>NC_133343.1:46943834-47277167 GCF_030506205.2 Paramisgurnus dabryanus
TCGCGCTTGTTTTTTAAGTGCTGTTTTGCTGCGCAGGGCTAACCGTAAGGCGAAATCTGGCATGTTTGGTATCGTTGGACTCGGCGACTACCCAGGACTCCTAAAAATCAAGTCCCGTCAAAATACGTTTATCAGAGCCAAAGTTATAGGTGTATAAAACATTCGTCTGGCCAGTAGGTGGCGCTGCGACGAAACTGTGCATGCACCCTCAGTTCCTGACTGGCATCTTAAGTACCAAGTGTCGTGTCAATAGGCCTAAGTTTGACGAAGATACAGCCTAAAATCTGTTTTTTTGCGCTCTACGTAAAATTCGTTAAGGTGGTATTTGACAACGGATTGCTGTATCGATATTCTTTTGATAACTTTTTGCCATGAGTGTCTCAAGATGATACATACCAATTTTCGTGGCAATCGGACAAAAGCTCTAGGACGAGTTCGAAAAAGTAGGTTTTTTGAATAATTCAAAATGGCGGGAAAATTTTCATGACGGAAAATGACGTCATAGAGTGTAATCGAATCGTCTTGAGCCAAGGAATCAGAGGAAGCAAGAATTTTGTTTCTAGGACTTACGGATCAGAAGTTATAAGCAAAAACATAAGTGCAATTTTGGACTGTTGGTGGCGCTAGCGGGTTTGACATAGAGACTCCAAATTTGCTGTGGGGACACATTGGAGTGTCCTTTATCAGTGTGCCAAATTTCATAACTTTCCTACGTACGGTTCTATGGGCTGCCATAGACCGCAATGGCGGAAGAAGAATAACTAATAATAATAATAATTATTATAATAAAAAGAAAACTAACGGATACAATAGGGGTCTTCGCCCCTTCGGGGCTTGACCCCTAAATATAGCTGCAAGCAGCAATACCGGGGTCAAGCCGAAAAGGGCACAGAAGGATGTAAAGTTGCGTTTGGATAAGCAGACTGAAGAACCTAGGTAAACCTAATGATTTCAGATGAAAAAATGCAAAGGTAATCAACAAAAATAATCTATATTCTTGTCTACTGCAACTGTCCTTCGGTTATTGACAATCATGGAACATTAGAGCACTGAAGGACATGTATGTGATGCTTACAGTGGGCAAACATGGGTCACAACATGTTGCAACAAGTTAAAAGAGTCAAAAGAGACCATCCCCATGTCTCTGTGATGTTCTGATACAGAGAAAAAGCTCTTGCAAAAACAGTTGATAACGTATTCTCATTGGTTGCTAGAGAGTAAATGGACATCCTCTAGTGATTATAGTCAAAGCCATGAAAGGAATAATCCATGATGACTCATGGTTTTAGAAGTGTTGTTGCAGTAGTTTTAGGCAAAAAATGCCATATTCTATCTCAAAACCTGTAGGTGGCGCAATGACAAAATTCGTGCATGCAACCTCAGGTCATAAATGTGTTACATCTAGCTAGTTTTATGACTATACACTTTAGTTTAGTGAAGAAACAGTTGTATGACCATAGGGTGGCTTGATTTCAAAGGTTTTGTTCAATTATAAGGCCAACTAGTGGTGCAACCATACAATTTTTTTTGTGTAGCCTCAGACTGTGGTCGTACATCAGCGTATCAAATATGGTGAATAAATCTCTTTGCGTTACGAAGTTATAACCATTTATGTGTAAAAACACAAAATTTAAAGGTAATTTTTCGTTTTTTGCAATTTTCGGCCATTTCTGATGAAAATTTTAATATAGTGCCAATAGAACTTTTTGTTCAGAAGGTAATGCAATATTCTTCCTATGATGTTTTCGAGTCGATCAGAATTACGCTCGCGGAGATATTCGCGCGTGTTTTTTAAGTGCTGTTTTGCTGCGCAGGGCTAACCGTAAGGCGAAATCTGGCATGTTTGGTATCGTTGGACTCGGCGACTATTCAGGACTCCTAAAAATTAAGTCCCGTCAAAATACGTTGATCACAGCCAAAGTTATAGGTGTAAAAAACATCTGTCTGGCCACTAGGTGGCGCTGCGACGAAACTGTGCATGCACACTCAGTTCCTGACTGGCATCACAAGTACCAGGTGTCGTGTCAATAGGCCTAAGTTTGACGAAGATACAGCCTAAAATCTGTTTTTTTGCGCTCTACGTAAAATTTGTTAACGCACTATACGACAACGGATTGGTTTATCGAAATTCTTTTGATAACTTTTTGCCGTGAGGGTCTCTAGATGCTACATACCAAATTTCGCGACAATCGGGTAAAAACTCTAGGACGAGTTTGCAAAAGTAGGTTTTACGAATAATTCAAAATGGCGGAAAAATTTTCATGACAGAAAATGACGTCATAGGGTCCATTCGAATCGTCTTGAGCCAAGGAATCAGAGGAAACAAGAATTTCGTTTCTAGGACTTACGGATCAGAAGTTATAAGCAAAAACATAAGTTCAACTTTGGACTGTTGGTGGCGCTAGCGGGTTAGAGATAGAGACTCCAAATTTGCTGTGGGGACACATTGGACTGTCCTTTATCAGTGTGCCAAATTTCATAACTTTCCTACGTACGGTTCTATGGGCTGCCATAGACCGCAATGGCGGAAGAAGAATAACTAATAATAATAATAATAAATATAGCTGCAAGCAGCAATCACCGGGGTCAAGCCAAAAAGGGCACAGCAGAAAGTAAAGTTGACTTCGGATGAGCAGTTTAAAGAACCTAAGAAAATCTCTTGATTTCAGACAAAACAATATAACAGTTATCAGCAAAAAAGCTGTGTTCTCATTTAGTGAAATCTCTCCCTCTCTTTCGACGAGCATTGATAACTAGAACACTGACGTAAAAATGAGTGGTGCTTGCAGTGGCAATACTCAGCTCTCAAAATGTTACAGTGTTGTTAATGAGTCAAAAAAGCCCACCCCCGTGTCTCTACGATGTTCTGACGCAGAGTTATAGCTCTTGCAAAACGGTTGATAAGGTATTCTCATTGGTTGCTAGGGAGTGAATTGGCAACCACCAGTGATTATAGTCAAAGCCATGAAAGGAATAATCCATGATGACTCATGGTTTTAGATGTGCTGTTGCAGTAGATTTAGGCAAAAATAGCTATTTTCTATCTCCAAACCACTAGGGGGCGCTATGATAGAATCGTGAATGCAACCTCATGACTGCGTTACATCTAGCTAGTTTCATGACTATACACTTTAGTTCGGCAAAGAAATAGTTGTATGACCATAGGACTTGCTTGATATGAAATATTTTGTTCAATTATAGGGCCACCTAGTGGTTCAGGCATACCAATTTTTTTGTGTGGCCTCAGACTCTGCTCATACATCAGCGTATCAAATCTGGTGAAAAAATCTCTTTTCGTTGCGAAGTTATAACCATTTATGTGTAAAAACCACAAAATCTAAAGGTAATTTTTCGTTTTTTGCAATTTTCGGCCATTTCTGATGAAAATTTTAATATAACGCCAATAGAACTTTTTGTTCAGAAGGTAATGCAATGTTCTTCCTATGGTGTTTTCGAGTCGATCGGAATAACGCTCGCGGAGATATTCGTGCGTGTTTTTTAAGTGCTGTTTTGCTGCGCAGGGCTAACCGTAAAGCGAAATCTGAAATGTTTGGTATCGTTGGACTCGGCGACTACTCAGGACTCCTAAAAATCAAGTCCCGTCAAAATACGTTGATCGCAGCCAAAGTTATAGGTGTATAAATCATCTGTCTGGCCACTAGGTGGCGCTGCGACGAAACTGTGCATGCACACTCAGTTCATGACTGGCATCACAAGTACCAAGTGTCGTGTCAATAGGCCTAAATTTGACGAAGATACAGCCTAAAATCTGTTTTTTTGCGCTCTACGTAAAATTTGTGGACGCGCTATACGACAACGGATTGGTTTATCGAAATTCTTTTGATAACTTTTTGCCGTGAGGGTCTCTAGATGCTACATACCAATTTTCGTGGCAATCGGGTAAAAGCTCTAGGACGAGTTCGCAAAAGTAGGTTTTACGAATAATTCTAAATGGCGGAAAATTTTTCATGACGGAAAATGACGTTATAGGGTCAAATCGAATCGTCTTGAGCCAAGGAATCAGAGGAAACAAGAATTTTGTTTCTAGGACTTACGGATCAAAAGTTATAAGCAAAAACATAAGTGCAACTTTGGACTGTTGGTGGCGCTAGCGGGTTTGAGATAGAGACTCCAAATTTGCTGTGGATAATATTTGGACTGTCCTTTATCAGTGTGCCAAATTTCATAACTTTCCTACGTACGGTTCTATGGGCTGCCATAGACCGCAATGGCGGAGGAATAATAATAATTATTATAATAATAAAAAGAAAACTAACGGATACAATAGGGGTCTTCGCCCATTCTGGGCTTGACCCCTAAATATAGCTGCAAGCAGCAATGCCGGGGTCAAGCCGAAAAGGGCACAGAAGGATGAAAAATTTAGTTTGGATTAGCAGATTAAAGCACCTAGGTAAACCTAATGACAACAGATTAAAAAACGGCAATGTAACCAACAAAAATAATCTATGTTCTTGTCTACTGTGATCGTCCTTCTGTTATTGACAATCATGGAACATTAGAGCACTGTAGGACTTGTGAGTGGTGTTTGCAGTGGTAAAACATAGGACACATCATGTTACAGCAAGTGTAATGAGTCAAAAGAGACCACCCCCTTGTCTCTACGATGTTCTGATGCAGAGATATAGCTCATGCAAAATACGGTTGATAAGGTATTCTCATTGGTTGCTAGGGAGTGAATTGGCAACAACCAGTGATTATAGTCAAAGCCATGAAATGAATAATCCATGATGACTCATGGTTTTAGATGTGTTGTTGTAGTAGTTTTAGGCAAAAAATGCCATATTCTATCTCAAAACCACTAGGTGGCGCAATGACAAAATTGTGCATGCAACATCAGGTCATGATTGCGTTATATCTAGCTAGTTTTATGACTATACACTTTAGTTTAGTAAAGAAACAGTTGTAAGACCATAGGGCTGGCTTGATATCAAAGATTTTGTTTAATTATAAGGCCAACTAGTGGTGCAAGCATACAACTTTTTTTGTGTGGCCTCAGAATGTCTTTATACATCAGCGTATCAAATATGGTGAAAAAATGTATTTTCGTTGCGAAGTTATAACCATTTATGTATAAAAACACAAATTGTAAAAGGTAATTTTTCGTTTTTTGCAATTTTCGGCCATTTCTGATGAAAATTTTAATATAACGCCAATAGAACTTTTTGTTCAGAAGGTAATGCAATGTTCTTCCTATGGTGTTTTCGAGTCGATCGGAATAACGCTCGCGGAGATATTCACACGTGTTTTTTAAGTGCTGTTTTGCTGCGCAGGGCTAACCGTAAGGCGAAATCTGGCATGTTTGGTATCGTTGGACTCGGCAACTATTCAGGACTCCTAAAAATCAAGTCCCGTCAAAATACATTGATCACAGCCAAAGTTATAGGTGTAAAAAACATCTGTCTGGCCACTAGGTGGCGCTGCGACGAAACTGTGCATGCACACTCAGTTCCTGACTGGCATCACAAGTACCAAGTGTCGTGTCAATAGGCCTAAGTTTGACGAAGATACAGTCTAAAATCTGTTTTTTTGCGCTCTACGTAGAATTTGTTGACGTGCTATACGACAACGGATTGGTTTATCGAAATTGTTTTGATAACTTTTTGCCGTGAGGGTCTCTAGATGATACATACCAATTTTCGTGGCAATCGGGTAAAAACTCTAGGACGAGTTCGCAAAAGTAGGTTTTACGAATAATTCAAAATGGCGGAACAATTTTTATGACGGAAAACAACGACATAGGGGCCAATCGAATCGTCTTGAGCCAAGGAATCAGACGAAGTAAGAATTTTGTTTCTAGGGCTTACGGATCAGAAGTTATAAGCAAAAACATAAGTGCAACTTTGGACTGTTGGTGGCGCTAGTGGGTTAGACATAGAGACTCCAAATTTGCTGTGGGGACACATTGGTCTGTCCTCTATCAGTGTGCCAAATTTCATAACTTTCCTACGTACAGTTCTATGGGCTGCCATTGACTTTCGGCGGAAGAACGAGGAAGAAAAATAATAATAATAATAATAATAATAATAATAAGAAAACTAACAATAACAATAGGGTTCTACGCCCCTTCGGGGCTTGACCCCTAATAATAAAAAGAAAACTAACGGATACAATAGGGGTCTTCGCCCATTCTGGGCTTGACCCCTAAATATAGCTGCAAGCAGCAATGCCGGGGTCAAGCCGAAAAGGGCACAGAAAGATGAAAAATTTAGTTTGGATTAGCAGATTAAAGAACCTAGGTAAACCTAATGATAACAGATAAAAAACGGCAATGTAACCAACAAAAATAATCTATGTTCTTGTCTACTGTGATCGTCCTTCTGTTATTGACAATCATGGAACATTAGAGCACTGAAGGACTTGTGAGTGCTGTTTGCAGTGGTAAAACATAGGACACATCATGTTACAGCAAGTTTAATGAGTCAAAAGAGACCACCCCCGTGTCTCTACGATGTTCTGATGCAGAGATATAGCTCTTGCAAAATACGGTTGATAAGGTATTCTCATTGGTTGCTAGGGAGTGAATTGGCAACCACCAGTGATTATAGTCAAAGCCATGAAATGAATAATCCATGATGACTCATGGTTTTAGATGTGTTGTTGTTGTAGTTTTAGGCAAAAAATGCCATATTCTATCTCAAAACCAGTAGGTGGCGCAATGACAAAATTGGCATGCAACATCAGGGGCCCTATCTTGCACCCAGCGCAATTGACTTTGTCAATGACGCATGTATCATTCGTATTTTGCGCCGGCGCACAGCGGGGTTTTTCCCTCCACAGATGCACGTCAGCAAACTAGGGAATGAACTTGCGCTCCCTGGGCGGTTCAGCGCAAAAAGGAGGCGTGTTGCGGCGCAAACCATCTCTTATGCAATTTTGCAGTTTGAAAAAACAATTGCGCTACTAACCAAAAAAAACTAGTCTAAAGTCAGTGGCGCGTTGCGCGTGGTTCATTATGCTATTTTAAGGGCGCATGCTTGACCATAATGTATAGTGTGCACAACGCGCATACACTTTGCTTATCTAATCTACACAGATGCAACAGTTATTTTTGCAAATCATAAATTGTTACACTTAAAAATATTAATACACGAGATAAGGGGAATCATAGTGGTGAGCATTGTGGTGATAGTTTTTATTTATTCTCATGCAAATAACGATTAAAATATTTTCATAACTTTGTTGTGTGGCTGTATTACGTTTATTTTATGTAAATAATAGTTAAAATGTTTTCATAAGAAACCTTAATGTATATGAACTTGATTTGTAAGAGTACTTTTAGGGTTGGACCTTGCTTGCGTTTCTTGGGTCCGATTTCAAAGCCCCCAAACCCTTTCAGCGGTGAGGGTGGACGCAGCGATGTCCTCTGCTGGCGTCAAGTCCTGAGGCAGATCCACCTCCCGTTACACGGCGTGCCCGATTTATGCTGGCAAGCGTGGGATTCCCCCGTACAAGGACGTCGGTCTCCTCGGCTGTGAACCGCTCCTGGCGTGCGCCTGGTAAATCCGTCATAATAATAGCAACCCGCCATGGAACTTGCGCCATTGCGTTTAAAGGGAATGTTGGCTAGCGTTCTGATTGGTTTATTTGACATTACGCCCTAACCACACCTATGAATAATGAACCTACTTCAGACCAACCCCTTATTGATTTGCGCCCGGCGCAAGAGTTATTTCTCACGCCGGGAAAATAGCAACAGCGCCCAAGATCCGCCCACAAACTCACTTGCGCGTTGCGCTTCGCACTTGCGTTTCAGATCGTTAAAATAGAGCCCCAGGTCATGATTGTGTTCCATCTAGCTAGTTTTATGACTATACACTTTAGTTTAGTGAAGAAACAGTTGTATGACCATAGGGCTGGCTTGATATCAAAGATTTTGTTTAATTATAAGGCCAACTAGTGGTGCAAGCATACAACTTTTTTTTGTGTGGCTTTAGAATGTGTTCATACATCAGCGTATCAAATCTGGTGAAAAAATCTATTTTCGTTACGAAGTTACAACCATTTATGTGTAAAAACACAAAATTAGAAGATAATTTTTCGTTTTTTGCAATTTTCGGCCATTTCTGATGAAAATTTTAATATAACGCCAATAGAACTTTTTGTTCAGAAGGTAATGCAATGTTCTTCCTATGGTGTTTTCGAGTCGATCGGAATAACGCTCGCGGAGATATTCGCACGTGTTTTTTAAGTGCTGTTTTGCTACGCAGGGCTAACCGTAAGGCGAAATTTGGCATGTTTGGTATCGTTGGACTCAGCGACTATTCAGGACTCCTAAAAATCAAGTCCCGTCAAAATACGTTGATCACAGCCAAAGTTATAGGTGTAAAAAACATCTGTCTGGCCACTAGGTGGCGCTGCGACGAAACTGTGCATGCACACTCAGTTCCTGACTGGCATCACAAGTACCAAGTGTCGTGTCAATAGGCCTAAGTTTGACGAAGATACAGCCTAAAATCTGTTTTTTTGCGCTCTACGTAACATTTGTTAATGCGCTATACGACAACGGATTGGTTTATCAAAATTCTTTTGATAACTTTTTGCCGTGAGGGTCTCTAGATGCTACATACCAATTTTCGCGGCAATCGGGTAAAAACTCTAGGACGAGTTCGCAAAAGTAGGTTTTACGAATAATTCAAAATGGCGGAAAAAATTTCATGACGGAAAATGACGTCATAGGGTCCAATCGAATTGTCTTGAGCCAAGGAATCAGAGGAAACAAGAATTTAATTTCTAGGACGTACGGATCAGAAGTTATAAGCAAAAACATAAGTTCAACTTTGGACTGTTGGTGGCGCTAGCGGGTTAGAGATAGAGACTCCAAATTTGCTGTGGGGACACATTGGACTGTCCTTTATCAGTGTGCCAAATTTCATAACTTTCCTACGTACGGTTCTATGGGCTGCCATAGACCGCAATGGCGGAAGAAGAAAAATTTATTAACAGAAACAATCACCAATATAGCTGCAAGCAGCAATCACCGGGGTCAAGCCAAAAAGGGCACAGCAGAAAGTAAAGTTGACTTCGGATGAGCAGTTTAAAGTACCTAGGAAAATCTCTTGATTTCAGACAAAACAATATAACAGTTATCAGCAAAAAAGCTGTTCTCATTTAGTGAAATCTCTCCCTCTCTTTCGACGAGCATTGATAACTAGAACACTGACGTAAAAATGAGTGGTGCTTGCAGTGGCAATACTCAGCTCACAAAATGTTACAGTGGTGTTAATGAGTCAAAAGAGCCCACCCCCGTGTCTCTACGATGTTCTGACGCAGAGATATAGCTCTTGCAAAAACGGTTGATAAGGTATTCTCATTGGTTGCTAGGGAGTGAATTGGCAACCACCAGTGATTATAGTCAAAGCCATGAAAGGAATAATCCATGATGACTCATGGTTTTAGATGTGTTGTTGCAGTAGTTTTAGGCAAAAAATGCCATATTTCTATCTCAAAACCAGTAGGTGGCGCAATGACAAAATTGTGCATGCAACCTCAGGTCATAACTGTGTTACATCTAGCTAGTTTTATGAATATACACTTTAGTTTAGTGAAGAAACAGTTGTATGACCATAGGGTGGCTTGATTTCAAAGGTTTTGTTCAATTATAAGGCCAACTAGTGGTGCAAGCATAAAATTATTTTTGTGTAGCCTCAGACTGTGGTCGTACATCAGCGTATCAAATCTGGTGAAAAAATCTCTTTTCGTTGCGAAGTTATAGCCATTTATGTGTAAAAAATGCAAAATTTAAGGTTATTTTTCGTTTTTTGCATTTTTCGGCAATTTCTGATAAAAATTTTAATGTAACGCCAATAGAACTTTTTGTTCAGAAGGTAACGCAATGTTCTTCCTATGGTGTTTTCAAGTCGATCGGAAAAACGCTCGCGGAGATATTCACGCGTGTTTTTTAAGCGCTATTTTGCTGCGCAGGGTTAACCGTAAGGCGAATTCTGGCATGTTTGGTATCGTTGGACTCGGCAACTATTCAGAACTCCAAAGAAACAAGTCCCGTGAAAATACGTCAATCTGAGCCAAAGTTATAGGCGTTTAAAACATAAGTCTGGCCACTAGGTGGCGCTGCCACGAAATTGTGCATGCACACTCAGTTCCTCACTGTCATCTCAAGTACCAAGTGTCGTGTCAATAGGCCTAAGTTTGACGAAGATACAGCCTAAAATCTGTTATTTTGCGCTCTACGTAAAATTCGTTGACGCGCTATACGACAACGGATTGGTTTATCTAAATTCTTTTAATAACTTTTTGCCTTGAGTGTCTCTAGATGCTGCATACCGATTTTCGTGGCAATCGGGCAAAAACTCTAGGACGAGTTCGCAAAAGTAGGTTTTACGAATAATTCAAAATGGCGGAAAAATTTTCATGACGGAAAATGACGTCATAGGGTCTAATCGAATCGGCTTGAGCCAAGGAATCAGAGGAGACAAGAATTTCGTTTCTAGGACTTACGGATCAGAAGTTATAAGCAAAAACGTAAGTGCAACTTTGGACTGTTGGTGGCGCTAGCGGGCTTGAGATAGAAACTCCAAATTTGCTGTGGATATTATTTGGACTGTCCTCTGTCAGTGTGCCAAATTTCATAACTTTCCTATGTACGGTTCTAGGGGCTGCCATAGACCGCAATGGCGGAGGAATAATAATAATTATTATAATAATAAAAAGAAAACTAACGGATACAATAGGGGTCTTCGCCCATTCTGGGCTTGACCCCTAAATATAGCTGCAAGCAGCAATACCGGGGTCAAGCCGAAAAGGGCACAGAAGGGTGTAAAGTTGAGTTTGGATAAAAATACTAAAGAACCTATGTAAACCTCATGATTTCAGATGAAAAAACGCAAAAGTAATCAACAAAAATAATCTATTTTATTGGCAATCATGGAACGTTAGAGTACAGAAGGACATGTGAGTGATGTTTGCAGTGGCATAATATGGGTCACAACATGTTACAACACGTTGAATCAGTCAAAAGAGACCATCCCCATGTCTCTACGATGTTCTGATGCAGAGAAAAAGCTCAGTTGCAGTAGTTTTAGGCAAAAATAGCTATTTTCTATCTCCAAACCACTAGGTGGCGCTATGACAGAATCGTGCATGCAACCTCAGGTCATGACTGCGTTACATCTAGCTAGTTTCATGACTATACACTTTAGTTCGGCAAAGAAATAGTTGTATGACCATAGGGCTTGCTTGTTATCAAAGCTTTTGTTCAATTATAAGGCCATCTACTGGTGAAAGCATACAACTTTTTGTGTGTGGCCTCAGAATGTGCTCATACATCAGCGTATCAAATCTGGTGAAAAAATCTCTTTTCGTTGCGAAGTTATAACCATATATGTGTAAAAACCACAAATTTTAAAGGTAATTTTTCGTTTTTTGCAATTTTCGGCCATTTCTGATGAAAATTTTAATATAACGCCAATAGAACTTTTTGTTCAGAAGGTAATGCAATGTTCTTCCTATGGTGTTTTCGAGTCGATCGGAATAACGCTCGCGGAGTTATTCGCGCGTGTTTTTTAAGCGCTATTTTAATGCACAGGGCTAACCGTAAGACGAAATCTAGAATGTTTGGTATCGTTGGACTCGGCATCTACTCAGGACTCTTAAAAATCAAGTCCCGTCAAAATACGTTGATCGCAGCCAAAGTTATAGGTGTATAAAACATCTGTCTGGCCACTAGGTGGTGCAGCGACGAAACTGTGCATGCACACTCAGTTCCTGACTGGCATCACAAGTACCAAGTGTCGTGTCAATAGCCCTAAGTTTGATGAAGATACAGCCTAAAATCTGTTTTTTTGCACTCTACGTAAAATTTGTTGACGCGCTATACAACAACGGATTGGTTTATCGAAATTCTTTTGATAACTTTTTGCCATGAGTGTCTCAAGCTCATACATACCAATTTTCGTGGCAATCAGACAAAAGCTCAAGGACGAGTTCGAAAAAGTAGGTTTTACGAATAATTCAAAATGGCGGAAAAATTTTCATGACGGAAAATGACGTCGTAGGGTCCAATCGAATCGTCTTGAGCCAAGGAATCATAGGAAGCAAGAATTTTGTTTCTAGGGCTTATGGATCAGAAGTTATAAGCAAAAACATAAGTGCAACTTTGGACTGTTGGTGGCGCAAGAGAGTTGGAGATAGAGACTCCAAATTTGCTGTGGGGACACATTGGACTGTCCTTTATCAGTGTGCCAAATTTCATAACTTTCCTACGTACGGTTCTATGGGCTGCCATAGACCGCAATGGCGGAAGAAGAAAAATTTACTAACAGAAACAATTGCCAATATAGCTGCAAGCAGCAATCACCGGGGTCAAGCCGAAAAGGGCACAGAAGGATGTAAAGTTGCGTTTGGATAAGCAGACTGAAGAACTTAGGCAAACCTAATGATTTCAGATGAAAAAATGCAAACTAATCAACAAAAATAATCTATGTTCTTGTCTACTGCAACTGTCCTTCGGTTATTGACAATCATGGAACATTAGAGCACTGAAGGACATGTATGTGATGATTACAGTGGGCAAACATGGGTCACAACATGTTACAACAAGTTAAAAGAGTCAAAAGAGACCATCCCCATGTCTCTGCGATGTTCTGATGCAGAGAAAAAGCTCTTGCAAAAACAGTTGATAACGTATTCTCATTGGTTGCTAGAGAGTAAATGGACATCCACTAGTGATTATAGTCAAAGCCATGAAAGGAATAATCCATGATGACTCATGGTTTTAGATGTGTTGTTGCAGTAGTTTTAGGCCAAAAAATGCCATATTCTATCTCAAAACCAATAGGTGGCGCAATGACAAAATTCGTGCATGCAACCTCAGGTCATAACTGTGTTACATCTAGCTAGTTTTATGACTATACACTTTAGTTTAGTGAAGAAACAGTTGTATGACCATAGGGTGGCTTGATTTCAAAGGTTTTATTCAATTATAAGGCCAACTAGTGGTGCAAGCATACAATTTTTTTTGTGTAGCCTCAGACTGTGGTCGTACATCAGCGTATCAAATATGGTGAAAAAATCTCTTTGCGTTACGAAGTTATAACCATTTATGTGTAAAAACAGAAAATTTAAAGGTGATTTTTTGTTTTTTGCATTTTTCGGCCATTTCTGATGAAAATTTTAATACAACGCCAATAGAACTTTTTGTTCAGAAGGTAATGCAATATTCTTCCTATGATGTTTTCGAGTCGATCAGAATTACGCTCGCGGAGATATTCGCGCGTGTTTTTTAAGTGCTGTTTTGCTGCGCAGGGCTAACCGTAAGGCGAAATCTGGCATGTTTGGTAACGTTGGACTCGGCAGCTATTCTGGACTTCAGCGAAACAAGTCCCGTGAAAAAACACAGATCAGAGCCAAAGTTATAAGCATGTACAACATTCGTATGACCACTAGGTGGTGCTGTTACGAAACTCTGCATGCCCCCTCAGATCCTCACTGGCATCACAACTACCAAGTGTGGCGTCAATAGACATAAGATTGGTGAAGATACACACTAAAACCTGTTTTTTTGGGCTCTACGTAAAATTTGTTGACGCGCTATACGAAAACGGAATGGTTTATCAAAATTCTTTTAATAACTTTTTGCCCTGAGTGTCTCCAGATGCCACATACCATTTTTCGTGGCAATTGGGCAAAAGCTCTAGGACAAGTTCGCAAAAGTAGGTTTTATGAATAAATCAAAATGGCGGAAAATTTTTCATGACGGAAAATGACGTCATAGGGTCCAATCGAATCGTCTTGAGCCAAGGAATCAGAGGATTCAAGAATTTAGTGTCTAGGACTTACGGGTCAGAAGTTATAAGCAAATACATAAGTGCAAATTTGGACTGTTGGTGGCGCTAGCGGGTTAGAGACACAGACTTCAAATTTGCTGTGGAGACTTTTTGGACAGTCCTCTATCAGTGTGCCAAATTTCATAACTTTCCTACGTACGGTTCTATAGGCTGCCATAGACCGCAATGGCGGAGGAAGAAAAAGAAAAAGAAAAAGAAAAAGAAAAAGAAAAAGAAAACTAACAGAAACAATAGGGGTCTTCGCCCATTCTGGGCTTGACCCCTAAATATAGCTGCAAGCAGCAATGCCGGGGTCAAGCCAAAAAGGGCACAGAAGAAAGTAAAGTTGAATTCGGATGAGCAGTTTAAAGAACCTGGGAAAATCTCTTGATTTCAGACTAAATAATATAACAGTTATCAGCAAAAAAGCTGTGTTTTCATTCAGTGTCATCTCTCCCTCTCTTCTCGAGGAGCATTGACAACTAGAGCACTGAAGAAAATGTGAGTGGTGCTTGCAGTGGCAATTCTCAGCTCACAAAATGTTACAGTGGTGTTAATGAGTCAAAAGAGACCACCCCCATGTCTCTATGATGTTCTGATGCAGAGATATAGCTCTTGTAAAAAGGATTGATAAGGTATCCTAATTGGTTGGTAAGGAGTTAATTGGCATGCACCAATGATCTCCAAGCCATGAAAGGAATAATACATGATGACCCAAGATTTTAGATGTACTGTTGGAGTAGTTTTAGGCAAAAATACCATATTTCTATCTCAAAACCACTAGGTGGCGCAATGACAAAGTTGTGCATGCAACCTCAGTTCATAACTGTGTTACATGTAGCTAGTTTTATGACTATACACTTTAGTTTAGTGAAGAAATAGTTGTATGACCATAGGGCTTGCTTGATATGAAAAATTTTATTCAATTATAGGGCCACATAGTGGTTCAGGCATACCAATTTTTTTGTGTGGCCTCAGACTCTGCTCATACATCAGCGTATCAAATCTGGTGAAAAAAATTCTTTTCGTTGCGAAGTTATAACAATTTATGTATAAAAACACAAATTGTAAAAGGTAATTTTTCGTTTTTTGCAATTTTCGGCCATTTCTGATGAAAATTTTAATATAACGCCAATAGAACTTTTTGTTCAGAAGGTAATGCAATGTTCTTCCTATGGTGTTTTCGAGTCGATCGGAATAACGCTCGCGGAGATATTCACGCATGTTTTGTAAGTGCTGTTTTGCTACGCAGGGCTAACCGTAAGGCGAAATCTAGCATGTTTGGTATCGTTGGACTCGGCGACTATTCAGGACTCCTAAAAATCAAGTCCCGTCAAAATACGTTGATCACAGCCAAAGTTATAGGTGTAAATAGCATCTGTCTGGCCACTAGGTGGCGCTGCGACGAAACTGTGCATGCACACTCAGTTCCTGACTGGCATCACAAGTACCAAGTGTCGTGTCAATAGGCCTAAGTTTGACGAAGATACAGCCTAAAATCTATTTTTTTGCGCTCTTTGTAAAATTCGTTAAGGTGGTTTTTGACAACGGATTGCTGTATCGAAATTCTTTTGATAACTTTTTGCCATGAGTGTCTCAAGATGATACATACCAATTTTCGTGGCAATCAGACAAAAGCTCTAGGACGAGTTCGAAAAAGTAGGTTTTTCGAATAATTCAAAATGGCGGGAAAATTTTCATGACGGAAAATGACGTCATAGAGTGTAATCGAATCGTCTTGAGCCAAGGAATCAGAGGAAGCAAGAATTTTGTTTCTAGGACTTACGGATCAGAAGTTATAAGCAAAAACATAAGTGCAATTTTGGACTGTTGGTGGCGCTAGCGGGTTTGACATAGAGACTCCAAATTTGCTGTGGGGACACATTGGAGTGTTCTTTATCAGTGTGCCAAATTTCATAACTTTCCTACGTACGGTTCTATGGGCTGCCATAGACCGCAATGGCGGAAGAAGAATAACTAATAATAATAATAATTATTATAAATATAGCTGCAAGCAGCAATACCGGGGTCAAGCCAAACATGGCAAAAATGATTCATACGTGATGACGGTCATGATTCAAGATCTAAGTTTGCATTAGTTTTAGGGAAAAAATTGCAATTTTTTGTATCTTGAGACCACTAGGTGGCACTGTGCCGAAACAATAGATGGTGCCTCAGGCCATGACTGTGATGACACATACCAAATTTAGTGTAAATACGATAAAGCGATACGGAGATATAGCCTTAAATGACTTGACCACTAGGGGGCACTGACCAAAACAATAGATGGTGACTCAGGTCATGATTGTGATGACACCCACCAAATTTGGTGTAAATACGATAAAGAGATGCAGAGATATAGCTTCAAATCTCTTGACCACTAGGGGGCGCCAAAAAGTTTACAAGCCCTCTCAGAACATGTTGCTGATGAACCATACCAAGTTTCATAACAATACGCAATTGCGTTTCTGAAATGCTTGAACTTAAAAAAAACTCAAAATGGCCGACACACAAAATGGCCGACCAAAAACCATTTGGTATCGTTTGACTCGGCATGCCTCACGAAATCTAACAAGACTACTCTCATAATTTTACATTTAAGTTTGCAGTAGTTATAAGCAAAAATAGAAATTTGTATATCTCGTGACCACTAGGGGGCGCTGTGACGAAACGGTGCATGCACCCTTACGTCATCACTGTTATGACATATACCAGGTCTCATATCAATACGCAAAAGTTTTGCGAAGATACAGGCTCAAACACATTTTGGCGTGCTCGCCCTCGCATTCTTTGATGTGTTATACGACAACGGATAGGTCTACCGAAAAGCTTTTGATAACTTTTTGTCTAGAGTGTCTCTAGATGATGCGTACCAAAAATCAAGCCAATCAAACAAGCGCTCTAGGAGGAGTTCGAAAAAGTAGGTGTTCAATATAATTCAAAATGGCCGACAGGAAGTAGGTTTGACTCAGACATATTTGGTACCGTCGGACTTAGCACGAGCCAAGGAATCAATAGAGTGAAGTCTCATGTCAGTGTGGCAAATGAATCAAATGCTATAAAGATTTTAAACAATTTCTTTACATATCCTGACCACTAGGTGGCGCTGTCCTAAAGATTTATAGGTGCGCTCAGAACATGTCACTGATGAACCATGCCAAATTTCGTAGCGATACGCCATTTTGTTTGTGAAATACTGAACTTAATGAGAAAATTCAAAATGGCCGACACCCAAAATGGCCGACCGAAAACCGTTTGTTATCGTTTGACTCGGCATGCCTCAAGGAATCTAACAAAACCACCTTCATGATTTTAGACTCAAGTTTGAAGTAGTTATAAGCAAAAATAAGCATTTTTCGAATCTCGTGACCACTAGGTGGCGCTGAGACGAAACGTTGCAGGCACCCTCAGGTCATGACTGTAATGACATATACCAAGTTTCGTGTCGATACACAAAAGTTTTGCGAAGATACGGCCTCACGTCCGTTTTGGCGTGCTCGCCGCCTTATATGTTGTCACTGTATACGAGAACGCATTGGTCTATCAAAAAGCTTTTGATAACTTTTTGTCTGGGGTGTCTCTAGATGCTACATACCAAATGACATGCAAATCGGACAAACGCTCTAGGAGGAGTTCGAAAAAGTAGGTTTTACGGAAAATTCAAAATGGCGGAAAGATGTGCATGACACAAATGACATCAACGTGTGCAATTGAATCATCATGAGCCAAGGATTCAGAGGAAACAAGAATTTATTGTCTAGGACTCACGGGTCAGAAGTTATGAGCATGAACATAAGTAGATTTTTGGACTGTTGGTGGCGCTAGAGGGTTTGAGTTAGACACACCAATGTTGCTATAGTAACTTCTAAGACTGTCCTCTACATGTGTGCCAAATTACATAACTTTCCTACGTACGGTTCTATGGGCTGCCATTGACTTCAATGGCGGAAGAACTAGGATGAATAATAATAAGAAAACTAACAATAACAATAGGTGTCTACGCCACTTCGTGGCTTGACCCCTAATAAAAAGAAAACTAACGGATACAATAGGGGTCTTCGCCCATTCTGGGCTTGACCCCTAAATATAGCTGCAAGCAGCAATACCGGGGTCAAGCCGAAAAGGGCACAGAAGGATGTAAAGTTGCGTTTGGATAAGCAGACTGAAGAACCTAGGTAAACCTAATGATTTCAGATGAAAAAATGCAAAGGTAATCAACAAAAATAATCTATATTCTTGTCTACTGCAACTGTCCTTCGGTTATTGACAATCATGGAACATTAGAGCACTGAAGGACATGTATGTGATGCTTACAGTGGGCAAACATGGGTCACAACATGTTACAACAAGTTAAAAGAGTCAAAAGAGACCATCCCCATGTCTCTGTGATGTTCTGATACAGAGAAAAAGCTCTTGCAAAAACAGTTGATAACGTATTCTCATTGGTTGCTAGAGAGTAAATGGACATCCTCTAGTGATTATAGTCAAAGCCATGAAAGGAATAATCCATGATGACTCATGGTTTTAGATGTGTTGTTGCAGTAGTTTTTGGCAAAAAATGCTATATTCTATCTCAAAACCAGTAGGTGGCGCAATGACAAAATTCGTGCATGCAACCTCAGGTCATAAATGTGTTACATCTAGCTAGTTTTATGACTATACACTTTAGTTTAGTGAAGAAACAGTTGTATGACCATAGGGTGGCTTGATTTCAAAGGTTTTGTTCAATTATAAGGCCAACTAGTGGTGCAACCATACAATTTTTTTTGTGTAGCCTCAGACTGTGGTCGTACATCAGCGTATCAAATATGGTGAAAAAATCTCTTTGCGTTACGAAGTTATAACCATTTATGTGTAAAAACACAAAATGTAAAGGTAATTTTTCGTTTTTTGCAATTTTCGGCCATTTCTGATGAAAATTTTAATATAGTGCCAATAGAACTTTTTGTTCAGAAGGTAATGCAATATTCTTCCTATGATGTTTTCGAGTCGATCAGAATTACGCTCGCGGAGATATTCGCGCGTGTTTTTTAAGTGCTGTTTTGCTGCGCAGGGCTAACCGTAAGGCGAAATCTGGCATGTTTGGTATCGTTGGACTCGGCGACTATTCAGGACTCCTAAAAATCAAGTCCCGTCAAAATACGTTGATCACAGCCAAAGTTATAGGTGTAAAAAACATCTGTCTGGCCACTAGGTGGCGCTGCGACGAAACTGTGCATGCACACTCAGTTCCTGACTGGCATCACAAGTACCAAGTGTCGTGTCAATAGGCCTAAGTTTGACGAAGATACAGCCTAAAATCTGTTTTTTTGCGCTCTACGTAAAATTTGTTAACGCGGTTTACGCAAACAGATTGGCGAATCGACATGAATTCCATAACTTTTTGCCGTGAGAGTCTGTAGATGCTACATACCGATTTTCGTGGAAATCGGGCAAAAGCTCTAGGACGAGTTCGCAAAAGTAGGTTTTACGAATAATTCAAAATGGCGGAAAAATTTTCATGACGGAAAATTACGTCATAGGGTCCAGTCGAATCGTCTTGAGCCAAGGAATCAGAGGAAACAAGAATTTCGTTTCTAGGACGTACGGGTCAGAAGTTATAAACAAAAACGTAAGTGCAACTTTAGACTGTTGGTGGCGCTAGCGGGTTTGAGATAGAGACTCCAAATTTGCTGTGGATAATATTTGGACTGTCCTTTATCAGTGTGCCAAATTTCATAACTTTCCTACGTACGGTTCTATGGGCTGCCATAGACCGCAATGGCGGAAGAAGAAGAAGAAGAAGAAGAAGAAGAAGAAGAAGAATAATAATAAGAAAACTAACAAATACAATAGGGGTCTTCGCCCCTTCGGGGCTTGACCCCTAAATATAGCTGCAAGCAGCAATCACCGGGGTCAAGCCAAAAAGGGCACAGCAGAAAGTAAAGTTGAATTCGGATGAGCAGTTTAAAGAACCTGGGAAAATCTCTTGATTTCAGACTAAATAATATAACAGTTATCAGCTAAAAAGCTGTGTTTTCATTCAGTGTCATCTCTCCCTCTCTTTCGTCGAGCATTGATAACTAGAACACTGACGTAAAAATGAGTGGTGCTTCTAGTGGCAATACTCAGCTCACAAAATGTTACAGTGGTGTTAATGAGTCAAAAGAGCCCACCCCCATGTCTCTGCGATGTTCTGATGCAGAGAAAAAGCTCTTGCAAAAACAGTTGATAACGTATTCTCATTGGTTGCTAGAGAGTAAATGGACATCCACTAGTGATTATAGTCAAAGCCATGAAAGGAATAATCCATGATGACTCATGGTTTTAGATGTGTTGTTGCAGTAGTTTTAGGCAAAAAAATGCGTTATTCTATCTCAAAACCAGTAGGTGGCGCAATGACAAAATTGTGCATGCAACCTCAGGTCATAACTGTGTTACATCTAGCTAGTTTTATGACTATACACTTTAGTTTAGTGAAGAAACAGTTGTATGACCATAGGGTGGCTTGATTTCAAAGGTTTTGTTAAATTATAAGGCCAACTAGTGGTGCAACCATACAATTTTTTTTGTGTAGCCTCAGACTGTGGTCGTACATCAGCGTATCAAATATGGTGAAAAAATCTCTTTGCGTTACGAAGTTATAGCCATTTATGTGTAAAAACACAAAATTTAAAGGTAATTTTTCGTTTTTTGCAATTTTCGGCCATTTCTGATGAAAATTTTAATACAATGCCAATAGAACTTTTTGTTCAGAAGGTAATGCAATATTCTTCCTATGATGTTTTCGAGTCGATCAGAATTACGCTCGCGGAGATATTCGCGCGTGTTTTTTAAGTGCTATTTTGCCGCGCAGGGTTAACCGTAAGGCCAATTCTGGCATGTTTGGTATCGTTGGACTCGGCAACTATTCAGGACTCCAAGGAAACAAGTCCCATGAAAATACGTCGATCACAGCCAAAGTTATAGGTGTGTAAAACATTCGTCTTACCACTAGGTGGCGCTGCGACGAAACTGGGCATGCACTCTCAGTTCCTGACTGGCATCACAAGTACCAAGTGTCGTTTCAATAGGCTTAAGTTTGGCGAAGATACAGCCTCAAATCCGTTTTTATGCACTCTATGTAAAATTTGTTAACGCGGTTTACGCAAACAGATTGGCGAATCGACATGAATTCCATAACTTTTTGCCGTGAGAGTCTGTAGATGCTACATACCGATTTTCGTGGAAATCGGGCAAAAGCTCTAGGACGAGTTCGCAAAAGTAGGTTTTACGAATAATTCAAAATGGCGGAAAAATTTTCATGACGGAAAATTACGTCATAGGGTCCAGTCGAATCGTCTTGAGCCAAGGAATCAGAGGAAACAAGAATTTCGTTTCTAGGACGTACGGGTCAGAAGTTATAAACAAAAACGTAAGTGCAACTTTAGACTGTTGGTGGCGCTAGAGGGTTGGAGTTAGAGACTCCAAATTTGCTGTGGGGACACATTGGACTGTCCTTTATTAGTGTGCCAAATTTCATAACTTTCCTACGTACGGTTCTATGGGCTGCCATAGACCGCAATGGCGGAAGAAGAAGAAGAAGAAGAAGAAGAATAATAAATATAGCTGCAAGCAGCAATGCCGGGGTCAAGCCAAAAAGGGCACATAAGAAAGTAAAGTTGAATTCGGATGAGCAGTTTAAAGAACCTGGGAAAATCTCTTGATTTCAGACTAAATAATATAACAGTTATCAGCTAAAAAGCTGTGTTTTCATTCAATGTCATCTCTCCCTCTCTTTCGTCGAGCATTGATAACTAGAACACTGACGTAAAAATGAGTGGTGCTTCTAGTGGCAATACTCAGCTCACAAAATGTTACAGTGGTGTTAATGAGTCAAAAGAGCCCACCCCCATGTCTCTGCGATGTTCTGATGCAGAGAAAAAGCTCTTGCAAAAACAGTTGATAACGTATTCTCATTGGTTGCTAGAGAGTAAATGGACATCCACTAGTGATTATAGTCAAAGCCATGAAAGGAATAATCCATGATGACTCATGGTTTTAGATGTGTTGTTGCAGTAGTTTTAGGCAAAAAATGCGTTATTCTATCTCAAAACCAGTAGGTGGCGCAATGACAAAATTGTGCATGCAACCTCAGGTCATAACTGTGTTACATCTAGCTAGTTTTATGACTATACACTTTAGATTAGTGAAGAAACAGTTGTATGACCATAGGGTGGCTTGATTTCAAAGGTTTTGTTAAATTATAAGGCCAACTAGTGGTGCAACCACACAATTTTTTTTGTGTAGCCTCAGACTGTGGTCGTACATCAGCGTATCAAATATGGTGAAAAAATCTCTTTGCGTTACGAAGTTATAGCCATTTATGTGTAAAAACACAAAATTTAAAGGTAATTTTTCGTTTTTTGCAATTTTCAGCCATTTCTGATGAAAATTTTAATACAATGCCAATAGAACTTTTTGTTCAGAAGGTAATGCAATATTCTTCCTATGATGTTTTCGAGTCGATCAGAATTACGCTCGCGGAGATATTCGCGCGTGTTTTTTAAGTGCTATTTTGCCGCGCAGGGTTAACCGTAAGGCCAATTCTGGCATGTTTGGTATCGTTGGACTCGGCAACTATTCAGGACTCCAAGGAAACAAGTCCCATGAAAATACGTCGATCACAGCCAAAGTTATAGGTGTGTAAAACATTCGTCTTACCACTAGGTGGCGCTGCGACGAAACTGGGCATGCGCTCTCAGTTCCTGACTGGCATCACAAGTACCAAGTGTCGTTTCAATAGGCTTAAGTTTGGCGAAGATACAGCCTCAAATCCGTTTTTTTGCACTCTACATAAAATTTGTTGACGCGGTTTACGCAAACAGATTGGCGAATCGACATGAATTCCATAACTTTTTGCCGTGAGGGTCTCTAGATGCTACATACCGATTTTCGTGGAAATCGGGCAAAAGCTCTAGGACGAGTTCGCAAAAGTAGGTTTTACGAATAATTCAAAATGGCGGAAAATTTTTCATGACGGAAAATGACGTCATAGGGTCCAGTCGAATCGTCTTGAGCCAAGGAATCAGAGGAAACAAGAATTTCATTTCTAGGACGTACGGGTCAGAAGTTATAAACAAAAACGTAAGTGCAACTTTAGACTGTTGGTGGCGCTAGAGGGTTGGAGTTAGAGACTCCAAATTTGCTGTGGGGACACATTGGACTGTCCTTTATCAGTGTGCCAAATTTCATAACTTTCCTACGTACGGTTCTATGGGCTGCCATAGACCGCAATGGCGGAAGAAGAAGAAGAAGAAGAAGAAGAAGAAGAATAAATATAGCTGCAAGCAGCAATCACCGGGGTCAAGCCAAAAAGGGCACAGAAGAAAGTAAAGTTGAGTCCAGATGAGCAGTATGAAGAACCTAGGAAATTCTCTTGATTTCAGACAAAATATTATAACAGTTGTCAGCAAAAAAGCTGTGTTCTCATTCAGTGAAATCTCTCTCTCTCTCATCTCGAGGAGCATTGACAACTAGAACACTGAAGGAAATGTGAGTGGTGCTTGCAGTGGCACTTCTCAGCTCACAAAAGTTACAGTGGTGTTAATGAGTCAAAATAGACCCCCCCATGTCTCTACAATGTTCTGATGCAGAGATATAGCTTTTGTAAAAACGGTTGATAAGGTATTCTCATTGGTTGCTAGGGAGTGAATTGGCAACCACCAGTGATTCTAGTCAAAGCCATGAAAGGAATAATCCATGATGACTCATGGTTTTAGATGTGTTGTTGCAGTAGTTTTTGGCAAAAAATGCCATATTTCTATCTCAAAACCAGTAGGTGGTGCAATGACAAAATTGTGCATGCAACCTCAGGTCATAACTGTGTTACATCTAGCTAGTTTTATGACTATACACTTTAGTTTAGTGAAGAAACAGTTGTAGCCTCAGACTGTGGTCGTATATCAGCGTATCAAATCTGGTGAAAAAATCTCTTTTCGTTGCAAAGTTATAACCATTTATGTGTAAAAAATGCAAAATTTAAAGGTAATTTTTTCGTTTTTTGCATTTTTCAGCCATTTCTGATAAAAAATTTAATATAACGCCAATAGAACTTTTTGTTCAGAAGGTAACGCAATGTTCTTCCTATGGTGTTTTCGAGTCGATCGGAATAACGCTCGCAGAGATATTCGCGCGTGTTTTTTAAGTGCTATTTTGCTGCGCAGGGCTAACCGTATGACGAATCCTGGCATGTTTGGTATCGTTGGACTCGGCGACTACTCAGGACTCCTAAAAATCAAGTCCCGTCAAAATACGTTGATCGCAGCCAAAGTTATAGGTGTATAAATCATTTGACTGGCCACTAGGTGGCGCTGCGACGAAACTGTGCATGCACCCTCAGTTCCTGACTGGCATCACAAGTACCAAGTGTTGTGTCAATAGGCCTAAGTTTGACGAAGATACAGCCTAAAATCAGTTTTTATGTGCTATACGTAAAATTCGTTAAGGCGGTATACAACAACGGATTGCTGTATCGAAATTCTTTTGATAACTTTTTGCCATGAGTGTCTCTAGATGATACATACCAATTTTTGTGGCAATCGGACAAAAGCTCTAGGACGAGTTCGAAAAAGTAGGTTTTACGAATAATTCAAAATGGCGGAAAAATTTTTATGACGGAAAATGACGTCATAGGGTCCAATCGAATCTTCTTGAGCCAGGGAATCAGAGGAAACAAGAATTTTATTTCTAGGAGTTATGGATCAGAACTTATAAGCAAAAACATAAGTGCAACTTTGGACTGTTGGTGGCGCTAGCGGGTTAGAGATAGAGACTCCAAATTTGCTGTGGGGACACATTGGACTGTCCTCTATCAGTGTGCCAAATTTCATAACTTTCCTACGTACGGTTCTATGGGCTGCCATAGACCGCAATGGCGGAAGAAGAAAAATTTACTAACAG
Source organism: Paramisgurnus dabryanus (assembly GCF_030506205.2). Taxonomy (NCBI): domain Eukaryota; kingdom Metazoa; phylum Chordata; class Actinopteri; order Cypriniformes; family Cobitidae; genus Paramisgurnus; species Paramisgurnus dabryanus. Next base: position 46,968,557 of record NC_133343.1, read on the forward strand.
AAACAATTGCCAATATAGCTGCAAGCAGCAATACCGGGGTCAAGCCGAAAAGGGCCCAAAAGGATGTAAAATTGAGATTGGATAAGCAGACCGAAGAACCTAGTTAAACCAAGTTTAATTAGTCAAAAGAGCCCACCCCCGTGTCTCTACGATGTTCCGATGCAGAGATATAGCTTTTGCAAAACCGGTTGATAAGGTATTCTCATTGGTTGCTAGGGAGTGAATTGGCAACCATCAGTGATTATAGTCAAAGCCATGAAAGGAATAATCCATGATGACTCATGGTTTTAGATGTGTTGTTGCAGTAGTTTTAGGCAAAAAATGCCATATTCTATCTCAAAACCAGTAGGTGGCGCAATGACAAAATTCGTGCATGCAACCTCAGGTCATAAATGTGTTACATCTAGCTAGTTTTATGACTATACACTTTAGTTTAGTGAAGAAACAGTTGTATGACCATAGGGTGGCTTGATTTCAAAGGTTTTGTTCAATTATAAGGCCAACTAGTGGTGCAACCATACAATTTTTTTTGTGTAGCCTCAGACTGTGGTCGTACATCAGCGTATCAAATATGGTGAAAAAATCTCTTTGCGTTACGAAGTTATAACCATTTATGTGTAAAAACACAAAATTTAAAGGTAATTTTTCGTTTTTTGCAATTTTCGGCCATTTCTGATGAAAATTTTAATATAGTGCCAATAGAACTTTTTGTTCAGAAGGTAATGCAATATTCTTCCTATGATGTTTTCGAGTCGATCAGAATTACGCTCGCGGAGATATTCGCGCGTGTTTTTTAAGTGCTGTTTTGCTGCGCAGGGCTAACCGTAAGGCGAAATCTGGCATGTTTGGTATCGTTGGACTCGGCGACTATTCAGGACTCCTAAAAATCAAGTCCCGTCAAAATACGTTGATCACAGCCAAAGTTATAGGTGTAAAAAACATCTGTCTGGCCACTAGGTGGCGCTGCGACGAAACTGTGCATGCACACTCAGTTCCTGACTGGCATCACAAGTACCAAGTGTCGTGTCAATAGGCCTAAGTTTGACGAAGGTACAGCCTAAAATCTGTTTTTTTGCGCTCTACGAAAATTTTGTTGACGCGCTATACGACAACAGATTGGTTTATCGAAATTCTTTTGATAACTTTTTGCCGTGAGGGTCTCTAGATGCTACATACCAATTTTCGCGGCAATTGGGTAAAAACTCTAGGACGAGTTCGCAAAAGTAGGTTTTACGAATAATTCAAAATGGCGGACAAAATTTCATGACGGAAAATGACGTCATAGGGTCCAATCGAATCGTCTTGAGCCAAGGAATCAGAGGAAACAAGAATTTCATTTCTAGGACGTACGGATCAGAAGTTATAAGCAAAAACATAAGTTCAACTTTGGACTGTTGGTGGCGCTAGCGGGTTAGAGATAGAGACTCCAAATTTGCTGTGGGGACACATTGGACTGTCCTTTATCAGTGTGACAAATTTCATAACTTTCCTACGTACGGTTCTATGGGCTGCCATAGACCGCAATGGCGGAAGAATAATAATAATAATAATAAATATAGCTGCAAGCAGCGATACCGGGGTCAAGCCGAAAAGGGCACAGAAGGGTGTAAAGTTGAGTTTGGATAAGCAGACCAAAGAACCTAAGTAAACCTAATGATTTCAGATGAAAAAACGCAAAAGTAATCAACAAAAATAATCTATGTTCTAATCCACTGCAATCGTCCTTCTGTTATTGACAGTCATGAAACATTAGAGCACAGAAGGATATGTGAGTGATGTTTGCAGTGGCATAACATGGGTCACAACATGTTACAACAAGTTAAATCAGTCAAAAGAGACCATCCCCATGTCTCTACGATGTTCTGATGCAGAGAAAAAGCTCTTTCAAAAACGGTTGATAAGGTATTCTCATTGGTTGCTAGAGAGTAAATTCACATCCACCAGTAATTATAGACCAAGCCATATGAAATGAAGAATCCATGATGACTCATGGTTTTAGATGTGTTGTTGCAGTAGTTTTAGGCAAATATAGCTATTTTCTATCTCCAAACCACTAGGTCGCGCTATGACAGAATCGTTCATGCAACCTCGGGTCATATCTGCCTTACATCTAGCTAGTTTCATGACTATACACTTTAGTTCAGCAAAGAAATAGTTGTATGACCATAGGGCTTGCTTGATATGAAAGATTTTGTTCAATTATAGGGCCACCTAGTGGTTCAGGCATACCAATTTTTTTGTGTGGCCTCAGACTCTGCTCATACATCAGCGTATCAAATCTGGTGAAAAAATCTCTTTTCGTTACGAAGTTATAACCATTTATGTGTAAAAAACACAAAATGTAAAGGTAATTTTTCATTTTTTGCAATTTTCGGCCATTTCTGATGAAAATTTTGATATAACGCCAATAGAGTTTTTTGTTCAGAAGGTAATGCAATGTTCTTCCTATGGCATTTTCGAGTCGATCGGAATAACGCTCGCGGAGATATTCGCGCATGTTTTTTAAGTGCTATTTTGCCGCGCAGGGTTAACCGTAAGGCCAATTCTGGCATGTTTGGTATCGTTGGACTCGGCAACTACCCAGGACTCCTAAAAATCAAGTCCCGTCAATATACGTTTATCACAGCCAAAGTTATAGACGTATAAAACATTTGTCTGGCCAGTAGGTGGCGCTGCGACTAAACTGTGCATGCACCCTCAGTTCCTGACTGGCATCTCAAGTACCAAGTGTCGTGTCAATAGGCCAAAGTTTGACGAAGATACAGCCTAAAATCTGTTTTTTTGCGCTCTACGTAAAATTCGTTAAGGTGGTATTTGACAACGGATTGCTGTATCGAAATTCTTTTGATAACTTCTTGCCATGAGTGTCTCAAGATGATACATACCAATTTTCGTGGCAATCGGACAAAAGCTCTAGGACGAGTTCGAAAAAGTAGGTTTTTCGAATAATTCAAAATGGCGGGAAAATTTTCATGACGTAAAATGACGTCATAGAGTGTAATCGAATCGCCTTGAGCCAAGGAATCAGAGGAAGCAGTTTCTAGGACTTACGGATCAGAAGTTATAAGCAAAAACATAAGTGCAATTTTGGACTGTTGGTGGCGCTAGCGGGTTTGACATAGAGACTCCAAATTTGCTGTGGGGACACATTGGAGTGTCCTTTATCAGTGTGCCAAATTTCATAACTTTCCTACGTACGGTTCTATGGGCTGCCATAGACCGCAATGGCGGAAGAAGAAAAATTTACTAACAGAAACAATTGCCAATATAGCTGCAAGCAGCGATACCGGGGTCAAGCCAAACATGGCAAAAAATGATTCATACGTGATGACTGTCATGATTTAAGATCTAAGTTTGCATTAGTTTTATGAAAAAAGCAATTGTTTCGTATCTTGAGACCACTAGGTGGCACTGTGCCGAAAGAATAGATGGTGCCTCAGGTCATGACTGTGATGACACATACCAAATTTAGTGTAAATACGATAAAGCGATACGGAGATATAGCCTTAAATAACTTGACCACTAGGGGGCACTGACCAAACAATAAATTGTGACTCAGGTCTTGATTGTGATGACACCCACCAAATTTTGTGTAAATACGATAAAGAGATGCAGAGATATAGCTTCAAAACTCTTGACCACTAGGGGGCACTGAAAAGTTTACATGTCCTCTCAGAACATGTTGCTGATGAACCATACCAAGTTTCATAACAATACGCAATTGCGTTTCTGAAATACTTGAACTTAAAGAAAAAATTCAAAATGGCCGACACACAAAATGGACGATCAAAAACCATTTGGTATCATTTGACTCGGCATGCCTCACGAAATCTAACAAGACCAGTCTCATAATTTTACATTTAATTTTGCAGTAGTTATAAGCAAAAATAAAAAAAATTATATCTCGTGACCAGTAGGGGGCAGTGTGACGAAACGGTGCATGCACCCTTACGTCATCACTGTTATGACATATACCAAGTCTCATATCAATATGCAAAAGTTTTGCGAAGATACAGGCTCAAACTCATTTTGGCGTGCTTGCCCTCGCATTCTTTGATGCGTTATACGACAACGGATAGGTCTACCGAAAATCTTTTGATAACTTTTTGTCTAGAGTGTCTCTAGAGGATGCATACCAAAAATCAAGCCAATCACACGAGCTCTCTAGGAGGAGTTCGAAAAAGTAGGTGTTCAATATAATTCAAAATGGCCGACAGGAAGTAGGTTTGACGCTGACATATTTGGTACAGTCGGACTTAGCACGAGCCAAGGAATCAATAGAGTGAAGTCTCATGTCAGTGTGGCAAATGAATCAAATGCTATAAAGATTTTAAACAATTTCTTTACATATCCTGACCACTAGGTGGCGCTGTCCTAAAGATTTATAGGTGCGCTCAGAACATGTCACTGATGAACCATGCCAAATTTCGTAGCGATACGCCATTTTGTTTGTGAAATACTGAACTTAATGAGAAAATTCAAAATGGCCGACACCCAAAATGGACGACCGAAAACCGTTTGTTATCGTTTGACTAGGCATGCCTCAAGGAATCTAACAAAACCACCTTCATGATTTTAGACTCAAGTTTGAAGTAGTTATAAGCAAAAATAAGCCTTTTTCGAATCTCGTGACCACTAGGTGGCGCTGAGACGAAACGTTGCAGGCACCCTCAGGTCATGACTGTAATGACATATACCAAGTTTCGTGTCGATACACAAAAGTTTTGCGAAGATACGGCCTCACGTCCGTTTTGGCGTGCTCGCCGCCTTATATGTTGTCACTGTATACGAGAATGCATTGGTCTATCAAAAAGCTTTTGATAACTTTTTGTCTGGGGTGTCTCTAGATGCTACATACCAAATGACATGCAAATCTGACAAACGCTCTAGGAGGAGTTTGAAAAAGTAGGTTTTACGGAAAATTCAAAATGGCGGAAAGATGTGCATGACACAAATGACATCAATGTGTGCAATTGAATCATCATGAGCCAAGGATTCAGAGGAAACAAGAATTTATTGTCTAGGACTCACGGGTCAGAAGTTATGAGCATGAACATAAGTGGATTTTTGGACTGTTGGTGGCGCTAGAGGGTTTGAGTTAGACACACCAATGTTGCTATAGTAACTTCTAAGACTGTCCTCTACATGTGTGCCAAATTACATAACTTTCCTACGTACGGTTCTATGGGCTGCCATTGACTTCAATGGCGGAAGAACTAGGATGAATAATAATAAGAAAACTAACAATAACAATAGGTGTCTACGCCACTTCGTGGCTTGACCCCTAATAATAATAATAATAAAAAGAAAACTAACGGATACAATAGGGGTCTTCGCCCCTTCGGGGCTTGACCCCTAATAATAAGAAAACTAACAAATACAATAGGGGTCTTCGCCCCTTCGGGGCTTGACCCCTAAATATAGCTGCAAGCAGCGATACCGGGGTCAAGCCGAAAAGGGCACAGAAGGGTGTAAAGTTGAGTTTGGATAAGCAGACCAAAGAACCTAAGTAAACCTAATGATTTCAGATGAAAAAACGCAAAAGTAATCAACAAAAATAATCTATGTTCTAATCCACTGCAATCGTCCTTCTGTTATTGACAGTCATGGAACATTAGAGCACAGAAGGATATGTGAGTGATGTTTGCAGTGGCATAACATGGGTCACAACATGTTACAACAAGTTAAATCAGTCAAAAGAGACCATCCCCATGTCTCTACGATGTTCTGATGCAGAGATATAGCTCTTGTAAAAAGGATTGATAAGGTATCCTAATTGGTTGCTAAGGAGTTAATTGGCATGCACCAATGATCTCCAAGCCATGAAAGGAATAATACATGATGACCCAAGATTTTAGATGTACTGTTGGAGTAGTTTTAGGCAAAAATACCATATCTCTATCTCAAAACCACTAGGTGGCGCAATGACAGAATCGTGCATGCAACCTCGGGTCATATCTGCCTTACATCTAGCTAGTTTCATGACTATACACTTTAGTTCAGCAAAGAAATAGTTGTATGACCATAGGGCTTGCTTGATATGAAAGATTTTGTTCAATTATAGGGCCACCTAGTGGTTCAGGCATACCAATTTTTTTGTGTGGCCTCAGACTCTGCTCATACATCAGCGTATCAAATCTGGTGAAGAAATCTCTTTTCGTTACGAAGTTATAACCATTTATGTGTAAAAAACACAAAATGTAAAGGTAATTTTTCGTTTTTTGCAATTTTCGGCCATTTCTGATGAAAATTTTAACATAACGCCAATAGAGTTTTTTGTTCAGAAGGTAATGCAATGTTCTTCCTATGGCATTTTCGAGTCGATCGGAATAACGCTCGCGGAGATATTCGCGCATGTTTTTTAAGTGCTATTTTGCCGCGCACGGTTAACCGTAAGGCCAATTCTGGCATGTTTGGTATCGTTGGACTCGGCAACTACCCAGGACTCCTAAAAATCAAGTCCCGTCAAAATACGTTTATCACAGCCAAAGTTATAGACGTATAAAACATTTGTCTGGCCAGTAGGTGGCGCTGCGACGAAACTGTGCATGCACCCTCAGTTCCTGACTGGCATCTCAAGTACCAAGTGTCGTGTCAATAGGCCTAAGTTTGACGAAGATACAGCCTAAAATCTGTTTTTTTGCGCTCTACTTAAAATTCGTTAAGGTGGTATTTGACAATGGATTGCTGTATCGAAATTCTTTTGATAACTTTTTGCCATGAGTGTCTCAAGATGATACATACCAATTTTCGTGGCAATCGGACAAAAGCTCTAGGACGAGTTCGAAAAAGTAGGTTTTTAGAATAATTCAAAATGGCGGGAAAATTTTCAAGACGGAAAATGACGTCATAGAGTGTAATCGAATCGCCTTGAGCCAAGGAATCAGAGGAAGCAAGAATTTTGTTTCTAGGACTTACGGATCAGAAGTTATAAGCAAAAACATAAGTGCAATTTTGGACTGTTGGTGGCGCTAGCGGGTTTGACATAGAGACTCCAAATTTGCTGTGGGGACACATTGGAGTGTCCTTTATCAGTGTGCCAAATTTCATAACTTTCCTACGTACGGTTCTATGGGCTGCCATAGACCGCAATGGCGGAAGAAGAATAACTAATAATAATAATAATTATTATAAATATAGCTGCAAGCAGCAATGCCGGGGTCAAGCCAAAAAGGGCACATAAGAAAGTAAAGTTGAATTCGGATGAGCAGTTTAAAGAACCTGGGAAAATCTCTTGATTTCAGACTAAATAATATAACAGTTATCAGCAAAAAAGCTGTTTTCATTCAGTGTCATCTCTCCCTCTCTTCTCGAGGAGCATTGACAACTAGAACACTGAAGAAAATGTGAGTGGTGCTTGCAGTGGCAATTCTCAGCTCACAAAATGTTACAGTGGTGTTAATGAGTCAAAAGAGACCACCCCCATGTCTCTACGATGTTCTGATGCAGCTCTTGTAAAAAGGATTGATAAGGTATCCTAATTGGTTGCTAAGGAGTTAATTGGCATGCACCAATGATCTCCAAGCCATGAAAGGAATAATACATGATGACCCAAGATTTTAGATGTACTGTTGGAGTAGTTTTAGGCAAAAATACCATATTTCTATCTCAAAACCACTAGGTGGCGCAATGACAAAGTTGTGCATACAACCTCAGTTCATAACTGTGTTACATCTAGCTAGTTTTATGACTATACACTTTAGTTTAGTGAAGAAATAGTTGTATGACCATAGGGCTTGCTTTATATGAAAGATTTTGTTCAATTATAGGGCCACCTAGTGGTTCAGGCATTCCAATTTTTTTGTGTGGCCTCAGACTCTGCTCATACATCAGCGTATCAAATCTGGTGAAAAAAATTCTTTTCGTTGCGAAGTTATAACCATTTATGTACAAAAACACAAATTGTAAAAGGTAATTTTTCGTTTTTTGCAATTTTCGGCCATTTCTGATGAAAATTTTAATATAACGCCAATAGAACTTTTTGTTCAGAAGGTAATGCAATGTTCTTCCTATGGCATTTTCGAGTCGATCGGAATAACGCTCGCAGAGATATTCGCGCATGTTTTTTAAGTGCTGTTTTGCCGCGCAGGGCTAACCGTAAGGCGAAATCTGGCATGTTTGGTATCGTTGGACTCGGCGACTATTCAGGACTCCTAAAAATCAAGTCCCGTCAAAATACGTTGATCACAGCCAAAGTTATAGGTGTAAAAAACATCTGTCTGGCCACTAGGTGGCGCTGCGACGAAACTGTGCATGCACACTCAGTTCCTGACTGGCATCACAAGTACCAAGTGTCGTGTCAATAGGCCTAAGTTTGACGAAGATACAGCCTAAAATCTGTTTTTTTGCGCTCTGCGTAAAATTTGTGGACGCGCTATACGACAACGGATTGGTTTATCGAAATTCTTTTGATAACTTTTTGCCGTGAGGGTCTCTAGATGCTACATACCAATTTTCGTGGAAATCGGGTAAAAGCTCTAGGACGAGTTCGCAAAAGTAGGTTTTACGAATAATTCAAAATGGCGGAAAAATTTTCATGACGGAAAATGACGTCATATGGTCTATTCGAATCGTCTTGAGCCAAGGAATCAGACGAAACAAGAATTCCGTTTCTAGGACCTACGGATCAGAAGTTATAAGCAAAAACATAAGTGCAACTTTGGACTGTTGGTGGCGCTAGAGGGTTAAAGATAGAGACTCCAAATTTGCTGTGGGGACACATTGGACTGTCCTTTGTCAGTGTGCCAAATTTCATAACTTTCCTACGTACGGTTCTATGGGCTGCCATTGACTTTCGGCGGAAGAACGAGGAAGAAAAATAATAATAAATATAGCTGCAAGCAGCGATACCGGGGTCAAGCTGAACATGGCAAAAAATGATTCATACGTGATGACTGTCATGATTTAAGATCTAAGTTTGCATTAGTTTTAGGAAAAAATTGCAATTTTTTGTATCTTGTGATCACTAGGAGGCACTGTGCCGAAACAAGAGATGGTGCCTCAGGCCATGACTGTGATGACACATACCAAATTTAGTGTAAATACGATAAAGCGATACGGAGATATAGCCTTAAATGACTTGACCACTAGGGGCACTGACCAAAACAATAGATGGTGACTCAGGTCATGATTGTGATGACACCCACCAAATTTGGTGTAAATGCGATAAAGAGATGCAGAGATATAGCTTCAAATCTCTTGACCACTAGGGGGCGCCAAAAAGTTTACAAGCCCTCTCAGAACATGTTGCTGATGAACCATACCAAGTTTCATAACAATACACAGTTGCGTTTTTTAAATACTTGAACTTAAAAAAAAAATTCAAAATGGCCGACACACAAAATGGCCGACCGAAAACCATTTGGTATCAAATCTCAGTTTAAAGAACCTAGGAAAATCTCTTGATTTCAGACAAAACAATATAATAGTTATCAGCAAAAAAAGCTGTGTTCCCATTAAGTGAAATCTCTCCCTCTCTTTCGATGAGCATTGATAACTAGAACACTGAAGTAAAAATGAGTGGTGCTTGCAGTGGCAATACTCAGCTCACAAAATGTTACAGTGGTGTTAATGAGTCAAAAGAGCCCACCAGCGTGTCTCTACGATGTTCTGACGCAGAGATATAGCTCTTGCAAAAACGGTTGATAAGGTATTCTCATTGGTTGCTAGGGAGTGAATTGGCAACCATCAGTGATTATAGTCAAAGCCATGAAAGGAATAATCCATGATGACTCATGGTTTTAGATGTGTTGTTGCAATAGTTTTAGGCAAAAAATGCCATGTTCTATGTCAAAACCAGTAGGTGGCGCAATGAAAAAATTTGTGCATGCAACCTCAGGTCATAACTATGTTACATCTAGCTAGTTTTATGACTATACACTTTAGATTAGTGGAGAAACAGTTGTATGACCATAGGGTGGCTTGATTTCAAAGGTTTTGTTCAATTATAAGGCCAACTAGTGGTGCAAGCATACAATTTTTTTTTGTGTAGCCTCAGACTGTGGTCGTACATCAGCGTATTAAATATGGTGAAAAAATCTCTTTGCTTTACGAAGTTATAACCATTTATGTGTAAAAAACACAAAATGTAAAGGTAATTTTTCGTTTATTGCAATTTTCGGCCATTTCTGATGAAAATTTTAATATAACGCCAATAGAACTTTTTGTTCAGAAGGTAATGCAATGTTCTTCCTATGGTGTTTTCGAGTCGCTCGGATTAACGCTCGTGGAGATATTTGCACGTGTTTTTTAAGTGCTGTTTTGCTGCGCAGGGCTAACCGTAAGACGAAATTTGGCATGTTTGGTATCGTTGGACTCGGCAACTATTCAGGACTTCAAAGAAACAAGACTCGTAAAAATACGTCGATCACAGCCAAAGTTATAGGCATGTAAAGCATATGTCTGACCACTAGGTGGCGCTACAACGAAACTGTGCATGCACCCTCATATCCTGACTGGCATCTCAATTACCAAGTGTCGTGTCAATAGGCCTAAGTTTGACGAAGATACAGCCTAAAATCTGTTTTTATGCGCTATACGTAAAATTCGTTAAGGCGGTATACTACAACGGATTGCTGTATCGAAATTCTTTTAATAACTTTTTGCCATGACTGTCTCTAGATGATACATACCAATTTTCGTGGCAATCGGACAAAAGCTCTAGGAGGATTTTGAAAAAGTAGGTTTTACGAATAATTCAAAATTGTGAAAAAATTTTCATGACGGAAAATGACTTCATAGGGTCCAATCGAATCGTCTTGAGCCAAGGAATCAGAGGAAACAAGATTTTTGTTTCTAGGACTTATGTATCAGAAGTTATAAGCAAAAACATAAGTGCAACTTTGGACTGTTGGTGGCGCTAGCGGGTTAGAGATAGAGACTCCAAATTTGCTGTGGGAACACATTGGACTGTCCTCTATCAGTGTGCCAAATTTCATAACTTTCCTACGTACGGTTCTATGGGCTGCCATAGACCGCAATGGCGGAAGAAGAAAAATGTACTAACAGAAACAATTACCAATATAGCTGCAAGCAGCAATGCCGGGGTCAAGCCAAAAAGGGCACATAAGAAAGTAAAGTTGAATTCGGATGAGCAGTTTAAAGAACCTGGGAAAATCTCTTGATTTCAGACTAAATAATATAACAGTTATCAGCAAAAAAGCTGTGTTTTCATTCAGTGTCATCTCTCCCTCTCTTCTCGAGGAGCATTGACAACTAGAACACTGAAGAAAATGTGAGTGGTGCTTGCAGTGGCAATTCTCAGCTCACAAAATGTTACAGTGGTGTTAATGAGTCAAAAGAGATCACCCCCATGTCTCTACGATGTTCTGATGCAGAGATATAGCTCTTGTAAAAAGGATTGATAAGGTATCCTAATTGGTTGCTAAGGAGTTAATTGGCATGCACCAATGATCTCCAAGCCATGAAAGGAATAATACATGATGACCCAAGATTTTAGATGTACTGTTGGAGTAGTTTTAGGCAAAAATACCATATTTCTATCTCAAAACCACTAGGTGGCGCAATGACAAAGTTGTGCATGCAACCTCAGTTCATAACTGTGTTACATCTAGCTAGTTTTATGACTATACACTTTAGTTTAGTGAAGAAATAGTTGTATGACCATAGGGCTTGCTTGATATGAAAGATTTTGTTCAATTATAGGGCCACCTAGTGGTTCAGGCATACCAATTTTTTTGTGTGGCCTCAGACTCTGCTCATATATCAGCGTATCAAATCTGGTGAAAAAATTTCTTTTCGTTGCGAAGTTATAACAATTTATGTATAAAAACACAAATTGTAAAAGGTAATTTTTCGTTTTTTGCAATTTTCGGCCATTTCTGATGAAAATTTTAATATAACGCCAATAGAACTTTTTGTTCAGAAGGTAATGCAATGTTCTTCCTATGGTGTTTTCGAGTCGATCGGAATAACGCTCGCGGAGTTATTCGCGCATGTTTTTTAAGTGCTGTTTTGCTGCGCAGGGCTAATCGTAAGGCGAAATCTGGCATGTTTGGTGTCGTTGGACTCGGCGTCTACTCAGGACTCCTAAAATTCAAGTCCCGTAAAAATACGTTGATCGCAGCAAAAGTTATAGGTGTATAAAACATCTGTCTGGCCACTAGGTGGCGCTGCGACGAAACTGTGCATGCACACTCAGTTCCTGACTGGCATCACAAGTACCAAGTGTCGTGTCAATAGGCCTAAGTTTGACGAAGATACAGCCTAAAATCAGTTTTTTTGTGCTCTACGTAACATTTGTTGACGCGCTATACGACAACGGATTGGTTTATCAAAATTCTTTTAATAACTTTTTGCCGTGAGGGTCTCTAGATGCTACATACCAATTTTCGCGGCAATCGGGTAAAAACTCTAGGACGAGTTCGCAAAAGTAGGTTTTACAAATAATTCAAAATGGCGGAAAAATTTTCATGACGGAAAATGACGTCATAGGGTCTAATCGAATTGTCTTGAGCCAAGGAATCAGAGGAAACAAGAATTTTGTTTCTAGGACTTACGGATCAGAAGTTATAAGCAAAAACATAAGTGCAACTTTGGACTGTTGGTGGCGCTAGCGGGTTTGAGATAGAGACTCCAAATTTGCTGTGGGGACACATTGGACTGTCCTTTATCAGTGTGCCAAATTTCATAACTTTCCTACGTACGGTTCTATGGGCTGCCATAGACCGCAATGGCGGAAGAAGAAGAAGAAGAAGAAGAAGCAGAATAATTATTAATATAGCTGCAAGCAGCAATGCCGGGGTCAAGCCAAAAAGGGCACAGAAGAAAGTAAAGTTGAATTCGGATGAGCAGTTTAAAGAACCTAGGAAAATGTATTGATTTCAGACTAAATAATATAACAGTTATCAGCAAAAAAACTGTGTTTTCATTCAGTGTAATCTCTCCCTCTCTTCTCGAGGAGCATTGACAACTAGAACACTGAAGAAAATGTGAGTGGTGCTTGCAGTGGCAATTCTCAGCTCACAAAATGTTACAGTGGTGTTAATGAGTCAAAAGAGACCACCCCCATGTCTCTACGATGTTCTGATGCAGAGATATAGCTCTTGCAAAAAGGGTTGATAAGGTATACTAATTGGTTGCTAAGGAGTTAATTGGCATGCACCAATGATCTCCAAGCCATGAAAGGAATAATACATGATGACCCAAGATTTTAGATGTACTGTTGGAGTAGTTTTAGGCAAAAATACCATATTTCTATTTCAAAACCACTAGGTGGCGCTATGACAGAATCGTGCATGCATCCTCAGGTCATGACTGCGTTACATTTAGCTAGTTTTATGACTATACACTTTATTTTAGTGAAGAAGTAGTTGTATTACCATAGGGCTTGCTTGATATGAAAGATTTTGTTCAATTATAGGGCCACCTAGTGGTTCAGGCATACCAATTTTTTTGTCTGGCCTCAGACTCTGCTCATACATCAGCGTATCAAATCTGGTGAAAAAAATCTCTTTTCGTTGCGAAGTTATAACCATTTATGTGTAAAAAACACAAAATTTAAAGGTAATTTTTCGTTTTTTGCAATTTTCGGCCATTTCTGATGAAAATTTTAATATAACGCCAATAGAACTTTTTGTTCAGAAGGTAATGCAATGTTCTTCCTATGGTGTTTTCGAGTCGATCGGAATAACGCTCGCGGAGATATTCGCGCATGTTTTTTAAGTGCTGTTTTGCTGCGCAGGGCTAACCGTAAGGCGAAATCTGGCATGTTTGGTATCGTTGGACTCGGCGACTATTCAGGACTCCTAAAAATCAAGTCCCGTCAAAATACGTTGATCACAGCCAAAGTTATAGGTGTAAAAATCATCTGTCTGGCCACTAGGTGGCGCTGCGACGAATCTGTGCATGCACACTCAGTTCCTGACTGGCATCACAAGTACCAAGTGTCGTGTCAATAGGCCTAAGTTTGACGAAGATACAGCCTAAAATCTGTTTTTTGTGCTCTACGTAACATTTGTTGACGCGCTATACGACAACGGATTGGTTTATCGAAATTCTTTTGATAACTTTTTGCCGTGAGGGTCTCTAGATGCTACATACCAATTTTCGCGGCAATCGGGCAAAAGCTCTAGGACGAGTTCGAAAAAGTAGGTTTTACGAATAATTCAAAATGGCGGAAAAATTTTCATGACGGAAAATGACGTCATAGGGTCCAGTCGAATCGTCTTGAGCCAAGGAATCAGAGGAAACAAGAATTTAGTTTCTAGGACTTACGGATAAGAAGTTTTAAGCAAAAACATAAGTTCAACTTTGGACTGTTGGTGGCGCTAGAGGGTTAGAGATAGAGACTCCAAATTTGCTGTGGGGACACATTGGACTGTCCTTTATCAGTGTGCCAAATTTCATAACTTGTTCTAATCCACTGCAATCGTCCTTCTGTTATTGACAGTCATGGAACATTAGAGCACAGAAGGATATGTGAGTGATGTTTGCAGTGGCATAACATGGGTCACAACATGTTACAACAAGTTAAATCAGTCAAAAGAGACCATCCCCATGTCTCTACGATGTTCTGATGCAGAGAAAAAGCTCTTTCAAAAACGGTTGATAAGGTATTCTCATTGGTTGCTAGAGAGTAAATTCACATCCACCAGTAATTATAGACCAAGCCATATGAAATGAAGAATCCATGATGACTCATGGTTTTAGATGTGTTGTTGCAGTAGTTTTAGGCAAATATAGCTATTTTCTATCTCTAAACCACTAGGTCGCGCTATGACAGAATCGTGCATGCAACCTCGGGTCATATCTGCCTTACATCTAGCTAGTTTCATGACTATACACTTTAGTTCAGCAAAGAAATAGTTGTATGACCATAGGGCTTGCTTGATATGAAAGATTTTGTTCAATTATAGGGCCACCTAGTGGTTCAGGCATACCAATTTTTTTGTGTGGCCTCAGACTCTGCTCATACATCAGCGTATCAAATCTGGTGAAAAAATCTCTTTTCGTTACGAAGTTATAACCATTTATGTGTATAAAACACAAAATGTAAAGGTAATTTTTCATTTTTTGCAATTTTCGGCCATTTCTGATGAAAATTTTAATATAACGCCAATAGAGTTTTTTGTTCAGAAGGTAATGCAATGTTCTTCCTATGGCATTTTCGAGTCGATCGGAATAACGCTCGCGGAGATATTCGCGCATGTTTTTTAAGTGCTATTTTGCCGCGCAGGGTTAACCGTAAGGCCAATTCTGGCATGTTTGGTATCGTTGGACTCGGCAACTACCCAGGACTCCTAAAAATCAAGTCCCGTCAAAATACGTTTATCACAGCCAAAGTTATAGACGTATAAAACATTTGTCTGGCCAGTAGGTGGCGCTGCGACTAAACTGTGCATGCACCCTCAGTTCCTGACTGGCATCTCAAGTACCAAGTGTCGTGTCAATAGGCCAAAGTTTGACGAAGATACAGCCTAAAATCTGTTTTTTTGCGCTCTACGTAAAATTCGTTAAGGTGGTATTTGACAACGGATTGCTGTATCGAAATTCTTTTGATAACTTCTTGCCATGAGTGTCTCAAGATGATACATACCAATTTTCGTGGCAATCGGACAAAAGCTCTAGGACGAGTTCGAAAAAGTAGGTTTTTCGAATAATTCAAAATGGCGGGAAAATTTTCATGACGTAAAATGACGTCATAGAGTGTAATCGAATCGCCTTGAGCCAAGGAATCAGAGGAAGCAAGAATTTTGTTTCTAGGACTTACGGATCAGAAGTTATAAGCAAAAACATAAGTGCAATTTTGGACTGTTGGTGGCGCTAGCGGGTTTGACATAGAGACTCCAAATTTGCTGTGGGGACACATTGGAGTGTCCTTTATCAGTGTGCCAAATTTCATAACTTTCCTACGTACGGTTCTATGGGCTGCCATAGACCGCAATGGCGGAAGAAGAAAAATTTACTAACAGAAACAATTGCCAATATAGCTGCAAGCAGCAATCACCGGGGTCAAGCCAAAAAAGGCACAGCAGAAAGAAAAGTTGACTTTGGATGAGCAGTTTAAAGAACCTAGGAAAATCTCTTGATTTCAGACAAAACAATATAACAGTTATCAGCAAAAAAGCTGTGTTCTCATTTAGTGAAATCTCTCCCTCTCTTTTGACGAGCATTGATAACTAGAACACTGAAGTAAAAATGAGTGGTGCTTGCAGTGGCAATACTGAGCTCACAAAATGTTACAGTGGTGTTAATGAGTCAAAAGAGCCCACCCCCATGTCTCTACGATGTTCTGACACAAAGATATAGCTCTTGCAAAAACGGTTGATATAGTATTCTCATTTGTTGCTAGGGAGTGAATTGGCAACCCCCAGTGATTATAGTCAAAGCCATGAGAGAAATAATCCATGATGACTGGTTTTAGATGTGTTGTTGCAGTAGGTTTAGGCAAAAAATGCCATATTCTATCTCAAAACCAGTAGGTGGCACAATGACAAAATTTGTGCATGCAACCTCAGATCATTACTGTGTTACATCTAGCTAGTTTTATGACTATACACTTTAGTTTAGTGAATAAACAGTTGTATGACCGTAGGGTGGCTTGATTTCAAATGTTATGTTCAATTATAAGGCCAACTAGTGGTGCAAGCATCCAATTTTTTTTTTTGTGTAGCCTCAGACTGTGGTCTTAAATCAGCGTATCAAATATGGTGAAAAAATATCTTTGCGTTACGAAGTTATAACCATTTATGTGTAAAAAAACACAAAATTTAAAGGTAATTTTTAGTTTTTTGCAATTTTCTGCCATTTCTGATGAAAATTTTAAAATAACGCCAATAGAACTTTTTGTTCAGAAGGTAATGCAATGTTCTTCCTATGGTGTTTTCGAGTCGATCGGAATAATGCTCGCGGAGATATTCGTGTGTGTTTTTTAAGTGCTATTTTGATGCACAGGGCTAACCGTAAGGCGAATCCTAGCATGTTTGGTATCGTTGGACTCGGCAACTATTCAAAACTTGAAGGAAACAAGTCCCATGAAAATATGTTGATCACAGCCAAAGGTATAAGCGTATAAGCCATTCGTCTGGCCAATAGGTGGCGCTGCAACGAAACTGTGCAAGCACATTCAGTTCCTGACTGGCATCTCAAGTACCAAGTGTTGTGCCAATAGGCTTAAGTTTGGCGAAGATACAGCCTAAAATCTGTTTTTTTTGCTCTATGTAAAATTCGTTGATGCGCTATACGACAACTGATTAGTTTATCGAAATTCTTTTAATAACTTTTTGCCTTGAGTGTCTCTAGATGCTGCATACCGATTTTTGTGGCAATCGGGTAAAAACTCTAGGACGAGTTCGCAAAAGTAGGTTTTATGAATAATTCAAAATGGCGGAAAAATTTTCATGACGGAAAATGACGTCATAGGGTCCTATCGAATCGTCTTGAGCCAAGGAATCAGATGAAACAAGAATTTTGTTTCTAGGACTTACGGATCAGAAGTTATAAGCAAAAACCTAAGTGCAACTTTGGACTGTTGGTGGCGCTAGCGGGTTAGAGATAGAGACTCCAAATTTGCTGTGGGGACACATTGGACTGTCCTCTATCAGTGTGCCAAATTTCATAACTTTCCTACGTACGGTTCTATGGGCTGCCATAGACCGCAATGGCGGAAGAAGAAAAATTTACTAACAGAAACAATTGCCACAAGCCGAAAAGGGCACAGAAGGGTGTAAAGTTGAGTTTGGATAAGCAGACCGAAGAACCTAGGTAAACCTAATGATTTCAGATGAAAAAACGCAAAAATAATCAACAAAAATAATCTCTGTTCTTGTCTACTGCAATCGTCGTTCTGTTATTGACAGTCATGGAACATTAGAGCACTGAAGAACATGTGAGTGATATTTGCAGTGGCAAAACATGTGTCACACAAGGGCGTAGGTTTGATTCTGGCATTGGTGGGGACATAAATAAAATGGTCGCATTGCAAAAACTGTTTATCACCGTTTACTTGACATAAACAACAGACAACTCAGTATGCACTTTACTCAGTGACATCTGACTCGCCACCCCCGGTTCCATCCCAAATTTAATGTACTATAATAAACAATTCGTTATGTCCCAGAGCCTAATAAACAGTAGCTGTTTAAGTCTTTGTCAAAAAAAGAAAATCACATAGTAACATATATGAATCCATATTAAATTTATAATATTGAAGAATATGCAATTAATATTTAATTCTTAATTTAATTTTGCCAAAAAATCCCAGTGTTGAAGTAGGTATATATATCATGCTGTTTCCTGAACACAGTTTATTAACGTTTCTGTAGTTTACATTAAATCTTCTTTTCATTAACAGACAGTTAATCAGTGTGAAAAAAATAGTTTGTTTAAAATGCAACATTATGTCTACATCTGTGCAAGTAATGACCACAGTGCAGTAATGAAAGTATTCAGCAATCATGACATGAATTCATGTTTTTACCATGTTGGGGTTATTTTCTTTCATGGATTAGGGACCCTCTAAATAACCTTGCCACCCCATTTATAAAAGGTTGACACAAGTTTGCAACTCCTCAGGGTTAACATGGGATTGTCCTGTATTGGTGAAAACACTGTCCTTGAATCATTATGTGGCACAACTTTTTTTGTGCATGAAATAGTTACAGTGGGTATAATAATACTTTCTTCCTCACTTACCTGTCGCCCGAATAATCACGCACGTCTTGTTGAGTGAACTTTGGCGCGTTGTACAAAGTGAAACCATCCTATCACACGTAGCGAGTAAAGACAAGCCCATCAAAAAGTGATGTGCGTTAGAGAGGCGGGACTCAAGAATGCTAATCCAATCATATTAGCAATGTGCGTTAGAGAGGCGGGACTAAAGAAATGCAAAGCCAATCATATTAGCGATGTGACTTACGGAGGCGGGCATTGCAGAGAACGAAAGCTGTTAACCGTTTGTGTACCACATAGAGCGTTATTTTTACAGAACGGGATTGCAAAAGATTTCTAATCTAATTTAAATGATTTCTGACAAAAATATAATAAGTAAAAAATAGAAAACACAAGAACAAGACGGACATTAGTGGTTATATATGAATACAGATTAAATGTTTGGTCGAAATTATTGCTAGGGACAATTCAGTCTTCTCTGAATATTGGTAGGGACATGTCCCTAGCGTCCCACCCTAAATCTACGCCCATGGTGTCACAACATGTTACAACAAGTTAAATGAGTCAAAATACACCATCCCCATGTGTCTACAATGTTCTGATGCAGAGAAAAAGCTCTTGCAAAAACGGTTGATAAGGTATTCTCATTGGTTGCTAGAGAGTAAATGAACATGCACCAGTGATTATAGTTCAATTCATGAAAGGAATAATCCATGAAGACTCATGGTTTTAGATGTGTTTTTGCAGTAGTTATAGGCAAAAATAGCCATTTTCTATCTCAAAACCACTAGGTGGCGCTATGACAAAACTGTGCATGCAACCTTAGGTCATGACTGTGTTACATCTAGCTAGTTTCATGACTATACACTTTAGTTAAGCAATAAAATAGTTGTATGACCATAGGGCTTGGTTGATATGAAAGATTTTGTTCAATTATAGGGCCACCTAGTGGTGGAGGCATACCATTTTTTTTGTGTGGCCTCAGACTGTGGTCGTACATCTGCGTATCAAATCTGGTGAAAAAATCTCTTTTCGTTGCGAAGTTATAACCATTTATGTGTAAAAAATGCAAAATTTAAAGGTAATTTTTAGTTTTTTGCATTTTTCGGCCATTTCTGATGAAAATTTTAATATAACGCCAATTGAACTTTTTGTTCAGAAGGTAATGCAATATTCTTCCTATGGTGTTTTCGTGTCGATCGGAATAACGCTCGCGGAGTTATTCGCGCGTGTTTTTTAAGTGCTATTTTGATGCACAGGGCTAACCGTAAGGCGAATCCTGGCATGTTTGGTATCGTTGGACTCGGCGACTACTCAGGACTCCAAAAAATCAAGTCCCGTGAAAATACTTTTATCGCAGCCAAAGTTATAGGCGTATAGAACATTCGTCTGACCACTAGGTGGCGCTGCAACGAAACTGTGCATGCACCCTCAGTTCCTGACTGGCATCTCGAGTACCAAGTGTCGTGTCAATAGGCCTAAGTTTGGCGAAGATACAGCCTAAAATCTGTTTTTTTGCGCTCTATGTAAAATTCGTTGACGCGCTATACGAGAACGGATTGGTTTATCGAAATTCTTTTAATAACTTTTTGCCTTGAGTGTCTCTAGATGCTGCATACCGATTTTCGTGGCAATCGGGTAAAAACTCTAGGAGGAGTTCGCAAAAGTAGGTTTTACGAATATTTAAAAATGGCGGAAAAATTTTCATGACGGAAAATAACGTCATAGGGTCTAATCGAATCGTCTTGAACCAAGGAATCAGAGGAAATAAGAATTTCGATTCTAGGACATACGGATCAGAAGTTATAAGCAAAAACGTAAGTGCAACTTTGGACTGTTGGTGGCGCTAGCGGGTTTGAGATAGAGACTCCAAAATTGCTAGGGATATTATTTGGACTGTCCTCTGTCAGTGTGCCAAATTTCATAACTTTCCTATGTACGGTTCTATGGGCTGCCATAGACCGCAATGGAACAGGAAGAAGAATAATATTTAAAAAGAAAAAGAAAAAGAAAAAGAAAAAGAAAAAGAAAACTAACGGATACAATAGGGGTCTTCGCCCATTCTGGGCTTGACCCCTAAATATAGCTGCAAGCAGCAATCACCGGGGTCAAGCCAAAAAGGCACAGCAGAAAGTAAAGATGACTTCGGATGAGCAGTTTAAAAAACCTAGGAAAATCTCTTGATTTCAGACAAAACAATATAACAGTTATCAGCAAAAAAGCTGTGTTCTCATTTAGTGACAATTCTCCCTCTCTTTCAACGAGGGTTGATAACTAGAACACTGAAGTAAAAATGAGTGGTGCTTGCAGTGGCAATACTCAGCTCACAAAATGTTACAGTGGTGTTAATGAGTCAAAAGAGCCCACCCCCATGTCTCTACAATGTTCTGACGCAGAGATATAGCTCTTGCAAAAACGGTTGATAAGGTATTCTCATTGGTTGCTAGGGAGTGAATTGGCAACCACAAGTGATTATAGTCAAAGCCATTAAAGGAATAATCCATGATGACTCATGGTTTTAGATGTGTTGTTGCAGTAGTTTTAGGCAAAAAATTCCATATTTCTATCTCAAAACCAGTAGGTGGCGCAATGACAAAATTGTGCATGCAACCTCCGGTCATAACTGTGTTACATCTAGCTAGTTTTATGACTATACACTTTAGTTTAGTGAAGAAACAGTTGTATTACCATAGGGTGGCTTGATTTCAAATGTTTTGTTCAATTATAAGGCCAACTAGTGGTGCAAGCATAAATTTTTTTTGTGTAGCCTCAGACTGTGGTCGTACATCAGCGTTTCAAATCTGATGAAAAAATCTCTTTTTGTTGCGAAGTTATAACCATTTATGTGTAAAAAATGCAAAATTTAAAGGTAATTTTTCGTTTTTTGCATTTTTCGGCCATTTCTGATGAAAATTTTAATATAACGCCAATAGAACTTTTTGTTCAGAAGGTAATGCAATGTTCTTCCTATGGTGTTTTCGAGTCGATCGGAATAACGCTCGCAGAGATATTCGCACATGTTTTTTAAGTGCTATTTTGCTGCACAGGGCTAACCGTATGACGAAACCTGGCATGTTTGGTATCGTTGGACTCGACCACTACTCAGGACTCCAAAAATTCAAGTCCCGTGAAAATACTTTTATCGCAGCCAAAGTTATAGGCGTATAGAACATTCGTCTGGCCACTAGGTGGCGCTGCAACGAAACTGTGCATGCACCCTCAGTTCCTGACTGGCATCTCAAGTACCAAGTGTCGTGTCAATAGGCCTAAGTTTGGCGAAGATACAGCCTAAAATCTGTTATTGTGCGCTCTACCTAAAATTCGTTGACGCGCTATACGACAACGGATTGGTTTATCAAAATTCTTTTAATAACTTTTTGCCTTGAGTGTCTCTAGATGCTGCATACCGATATTTGAGGCAAACGGGCAAAAACTCTAGGACGAGTTCGCAAAAGTAGGTTTAACGAATAATTCAAAATGGCGGAAAAATTTTCATGACGGAAAATGACGTCATAGGGTCCTATCGAATCGTCTTGAGCCAAGGAATCAGAGGAAACAAGAATTTCATTTCTGGGACTTACGGTTCAGAAGTTATAAGACAAAACGTAAGTGCAACTTTGGACTGTTGGTGGCGCTAGTGGGCTTGAGATAGAGACTCCAAATTTGCTGTGGATATTATTTGGACTGTCCTCTATCAGTGTGCCAAATTTCATAACTTTCCTACGTACGGTTCTATGGGCTGCCATAGACCGCAATGGCGGAAGAAGAAAAATTTACTAACAGAAACAATTGCCAATATAGCTGCAAGCAGCAATGCCGGGGTCAAGCCAAAAAGGGCACATAAGAAAGTAAAGTTGAATTCGGATGAGCAGTTTAAAGAACCTGGGAAAATCTCTTGATTTCAGACTAAATAATATAACAGTTATCAGCAAAAAAGCTGTGTTTTCATTCAGTGTCATCTCTCCCTCTCTTCTCGAGGAGCATTGACAACTAGAACACTGAAGAAAATGTAAGTGGTGCTTGCAGTGGCAATTCTCAGCTCACAAAATGTTACAGTGGTGTTAATGAGTCAAAAGAGACCACCCCCATGTCTCTACGATGTTCTGATGCAGAGATATAGCTCTTGTAAAAAGGATTGATAAGGTATCCTAATTGGTTGCTAAGGAGTTAATTGGCATGCACCAATGATCTCCAAGCCATGAAAGGAATAATACATGATGACCCAAGATTTTAGATGTACTGTTGGAGTAGTTTTAGGCAAAAATACCATATTTCTATCTCAAAACCACTAGGTGGCGCAATGACATAGTTGTGCATGCAACCTCAGTTCATAACTGTGTTACATCTAGCTAGTTTTATGACTATACACTTTAGTTTAGTGAAGAAATAGTTGTATGACCATAGGGCTTGCTTGATATGAAAGATTTTGTTCAATTATAGGGCCACCTAGTGGTTCAGGCATACCAATTTTTTTGTGTGGCCTCAGACTCTGCTCATACATCAGCGTATCAAATCTGGTGAAAAAATGTCTTTTCGTTGCGAAGTTATAACCATTTATGTATAAAAACACAAATTGTAGAAGGTAATTTTTCGTTTTTTGCCATTTTCGGCCATTTCTGATGAAAATTTTAATATAACGCCAATAGAACTTTTTGTTCAGAAGGTAATGCAATGTTCTTCCTATGGTGTTTTCGAGTCGATCGGAATAACGCTCGCGGAGATATTCGCGCATGTTTTTTAAGTGCTGTTTTGCTGCGCAGGGCTAACCGTAAGGCGAAATCTGGCATGTTTGGTATCGTTGGACTCGGCGACTATTCAGGACTCCTAAAAATCAAGTCCCGTCAAAATACGTTGATCACAGCCAAAGTTATAGGTGTAAAAAATATCTGTCTGGCCACTAGGTGGCGCTGCGACGAAACTGTGCATGCACACTCAGTTCCTGACTGGCATCACAAGTACCAAGTGTCGTGTCAATAGGCCTAAATTTGACGAAGATACAGCCTAAAATCTGTTTTTTTGCGCTCTACGTAAAATTTGTGGACGCGCTATACGACAACGGATTGGTTTATCGAAATTCTTTTGATAACTTTTTGCCGTGAGGGTCTCTAGATGCTACATACCAATTTTCGTGGCAATCGGGTAAAAGCTCTAGGACGAGTTCGCAAAAGTAGGTTTTACGAATAATTCTAAATGGCGGAAAATTTTTCATGACGGAAAATGACGTTATAGGGTCAAATCGAATCGTCTTGAGCCAAGGAATCAGAGGAAACAAGAATTTTGTTTCTAGGACTTACGGATCAAAAGTTATAAGCAAAAACATAAGTGCAACTTTGGACTGTTGGTGGCGCTAGCGGGTTTGAGATAGAGACTCCAAATTTGCTGTGGATAATATTTGGACTGTCCTTTATCAGTGTGCCAAATTTCATAACTTTCCTACGTACGGTTCTATGGGCTGCCATAGACCGCAATGGCGGAGGAATAATAATAATTATTATAATAATAAAAAGAAAACTAACGGATACAATAGGGGTCTTCGCCCATTCTGGGCTTGACCCCTAAATATAGCTGCAAGCAGCAATGCCGGGGTCAAGCCAAAAAGGGCACATAAGAAAGTAAAGTTGAATTCGGATGAGCAGTTTAAAGAACCTGGGAAAATCTCTTGATTTCAGACTAAATAATATAAGTTATCAGCAAAAAAGCTGTTTTCATTCAGTGTCATCTCTCCCTCTCTTCTCGAGGAGCATTGACAACTAGAACACTGAAGAAAATGTGAGTGGTGCTTGCAGTGGCAATTCTCAGCTCACAAAATGTTACAGTGGTGTTAATGAGTCAAAAGAGACCACCCCCATGTCTCTACGATGTTCTGATGCAGCTCTTGTAAAAAGGATTGATAAGGTATCCTAATTGGTTGCTAAGGAGTTAATTGGCATGCACCAATGATCTCCAAGCCATGAAAGGAATAATACATGATGACCCAAGATTTTAGATGTACTGTTGGAGTAGTTTTAGGCAAAAATACCATATTTCTATCTCAAAACCACTAGGTGGAGCAATGACAAAGTTGTGCATACAACCTCAGTTCATAACTGTGTTACATCTAGCTAGTTTTATGACTATACACTTTAGTTTAGTGAAGAAATAGTTGTATGACCATAGGGCTTGCTTTATATGAAAGATTTTGTTCAAT
Organism: Paramisgurnus dabryanus; assembly: GCF_030506205.2. NCBI lineage: Eukaryota > Metazoa > Chordata > Actinopteri > Cypriniformes > Cobitidae > Paramisgurnus > Paramisgurnus dabryanus. The sequence goes on from NC_133343.1 coordinate 46,993,374, forward strand.
TATAGGGCCACCTAGTGGTTCAGGCATTCCAATTTTTTTGTGTGGCCTCAGACTCTGCTCATACATCAGCGTATCAAATCTGGTGAAAAAAATTCTTTTCGTTGCGAAGTTATAACCATTTATGTACAAAAACACAAATTGTAAAAGGTAATTTTTCGTTTTTTGCAATTTTCGGCCATTTCTGATGAAAATTTTAATATAACGCCAATAGAACTTTTTGTTCAGAAGGTAATGCAATGTTCTTCCTATGGTGTTTTCGAGTCGATCGGAATAACGCTCGCGGAGATATTCACACGTGTTTTTTAAGTGCTGTTTTGCTGCGCAGGGCTAACCGTAAGGCGAAATCTGGCATGTTTGGTATCGTTGGACTCGGCAACTATTCAGGACTCCTAAAAATCAAGTCCCGTCAAAATACATTGATCACAGCCAAAGTTATAGGTGTAAAAAACATCTGTCTGGCCACTAGGTGGCGCTGCGACGAAACTGTGCATGCACACTCAGTTCCTGACTGGCATCACAAGTACCAAGTGTCGTGTCAATAGGCCTAAGTTTGACGAAGATACAGCCTAAAATCTGTTTTTTTGCGCTCTACGTAGAATTTGTTGACGCGCTATACGACAACGGATTGGTTTATCGAAATTCTTTTGATAACTTTTTGCCGGGAGGGTCTCTAGATGATACATACCAATTTTCGTGGCAATCGGGTAAAAACTCTAGGACGAGTTCGCAAAAGTAGGTTTTACGAATAATTCAAAATGGCGGAACAATTTTTATGACGGAAAACAACGACATAGGGGCCAATCGAATCGTCTTGAGCCAAGGAATCAGACGAAGTAAGAATTTTGTTTCTAGGGCTTACGGATCAGAAGTTATAAGCAAAAACATAAGTGCAACTTTGGACTGTTGGTGGCGCTAGTGGGTTAGACATAGAGACTCCAAATTTGCTGTGGGGACACATTGGACTGTCCTCTATCAGTGTGCCAAATTTCATAACTTTCCTACGTACGGTTCTATGGGCTGCCATTGACTTTCGGCGGAAGAACGAGGAAGAAAAATAATAATAATAAATATAGCTGCAAGCAGCGATACCGGGGTCAAGCCGAAAAGGGCACAGAAGGGTGTAAAGTTGAGTTTGGATAAGCAGACCGAAGAACCTAGGTAAACCTAATGATTTCAGATGAAAAAACGCAAAAATAATCAACAAAAATAATCTCTGTTCTTGTCTACTGCAATCGTCGTTCTGTTATTGACAGTCATGGAACATTAGAGCACTGAAGAACATGTGAGTGATATTTGCAGTGGCAAAACATGTGTCACACAAGGGCGTAGGTTTGATTCTGGCATTGGTGGGGACATAAATAAAATGGTCGCATTGCAAAAACTGTTTATCACCGTTTACTTGACATAAACAACAGACAACTCAGTATGTACTTTACTCAGTGACATCTGACTCGCCACCCCCGGTGCCATCCCAAATTTAATGTACTATAATAAACAATTCGTTATGTCCTAGAGCCTAATAAACAGCAGCTGTTTAAGTCTTTGTCAAAAAAAGAAAATCACATAGTAACATATATGAATCCATATTAACTATATAATATTGAAGAATATGCAATTAATATTTAATTCTTAATTTAATTTTGCCAAAAAATCCCAGTGTTGAAGTAGGTATATATATCATGCTGTTTCCTGAACACAGTTTATTAACGTTTCTGTAGTTTACATTAAATCTTCTTTTCATTAACAGACAGTTAATCAGTGTGAAAAAAATAGTTTGTTTAAAATGCAACATTATGTCTACATCTGTGCAAGTAATGAACACAGTGCAGTAATGAAAGTATTCAGCAATCATGACATGAATTCATGTTTTTACCATGTTGGGGTTATTTTCTTTCATGGATTAGGGACCCTCTAAATAACCTTGCCACCCCATTTATAAAAGGTTGACACAAGTTTGCAACTCCTCAGGGTTAACATGGGATTGTCCTGTATTGGTGAAAACACTGTCCTTGAATCATTATGTGGCACAACTTTTTTTGTGCATGAAACAGTTACAGTGGGTATAATAATACTTTCTTCCTCACTTACCTGTCGCCCAAATAATCACGCACGTCTTGTTGAGTGAACTTTGGCGCGTTGTACAAAGTGAAACCATCCTATCACACGTAGCGAGTAAAGACAAGCCCATCAAAAAGTGATGTGCGTTAGAGAGGCGGGACTCAAGAATGCTAATCCAATCATATTAGCAATGTGCGTTAGAGAGGCGGGACTAAAGAAATGCAAAGCCAATCATATTAGCGATGTGACTTACGGAGGCGGGCATTGCAGAGAACGAAAGCTGTTAACCGTTTGTGTACCACATAGAGCGTTATTTTTACAGAACGGGATTGCAAAAGATTTCTAATCTAATTTAAATGATTTCTGACAAAAATATAATAAGTAAAAAATAGAAAACACAAGAACAAGACGGACATTAGTGGTTATATATGAATACAGATTAAATGTTTGGTCGAAATTATTGCTAGGGACAATTCAGTCTTCTCTAAATATAGGTAGGGACATGTCCCTAGCGTCCCACCCTAAATCTACGCCCATGGTGTCACAACATGTTACAACAAGTTAAATGAGTCAAAATACACCATCCCCATGTGTCTACAATGTTCTGATGCAGAGAAAAAGCTCTTGCAAAAACGGTTGATAAGGTATTCTCATTGGTTGCTAGAGAGTAAATGAACATGCACCAGTGATTATAGTTCAATTCATGAAAGGAATAATCCATGAAGACTCATGGTTTTAGATGTGTTTTTGCAGTAGTTATAGGCAAAAATAGCCATTTTCTATCTCAAAACCACTAGGTGGCGCTATGACAAAACTGTGCATGCAACCTTAGGTCATGACTGTGTTACATCTAGCTAGTTTCATGACTATACACTTTAGTTAAGCAATAAAATAGTTGTATGACCATAGGGCTTGCTTGATATGAAAGATTTTGTTCAATTATAGGGCCACCTAGTGGTGGAGGCATACCATTTTTTTTTGTGTGGCCTCAGACTGTGGTCGTACATCTGCGTATCAAATCTGGTGAAAAAATCTCTTTTCGTTGCGAAGTTATAACCATTTATGTGTAAAAAATGCAAAATTTAAAGGTAATTTTTCGTTTTTTGCATTTTTCGGCCATTTCTGATGAAAATTTTAATATAACGCCAATAGAACTTTTTGTTCAGAAGGTAATGCAATATTCTTCCTATGGTGTTTTCGTGTCGATCGGAATAACGCTCGCGGAGTTATTCGCGCGTGTTTTTTAAGTGCTATTTTGATGCACAGGGCTAACCGTAAGGCGAATCCTGGCATGTTTGGTATCGTTGGACTCGGCGACTACTCAGGACTCCAAAAAATCAAGTCCCGTGAAAATACTTTTATCGCAGCCAAAGTTATAGGCGTATAGAACATTCGTCTGACCACTAGGTGGCGCTGCAACGAAACTGTGCATGCACCCTCAGTTCCTGACTGGCATCTCGAGTACCAAGTGTCGTGTCAATAGGCCTAAGTTTGGCGAAGATACAGCCTAAAATCAGTTTTTTTGCGCTCTATGTAAAATTCGTTGACGCGCTATACGAGAACGGATTGGTTTATCGAAATTCTTTTAATAACTTTTTGCCTTGAGTGTCTCTAGATGCTGCATACCGATTTTCGTGGCAATCGGGTAAAAACTCTAGGACGAGTTCGCAAAAGTAGGTTTTACGAATAATTCAAAATGGCGGAAAAATTTTCATGACGGAAAATAACGTCATAGGGTCTAATCGAATCGTCTTGAACCAAGGAATCAGAGGAAACAAGAATTTCGTTTCTAGGACTTACGGATCAGAAGTTATAAGCAAAAAGGTAAGTGCAATTTTGGACTGTTGGTGGCGCTAGTGGGTTTGAGATAGAGACTCCAAAATTGCTGTGGATACTATTTGGACTGTCCTCTGTCAGTGTGCCAAATTTCATAACTTTCCTATGTACGGTTCTATGGGCTGCCATAGACCGCAATGGAACAGGAAGAAGAATAATATTTAAAAAGAAAAAGAAAAAGAAAAAGAAAAAGAAAACTAACGGATACAATAGGGGTCTTCGCCCATTCTGGGCTTGACCCCTAATAATAATAATAATAATAATAATAATAAGAAAACTAACAATAACAATAGGGTTCTACGCCCCTTCGGGGCTTGACCCCTAAATATAGCTGCAAGCAGCAATGCCGGGGTCAAGCCAAAAAGGTCACAGCAGAAAGTAAAGTTGACTTCGGATGAGCAGTTTAAAGTTCCTAAGAAAATCTCTTGATTTCAGACAAAACATTATAACAGTTATCAGCAAAAAAGCTGTGTTCTCATTTAGTGAAATCTCTCCCTCTCTTTCGACGAGCATTGATAACTATAACACTGACGTAAAAATGAGTGGTGCTTGCAGTGGCAATACTCAGATCTCAAAATGTTACAGTGTTGTTAATGAGTCAAAAGAGCCCACCCCCGTGTCTCTACGATGTTCTGACGCAGAGTTATAGCTCTTGCAAAACGGTTGATAAGGTATTCTCATTGGTTGCTAGGGAGTGAATTGGCAACCACCAGTGATTATAGTCAAAGCCATGAAAGGAATAATCCATGATGACTCATGGTTTTAGATGTGTTGTTGTAGTAGTTTTAGGCAAAAAATGCCATATTTCTATCTCAAAACCAGTAGGTGACGCAATGACAAAATTGTGCATGCAACCTCAGGTCATAACTGTGTTACATCTAGCTAGTTATATGACTATACACTTTAGTTTAGTGAAGAAACAGTTGTATGACCATAGGGTGGCTTGATTTCAAAGGTTTTATTCAATTATAAGGCCAACTAGTGGTGCAAGCATAAACTTTTTTTGTGTAGCCTCAGACTGTGGTCGTACATCAGCGTATCAAATCTGGTGAAAAAATCTCTTTTTGTTGCGAAGTTATAACCATTTATGTGTAAAAAATGCAAAATTTAAAGGTAATTTTTCGTTTTTTGCATTTTTCGGCCATTTCTGATAAAATTTTTAATATAACGCCAATAAAACTTTTTGTTCAGAAGGTAACGCGATGTTCTTCCTATGGTGTTTTCGAGTCGATCGGAATAACGCTCGCCGAGATATTAGCGCGTGTTTTTTAAGTGCTATTTTGCTGCGCAGGGTTAACCGTATGACGAATCCTGGCATGTTTGGTATCGTTGGACTCGGCGACTACTCAGGACTCCAAAAAATCAAGTCCCGTGAAAATACTTTTATCGCAGTCAAAGTTATAGGCGTATAGAACATTCGTCTGGCCACAAGGTGGCGCTGCAACGAAACTGTGCATGCACCCTCAATTCCTGACTGGCATCTCAAGTACCAAGTGTCGTGTCAATAGGCCTAAGTTTGGCGAAGATACAGCCTAAACTCTGTTTTTTGCGCTCTATGTAAAATTCGTTGACGCGCTATACGAGAACGGATTGGTTTATCGAAATTCTTTTAATAACTTTTTGCCTTGAGTGTCTCTAGATGCTGCATACCGATTTTCGTGGCAATCGGGTAAAAACTCTAGGACGAGTTCGCAAAAGTAGGTTTTACGAATAATTCAAAATGGCGGAAAAATTTTCATGACGGAAAATAACGTCATAGGGTCTAATCGAATCGTCTTGAGCCAAGGAATCAGAGGAAACAAGAATTTCGTTTCTAGGACTTACGGATCAGAAGTTATAAGCAAAAACGTAAGTGCAACTTTGGACTGTTGGTGGCGCTAGCGGGTTTGAGATAGAGACTCCAAAATTGCTATGGATATTATTTAGACTGTCCTCTGTCAGTGTGCCAAATTTCATAACTTTCCTACATACGGTTCTATGGGCTGCCATAGACCGCAATGGAACAGGAAGAAGAATAATAGTTAAGAAAAAGAAAAAGAAAACTAACGGATACAATAGGGGTCTTCGCCCATTCTGGGCTTGACCCCTAATAAATATAGCTGCAAGCAGCGATTCGGGGCCAAGCACCTTTAGCGCAATGAGCACCCAAAGCACAGCAAGCAACATAGAAGGTATCAATCACCCAATGCTCACTGACCACCCAAGGTGCATCAAGAACACAAAGCGCAGCAAGTACCCAAAGCGTTGCAATGACAGAGCAGAACCACCGCAGTGCAGAGCAGCAACAGAAAACATGGCAAAAATAGAACATTTGTGAACTACAGACAGGTCAAGAAGAATAGGTGGGAAAGAACAAAACTTTAATAGAAGAAATTAACACCTGCCTCAGGTGGGATTCGAACCCATGAACTCAGGATCTCTATGCATACGACTTAGTGGATGCGCCACTCAGCAGACACAGCTCAAGGGGCAGCAGGAAAGAGATTACAGAAATGCAAGCATTGACATATGCCAATCACCAAAGATGTAGAAATGACACCGCAGAGCAGAAATCACAGAAATACAATGTATATGAGAATCAAAAAGCTCAAGTGAGATTGAAGACAAGAAGAACATTCCGTAGAGTAACGCTATAAAATGTAATATAAAGTAATTAACTATGACAAATAGACAACATCACAGGGACGATCAACTTTACAGAGGTTTTTCTCAAAAAAATTCCTAGGTGCAAGAAAAATCTGTTCAGTCATTTCTGTGCGGATTGCTCCAAACATTATACGAGCAGAACCTGGCATAAAATAAACAAAATTTGTAAAAGGAGTAGCGAAAAAATCATTTACCATATGCCTTACAATAACACATGAACAGAATGATGGAAAATGACAAACGAGGTATCGTTGCAATCGGCATAAACCAGTGAATACAATTTCACAAAGAAAATTAATATCCGACAAAGTATTCAGAAGTTATGAGCAGTTCTATAAGAACTGTTATAGTTTATAACCCCTAGGTGGCGCTGTATTCTGACTTCCCAGATACAATCAGGACATCATGCCAAAGCTTCCCACCGATTTTTGCGCCAATATATCCAATACTTCAAAAGTTATAACAATTTATGACAAATTTCAAAATGGCGGACAGGCGGTTCGGTCAAACCCGGCATAATACACATCGACAGATGCGGCATGAGGTAAGGAATCCGTAGACACCAATATCATAATTTTCTGACAAACGATTCAGAAGTTATGCGCAAAAATAGCCTTTTTTACTATCTCATGACCCATAGGTGGCGCTGTCACCGCATGGACCCCCAGTTCATGGTCGACATGAAGCGTACCAAATTTCATCTCGATTGATCAAAGAATGACCGAGATACAGCTTCAGAACCAATTTTGCGTCAATCTCGTTAAGTTCACGCATTAATTACTTTTAAATAAAGAAAAATATCAAAATTCTGTTCAGTCATTTCTATGCGGCTCACTCCAAAGATCACATGTGCCAAATCTCATAAGAATTGAACCAAATTTGAAGGAGGAGTAGCGAAAAAACGAAATACTGTACATTTCAAAATGGCCGCTACTGTAATGGGTGGAGTCTTACTGTAAGGTATTAAAAACAATAAGCATGAGGAGAGCAATCACGTGTACTAAGTAGAATTTTCATAGAGCAAATGGATCATGAGTTATAACCATTTGAACATTGAATTTTTGAGATGATGGTGGCGCTATAGAGTTACTGCTAGAGACCCCATTTTTGGCCACATGACTATTTATGACCACCACTACAACTGTGCCAAATTTCATCATTTTCCTACATACGGTTCATAGGGCTGCCATAGACACCAATGGCTAAGAAGAAGAAAAAAGTACAATTCCAATAGGTGTCTCAGCACCTTCGGTGCTTGACCCCTAAATATAGCTGCAAGCAGCAATGCCGGGGTCAAGCCAAAAAGGGCACATAAGAAAGTAAAGTTGAATTCGGATGAGCAGTTTAAAGAACCTGGGAAAATCTCTTGATTTCAGACTAAATAATATAACAGTTATCAGCTAAAAAGCTGTGTTTTCATTCAGTGTCATCTCTCCCTCTCTTTCGTCGAGCATTGATAACTAGAACACTGACGTAAAAATGAGTGGTGCTTCTAGTGGCAATACTCAGCTCACAAAATGTTACAGTGGTGTTAATGAGTCAAAAGAGCCCACCCCCATGTCTCTGCGATGTTCTGATGCAGAGAAAAAGCTCTTGCAAAAACAGTTGATAACGTATTCTCATTGGTTGCTAGAGAGTAAATGGACATCCACTAGTGATTATAGTCAAAGCCATGAAAGGAATAATCCATGATGACTCATGGTTTTAGATGTGTTGTTGCAGTAGTTTTAGGCAAAAAATGCGTTATTCTATCTCAAAACCAGTAGGTGGCGCAATGACAAAATTGTGCATGCAACCTCAGGTCATAACTGTGTTACATCTAGCTAGTTTTATGACTATACACTTTAGATTAGTGAAGAAACAGTTGTATGACCATAGGGTGGCTTGATTTCAAAGGTTTTGTTAAATTATAAGGCCAACTAGTGGTGCAACCATACAATTTTTTTTGTGTAGCCTCAGACTGTGGTCGTACATCAGCGTATCAAATATGGTGAAAAAATCTCTTTGCGTTACGAAGTTATAGCCATTTATGTGTAAAAACACAAAATTTAAAGGTAATTTTTCGTTTTTTGCAATTTTCAGCCATTTCTGATGAAAATTTTAATACAATGCCAATAGAACTTTTTGTTCAGAAGGTAATGCAATATTCTTCCTATGATGTTTTCGAGTCGATCAGAATTACGCTCGCGGAGATATTCGCGCGTGTTTTTTAAGTGCTATTTTGCCGCGCAGGGTTAACCGTAAGGCCAATTCTGGCATGTTTGGTATCGTTGGACTCGGCAACTATTCAGGACTCCAAGGAAACAAGTCCCATGAAAATACGTCGATCACAGCCAAAGTTATAGGTGTGTAAAACATTCGTCTTACCACTAGGTGGCGCTGCGACGAAACTGGGCATGCACTCTCAGTTCCTGACTGGCATCACAAGTACCAAGTGTCGTTTCAATAGGCTTAAGTTTGGCGAAGATACAGCCTCAAATCCGTTTTTTTTCACTCTACGTAAAATTTGTTGACGCGGTTTACGCAAACAGATTGGCGAATCGACATGAATTCCATAACTTTTTGCCGTGAGGGTCTGTAGATGCTACATACCAATTTTTGCGGCAATCGGGTAAAAACTCTAGGACGAGTTCGCAAAAGTAGGTTTTACGAATAATTCAAAATGGCGGAAAAATTTTCATGACGGAAAATGACGTCATAGGGTCCAATCGAATCGTCTTGAGCCAAGGAATCAGAGGAAACAAGAATTTCGTTTCTAGGACTTACGGATCAAAAGTTATAAGCAAAAACATAAGTGCAACTTTGGACTGTTGGTGGCGCTAGCGGGTTAGAGATAGAGACTCCAAATTTGCTGTGGGGACACATTGGACTGTCCTTTATCAGTGTGCCAAATTTCATAACTTTCCTACGTACGGTTCTATGGGCTGCCATAGACCGCAATGGCGGAAGAAGAAGAAGAAGCAGAATAATAATAATAATAATAAGAAAACTAACAAATACAATAGGGGTCTTCGCCCCTTCGGGGCTTGACCCCTAAATATAGCTGCAAGCAGCAATGCCGGGGTCAAGCCGAAAAGGGCACAGAAGGATGAAAAATTTAGTTTGGATTAGCAGATTAAAGAACCTAGGTAAACCTAATGACAACAGATTAAAAAACGGCAATGTAACCAACAAAAATAATCTATGTTCTTGTCTACTGTGATCGTCCTTCTGTTATTGACAATCATGGAACATTAGAGCACTGTAGGACTTGTGAGTGGTGTTTGCAGTGGTAAAACATAGGACACATCATGTTACAGCAAGTGTAATGAGTCAAAAGAGACCACCCCCTTGTCTCTACGATGTTCTGATGCAGAGATATAGCTCTTGCAAAATACGGTTGATAAGGTATTCTCATTGGTTGCTAGGGAGTGAATTGGCAACAACCAGTGATTATAGTCAAAGCCATGAAATGAATAATCCATGATGACTCATGGTTTTAGATGTGTTGTTGTAGTAGTTTTAGGCAAAAAATGCCATATTCTATCTCAAAACCACTAGGTGGCGCAATGACAAAATTGTGCATGCAACATCAGGTCATGATTGCGTTACATCTAGCTAGTTTTATGACTATACACTTTAGTTTAGTAAAGAAACAGTTGTAAGACCATAGGGCTGGCTTGATATCAAAGATTTTGTTTAATTATAAGGCCAACTAGTGGTGCAAGCATACAACTTTTTTTGTGTGGCCTCAGAATGTCTTTATACATCAGCGTATCAAATATGGTGAAAAAATGTCTTTCCGTTGCGAAGTTATAACCATTTATGTATAAAAACACAAATTGTAAAAGGTAATTTTTCGTTTTTTGCATTTTTCGGCCATTTCTGATGAAAATTTTAATATAACGCCAATAGAACTTTTTGTTCAGAAGGTAATGCAATGTTCTTCCTATGGTGTTTTCGAGTCGATCGGAATAACGCTCGCGGAGATATTCACACGTGTTTTTTAAGTGCTGTTTTGCTGCGCAGGGCTAACCGTAAGGCGAAATCTGGCATGTTTGGTATCGTTGGACTCGGCGACTATTCAGGACTCCTAAAAATCAAGTCCCGTCAAAATACGTTGATCACAGCCAAAGTTATAGGTGTAAAAAACATCTGTCTGGCCACTAGGTGGCGCTGCGACGAAACTGTGCATGCACACTCAGTTCCTGACTGGCATCACAAGTACCAAGTGTCGTGTCAATAGGCCTAAGTTTGACGAAGATACAGCCTAAAATCTGTTTTTTTGCGCTCTACGAAAATTTTGTTGACGCGCTATACGACAACGGATTGGTTTATCGAAATTCTTTTGATAACTTTTTGCCGTGAGGGTCTCTAGATGCTACATACCAATTTTCGCGGCAATCGGGTAAAAACTCTAGGACGAGTTCGCAAAAGTAGGTTTTACGAACAATTCAAAATGGCGGAAAAAATTTCATGACGGAAAATGACGTCATATGGTCCAATCGAATCGTCTTGAGCCAAGGAATCAGAGGAAACAAGAATTTCATTTCTAGGACGTACGGATCAGAAGTTATAAGCAAAAACATAAGTTCAACTTTGGACTGTTGGTGGCGCTAGCGGGTTAGGGATAGAGACTCCAAATTTGCTGTGGGGACACATTGGACTGTCCTTTATCAGTGTGCCAAATTTCATAACTTTCCTACGTACGGTTCTATGGGCTGCCATAGACCGCAATGGCGGAAGAAGAATAACTAATAATAATAATAAAAAGAAAACTAACGGATACAATAGGGGTCTTCGCCCCTTCGGGGCTTGACCCCTAAATATAGCTGCAAGCAGCAATCACCGGGGTCAAGCCAAAAAGGGCACAGCAGAAAGTAAAGTTGACTTCGGATGAGCAGTTTAAAGAACCTAAGAAAATCTCTTGATTTCAGACAAAACAATATAACAGTTATCAGCAAAAAAGCTGTGTTCTCATTTAGTGAAATCTCTCCCTCTCTTTCGACGAGCATTGATAACTAGAACACTGACGTAAAAATGAGTGGTGCTTGCAGTGGCAATACTCAGCTCTCAAAATGTTACAGTGTTGTTAATGAGTCAAAAGAGCCCACCCCCGTGTCTCTACGATGTTCTGACGCAGAGTTATAGCTCTTGCAAAACGGTTGATAAGGTATTCTCATTGGTTGCTAGGGAGTGAATTGGCAACCACCAGTGATTATAGTCAAAGCCATGAAAGGAATAATCCATGATGACTCATGGTTTTAGATGTGCTGTTGCAGTAGATTTAGGCAAAAATAGCTATTTTCTATCTCCAAACCACTAGGGGGCGCTATGAGAGAATCGTGAATGCAACCTCATGACTGCGTTACATCTAGCTAGTTTCATGACTATACACTTTAGTTCGGCAAAGAAATAGTTGTATGACCATAGGACTTGCTTGATATGAAATATTTTGTTCAATTATAGGGCCACCTAGTGGTTCAGGCATACCAATTTTTTTGTGTGGCCTCAGACTCTGCTCATACATCAGCGTATCAAATCTGGTGAAAAAATCTCTTTTCGTTGCGAAGTTATAACCATTTATGTGTAAAAACCACAAAATCTAAAGGTAATTTTTCGTTTTTTGCAATTTTCGGCCATTTCTGATGAAAATTTTAATATAACGCCAATAGAACTTTTTGTTCAGAAGGTAATGCAATGTTCTTCCTATGGTGTTTTCGAGTCGATCGGAATAACGCTCGCGGAGATATTCGTGCGTGTTTTTTAAGTGCTGTTTTGCTGCGCAGGGCTAACCGTAAGGCGAAATCTGAAATGTTTGGTATCGTTGGACTCGGCGACTACTCAGGACTCCTAAAAATCAAGTCCCGTCAAAATACGTTGATCGCAGCCAAAGTTATAGGTGTATAAATCATCTGTCTGGCCACTAGGTGGCGCTGCGACGAAACTGTGCATGCACACTCAGTTCATGACTGGCATCACAAATACCAAGTGTCGTGTCAATAGGCCTAAGTTTGACGAAGATACAGCCTAAAATCTGTTATTTTGCCCTATACGTAAAATTTGTTGACACGCTATACGACAACGGATTGGTTTATCAAAATTCTTTTAATAACTTTTTGCCGTGAGGGTCTATAGATGCTACATACCAATTTTCGCGGCAATCGGGTAAAAACTCTAGGACGAGTTCGCAAAAGTAGGTTTTACGAATAATTCAAAATGGCGGAAAAATTTTCATGACGGAAAATGACGTCATAGGGTCCAATCGAATCGTCTTGAGCCAAGGAATCAGAGGAAACAAGAATTTCGTTTCTAGGACTTACGGATCAAAAGTTATAAGCAAAAACATAAGTGCAACTTTGGACTGTTGGTGGCGCTAGCGGGTTTGAGATAGAGACTCCAAATTTGCTGTGGATAATATTTGGACTGTCCTTTATCAGTGTGCCAAATTTCATAACTTTCCTACGTACGGTTCTATGGGCTGCCATAGACCGCAATGGCGGAAGAAGAAGAAGAAGAAGAAGAAGAAGAATAAAAATATAGCTGCAAGCAGCAATGCCGGGGTCAAGCCAAAAAGGGCACATAAGAAAGTAAAGTAGTTTAATTCGGATGAGCAGTTTAAAGAACCTGGGAAAATCTCTTGATTTCAGACTAAATAATATAACAGTTATCAGCAAAAAAGCTGTGTTTTCATTCAGTGTCATCTCTCCCTCTCTTCTCGAGGAGCATTGACAACTAGAACACTGAAGAAAATGTGAGTGGTGCTTGCAGTGGCAATTCTCAGCTCACAAAATGTTACAGTGGTGTTAATGAGTCAAAAGAGACCACCCCCATGTCTCTACGATGTTCTGATGCAGAGATATAGCTCTTGTAAAAAGGATTGATAAGGTATCCTAATTGGTTGCTAAGGAGTTAATTGGCATGCACCAATGATCTTCAAGCCATGAAAGGAATAATACATGATGACCCAAGATTTTAGATGTACTGTTGGAGTAGTTTTAGGCAAAAATACCATATTTCTATCTCAAAACCACTAGGTGGCGCAATGACAAAGTTGTGCATGCAACCTCAGTTCATAACTGTGTTACATCTAGCTAGTTTTATGACTATACACTTTAGTTTAGTGAAGAAATAGTTGTATGACCATAGGGCTTGCTTGATATGAAAGATTTTGTTCAATTATAGGGCCACCTAGTGGTTCAGGCATACCAATTTTTTTGTGTTGCCTCAGACTCTGCTCATACATCAGCGTATCAAATCTGGTGAAAAAATTTCTTTTCGTTGCGAAGTTATAACCATTTATGTATAAAAACACAAATTGTAAAAGGTAATTTTTCGTTTTTTGCAATTTTCGGCCATTTCTGATGAAAATTTTAATATAACGCCAATAGAACTTTTTGTTCAGAAGGTAATGCAATGTTCTTCCTATGGTGTTTTCGAGTCGATCGGAATAACGCTTGCAGAGATATTCGCGCATGTTTTTTAAGTGCTGTTTTGCTGCGCAGGGCTAACCATAAGGCGAAATCTGGCATGTTTGGTATCGTTGGACTCGGCGACTATTCAGGACTCCTAAAAATCAAGTCCCGTCAAAATACGTTGATCACAGCCAAAGTTATAGGTGTAAAAAACATCTGTCTGGCCACTAGGTGGCGCTGCGACGAAACTGTGCATGCACACTCAGTTCCTGACTGGCATCACAAGTACCAAGTGTCGTATCAATAGGCCTAAGTTTGACGAAGATACAGCCTAAAATCTGTTTTTTTGAGCTCTACGTAAAATTTGTTGACGCGCTATACGACAACGGATTGGTTTATCGAAATTCTTTTGATAACTTTTTGCCGTGAGGGTCTCTAGATGCTACATACCAAATTTCGCGGCAATCGGGTAAAAACTCTAGGACGAGTTCGCAAAAGTAGGTTTTACAAATAATTCAAAATGGCGGAAAATTTTTCATGACGGAAAATGACGTCATATGGTCCAATCGAATCGTCTTGAGCCAAGGAATCAGAGGAAACAAGAATTTCGTTTCTAGGACTTACGGATCAGAAGTTATAAGCAAAAACATAAGTTCAACTTTGGACTGTTGGTGGCGCTAGCGGGTTAGAGATAGAGACTCCAAATTTGCTGTGGGGACACATTGGACTGTCCTTTATCAGTGTGCCAAATTTCATAACTTTCCTACGTACGGTTCTATGGGCTGCCATAGACCGCAATGGCGGAAGAAGAATAACTAATAATAATAATAAATATAGCTGCAAGCAGCAATACCGGGGTCAAGCCGAAAAGGGCACAGAAGGATGTAAAGTTGCGTTTGGATAAGCAGACTGAAGAACCTAGGTAAACCTAATGATTTCAGATGAAAAAATGCAAAGGTAATCAACAAAAATAATCTATATTCTTGTCTACTGCAACTGTCCTTCGGTTATTGACAATCATGGAACATTAGAGCACTGAAGGACATGTATGTGATGCTTACAGTGGGCAACCATGGGTCACAACATGTTGCAACAAGTTAAAAGAGTCAAAAGAGACCATCCCCATGTCTCTGTGATGTTCTGATACAGAGAAAAAGCTCTTGCAAAAACAGTTGATAACGTATTCTCATTGGTTGCTAGAGAGTAAATGGACATCCTCTAGTGATTATAGTCAAAGCCATGAAAGGAATAATCCATGATGACTCATGGTTTTAGAAGTGTTGTTGCAGTAGTTTTAGGCAAAAAATGCCATATTCTATATCAAAACCAGTAGGTGGGGCAATGACAAAATTCGTGCATGCAACCTCAGGTCATAAATGTGTTACATCTAGCTAGTTTTATGACTATACACTTTAGTTTAGTGAAGAAACAGTTGTATGACCATAGGGTGGCTTGATTTCAAAGGTTTTGTTCAATTATAAGGCCAACTAGTGGTGCAACCATACAATTTTTTTTGTGTAGCCTCAGACTGTGGTCGTACATCAGCGTATCAAATATGGTGAATAAATCTCTTTGCGTTACGAAGTTATAACCATTTATGTGTAAAAACACAAAATTTAAAGGTAATTTTTCGTTTTTTGCAATTTTCGGCCATTTCTGATGAAAATTTTAATATAGTGCCAATAGAACTTTTTGTTCAGAAGGTAATGCAATATTCTTCCTATGATGTTTTCGAGTCGATCAGAATTACGCTCGCGGAGATATTCGCGCGTGTTTTTAAAGTGCTGTTTTGCTGCGCAGGGCTAACCGTAAGGCGAAATCTGGCATGTTTGGTATCGTTGGACTCGGCGACTATTCAGGACTCCTAAAAATCAAGTCCCCTCAAAATACGTTGATCACAGCCAAAGTTATAGGTGTAAAAAACATCTGTCTGGCCACTAGGTGGCGCTGCGACGAAACTGTGCATGCACACTCAGTTCCTGACTGGCATCACAAGTACCAGGTGTCGTGTCAATAGGCCTAAGTTTGACGAAGATACAGCCTAAAATCTGTTTTTTTGCGCTCTACGTAAAATTTGTTAACGCGCTATACGACAACGGATTGGTTTATCGAAATTCTTTTGATAACTTTTTGCCGTGAGGGTCTCTAGATGCTACATACCAAATTTCGCGACAATCGGGTAAAAACTCTAGGACGAGTTCGCAAAAGTAGGTTTTACGAATAATTCAAAATGGCGGAAAAATTTTCATGACAGAAAATGACGTCATAGGGTCCAATCGAATCGTCTTGAGCCAAGGAATCAGAGGAAACAAGAATTTCGTTTCTAGGACTTACGGATCAGAAGTTATAAGCAAAAACATAAGTTCAACTTTGGACTGTTGGTGGCGCTAGCGGGTTAGAGATAGAGACTCCAAATTTGCTGTGGGGACACATTGGACTGTCCTTTATCAGTGTGCCAAATTTCATAACTTTCCTACGTACGGTTCTATGGGCTGCCATAGACCGCAATGGCGGAAGAAGAATAACTAATAATAATAATAATAATAATAATAAAAAGAAAACTAACGGATACAACAGGGGTCTTCGCCCATTCTGGGCTTGACCCCTAAAAAGAAAACTAACGGATACAATAGGGGTCTTCGCCCCTTCGGGGCTTGACCCCTAATAATAAGAAAACTAACAAATACAATAGGGGTCTTCGCCCCTTCGGGGCTTGACCCCTAAATATAGCTGCAAGCAGCAATGCCGGGGTCAAGCCAAAAAGGGCACATAAGAAAGTAAAGTTGAATTCGGATGAGCAGTTTAAAGAACCTGGGAAAATCTCTTGATTTCAGACTAAATAATATAACAGTTTTCAGCAAAAAAGCTGTGTTTTCATTCAGTGTCATCTCTCCCTCTCTTCTCGAGGAGCATTGACAACTAGAACACTGAAGAAAATGTGAGTGGTGCTTGCAATGGCAATTCTCAGCTCACAAAATGTTACAGTGGTGTTAATGAGTCAAAAGAGACCACCCCCATGTCTCTACAATGTTCTGACGCAGAGATATAGCTCTTGCAAAAACGGTTGATAAGGTATCCTAATTGGTTGCTAAGGAGTTAATTGGCATGCACCAATGATCTCCAAGCCATGAGAGTAATAATACATGATGACCCAAGATTTTAGATGTACTGTTGGAGTAGATTTAGGCAAAAATACCATATTTCTATCTCAAAACCACTAGGTGGCGCAATGACAAAGTTGTGCATGCAACCTCAGTTCATAACTGTGTTACATCTAGCTAGTTTTATGACTATACACTTTAGTTTAGTGAAGAAATAGTTGTATGACCATAGGGCTTGCTTGATATGAAAGATTTTATTCAATTATAGGGCCACCTAGTCGTTCAGGCATACCAATTTTTTTGTGTGGCCTCAGACTCTGCTCATACATCAGCGTATCAAATCTGGTAAAAAAATGTCTTTTCGTTGCGAAGTTATAACCATATATGTATAAAAACACAAATTGTAAAAGGTAATTTTTCGTTTTTTGCAATTTTCGGCCATTTCTGATGAAAATTTTAATATAACGCAAATAGAACTTTTTGTTCAGAAGGTAATGCAATGTTCTTCCCATGGTGTTTTCGAGTCGATCAGAATAACGCTCGCGGAGATATTCGCGCATGTTTTTTTTGTGCTGTTTTGCTGCGCAGGGCTAACCGTAAGGCGAAATCTGGCATGTTTGGTATCGTTGGACTCAGCGACTATTCAGGACTCCTAAAAATCAAGTCCCGTCAAAATACGTTGATCACAGCCAAAGTTATAGGTGTAAAAAACATCTGTCTGGCCACTAGGTGGCGCTGCGACGAAACTGTGCATGCACACTCAGTTCCTGACTGGCATCACAAGTACCAAGTGTCGTGTCAATAGGCCTAAGTTTGACGAAGATACAGCCTAAAATCAGTTTTTTTGCGCTCTACGTAAAATTTGTTAACGCGCTATACGACAACGGATTGGTTTATCGAAATTCTTTTGATAACTTTTTGCCGTGAGGGTCTCTAGATGCTACATACCAATTTTCGCAACAATCGGGTAAAAACTCTAGGACGAGTTCGCAAAAGTAGGTTTTACGAATAATTCAAAATGGCGGAACAATTTTCATGACGGAAAATGACGTCATAGGGTCAAATCGAATCGTCTTGAGCCAAGGAATCAGAGGAAACAAGAATTTTGTTTCTAGGACTTATGGATCAGAAGTTATAAGCAAAAACATAAGTTCAACTTTGGACTGTTGGTGGCGCCAGCGGGTTAGACATAGAGACTCCAAATTTGCTGTGTGGACACATTGGAGTGTCCTTTATCAGTGTGCCAAATTTCATAACTTTCCTACGTACGGTTCTATGGGCTGCCATAGACCGCAATGGCGGAAGAAGAATAACTAATAATAAATATAGCTGCAAGCAGCAATCACCGGGGTCAAGCCAAAAAGGGCACAGCAGAAAGTAAAGTTGACTTCGGATGAGCAGTTTAAAGAACCTAAGAAAATCTCTTGATTTCAGACAAAACAATATAACAGTTATCAGCAAAAAAGCTGTGTTCTCATTTAGTGAAATCTCTCCCTCTCTTTCGACGAGCATTGATAACTAGAACACTGACGTAAAAATGAGTGGTGCTTGCAGTGGCAATACTCAGCTCTCAAAATGTTACAGTGTTGTTAATGAGTCAAAAGAGCCCACCCCCGTGTCTCTACGATGTTCTGACGCAGAGTTATAGCTCTTGCAAAACGGTTGATAAGGTATTCTCATTGGTTGCTAGGGAGTGAATTGGCAACCACCAGTGATTATAGTCAAAGCCATGAAAGGAATAATCCATGATGACTCATGGTTTTAGATGTGCTGTTGCAGTAGATTTAGGCAAAAATAGCTATTTTCTATCTCCAAACCACTAGGGGGCGCTATGACAGAATCGTGAATGCAACCTCATGACTGCGTTACATCTAGCTAGTTTCATGACTATACACTTTAGTTCGGCAAAGAAATAGTTGTATGACCATAGGACTTGCTTGATATGAAATATTTTGTTCAATTATAGGGCCACCTAGTGGTTCAGGCATACCAATTTTTTTGTGTGGCCTCAGACTCTGCTCATACATCAGCGTATCAAATCTGGTGAAAAAATCTCTTTTCGTTGCGAAGTTATAACCATTTATGTGTAAAAACCACAAAATCTAAAGGTAATTTTTCGTTTTTTGCAATTTTCGGCCATTTCTGATGAAAATTTTAATATAACGCCAATAGAACTTTTTGTTCAGAAGGTAATGCAATGTTCTTCCTATGGTGTTTTCGAGTCGATCGGAATAACGCTCGCGGAGATATTCGTGCGTGTTTTTTAAGTGCTGTTTTGCTGCGCAGGGCTAACCGTAAGGCGAAATCTGAAATGTTTGGTATCGTTGGACTCGGCGACTACTCAGGACTCCTAAAAATCAAGTCCCGTCAAAATACGTTGATCGCAGCCAAAGTTATAGGTGTATAAATCATCTGTCTGGCCACTAGGTGGCGCTGCGACGAAACTGTGCATGCACACTCAGTTCATGACTGGCATCACAAATACCAAGTGTCGTGTCAATAGGCCTAAGTTTGACGAAGATACAGCCTAAAATCTGTTATTTTGCGCTATACGTAAAATTTGTTGACACGCTATACGACAACGGATTGGTTTATCAAAATTCTTTTAATAACTTTTTGCCGTGAGGGTCTATAGATGCTACATACCAATTTTCGCAGCAATCGGGTAAAAACTCTAGGACGAGTTCGCAAAAGTAGGTTTTACGAATAATTCAAAATGGCGGAAAAATTTTCATGACGGAAAATGACGTCATAGGGTCCAATCGAATCGTCTTGAGCCAAGGAATCAGAGGAAACAAGAATTTCGTTTCTAGGACTTACGGATCAAAAGTTATAAGCAAAAACATAAGTGAAACTTTGGACTGTTGGTGGCGCTAGCGGGTTTGAGATAGAGACTCCAAATTTGCTGTGGATAATATTTGGACTGTCCTTTATCAGTGTGCCAAATTTCATAACTTTCCTACGTACGGTTCTATGGGCTGCCATAGACCGCAATGGCGGAAGAATAATAATAATAATAATAATAATAATAATAATAATAAGAAAACTAACAAATACAATAGGGGTCTTCGCCCCTTCGGGGCTTGACCCCTAAATATAGCTGCAAGCAGCAATACCGGGGTCAAGCCGAAAAGGGCACAGAAGGATGAAAGTTGCGTTTGGATAGGCAGACTGAAGAACCTAGGTAAACCTAATGATTTCAGATGAAAAAATGCAAAGGTAATCAACAAAAATAATCTATATTCTTGTCTACTGCAACTGTCCTTCGGTTATTGACAATCATGGAACATTAGAGCACTGAAGGACATGTATGTGATGCTTACAGTGGGCAAACATGGGTCACAACATGTTACAACAAGTTAAAAGAGTCAAAAGAGACCATCCCCATGTCTCTGTGATGTTCTGATACAGAGAAAAAGCTCTTGCAAAAACAGTTGATAACGTATTCTCATTGGTTGCTAGAGAGTAAATGGACATCCTCTAGTGATTATAGTCAAAGCCATGAAAGGAATAATCCATGATGACTCATGGTTTTAGATGTGTTGTTGCAGTAGTTTTAGGCAAAAAATGCCATATTCTATCTCAAAACCAGTAGGTGGCGCAATGACAAAATTCGTGCATGCAACCTCGGGTCATAAATGTGTTACATCTAGCTAGTTTTATGACTATACACTTTAGTTTAGTGAAGAAACAGTTGTATGACCATAGGGTGGCTTGATTTCAAAGGTTTTGTTCAATTATAAGGCCAACTAGTGGTGCAACCATACAATTTTTTTTGTGTAGCCTCAGACTGTGGTCGTACATCAGCGTATCAAATATGGTGAAAAAATCTCTTTGCGTTACGAAGTTATAACCATTTATGTGTAAAAACACAAAATTTAAAGGTAATTTTTCGTTTTTTGCAATTTTCGGCCATTTCTGATGAAAATTTTAATATAGTGCCAATAGAACTTTTTGTTCAGAAGGTAATGCAATATTCTTCCTATGATGTTTTCGAGTCGATCAGAATTACGCTCGCGGAGATATTCGCGCGTGTTTTTTAAGTGCTGTTTTGCTGCGCAGGGCTAACCGTAAGGCGAAATCTGGCATGTTTGGTATCGTTGGACTCGGCGACTATTCAGGACTCCTAAAAATCAAGTCCCGTCAAAATACGTTGATCACAGCCAAAGTTATAGGTGTAAAAAACATCTGTCTGGCCACTAGGTGGCGCTGCAACGAAACTGTGCATGCACACTCAGTTCCTGACTGGCATCACAAGTACCAAGTGTCGTGTCAATAGGCCTAAGTTTGACGAAGATACAGCCTAAAATCTGTTTTTTGCGCTCTACGTAAAATTTGTTGACGCGCTATACGACAACGGATTGGTTTATCGAAATTCTTTTGATAACTTTTTGCCGTGAGGGTCTCTAGATGATACATACCAATTTTCGCGGCAATCGGGTAAAAACTCTAGGACGAGTTCGCAAAAGTAGGTTTTACGAATAATTCAAAATGGCGGAAACATTTCCATGACGGAAAATGACGTCATAGGGTCCAATCGAATCGTCTTGAGCCAAGGAATCAGAGGAAACAAGAATTTCGTTTCTAGGACTTACGGATCAGAAGTTATAAGCAAAAACATAAGTTCAACTTTGGACTGTTGGTGGCGCTAGCGGGTTAGAGATAGAGACTCCAAATTTGCTGTGGGGACACATTGGACTGTCCTTTATCAGTGTGCCAAATTTCATAACTTTCCTACGTACGGTACTATGGGCTGCCATAGACCGCAATGGCGGAAGAAGAATAACTAATAATAATAATAATAATAAATATAGCTGCAAGCAGCGATACCGGGGTCAAGCCAAAAATGGCAAAAAATGATTCATACGTGATGACTGTCATGATTTAAGATCTAAGTTTGCATTAGTTTCATGAAAAAAAGCAATTGTTTCGTATCTTGAGACCACTAGGTGGCACTGTGCCGAAAGAATAGATGGTGACTAAGAACATGACACTGATGACACCCACCAAATTTGGTGTAAATACAATAAAGCGATATAGAGATATAGCCTTAAATGACTTGACCACTAGGGGGCACTGACCAAAAAATAAATTGTGACTCAGGTCTTGATTGTGATGACACCCACCAAATTTGGTGTAAATACAATAAAGAGATGCAGAGATATAGCCTTAAATGACTTGACCACTAGGGGGCACTGACCAAAAAATAAATTGTGACTCAGGTCTTGATTGTGATGACACCCACCAAATTTGGTTTAAATACGATAAAGAGATGCAGAGATATAGCTTCAAATCTCTTGACCACTAGGGGACACCGGAAAGTTTACAAGTCCTCCCAGAACATGTTGCTGATGAACCATACCAAGTTTCATAACAATACGCAATTGCGTTTCTGAAATACTTGAACTTAAAGAAAAATTCAAAATGGCCGACACACAAAATGGCCGACCAAAAACCATTTGGTATCGTTTGACTGGGCATGCCTCATGAAATCTAACAAGACCAGTCTCATAATTTTACATTGAAATTTGCAGTAGTTATAACCAAAAATAGACATTATTTATATCTCGTGACCAGTAGGGGGCAGTGTGACGAAATGGTGCATGCACCCTCAAGTCATCACTGTTATGACATATACCAAGTCTCATATTAATACGCAAAAGTTTTGCGAAGATACAGGCTCAAACACATTTTGGCGTGCTCGCCCTCACATTCTTTGATGCGTTATACAACAACGGATAGGTCTACCGAAAATCTTTTGATAACTTTTTGTCTAGAGTGTCTCTAGATGATGCATACCAAAAATCAAGTCAATCACACAAGCGCTCTAGGAGGAGTTCGAAAAAGTAGCTGTTCAATATAAATCAAAATGGCCGACAGGAAGTAGGTTTGACTCTGACATATTTGGTACAGTCGGACTCAGCATGAGCCAAGGAATCAATAGAGTGAAGTCTAATGTCATAGTGGCAATTTAATCAAATGATATAAAGATTTTAAAAAATTATTTTACATATCCTGACCACTAGGTGGCGCCGTCCTAAAGATTTATAGGTGCGCTCAGAACATGTCACTGATGAACCATGCCAAATTTCGTAGCGATACGCCAATCTGTTTGTGAAATACTGAACTTAATGAGAAAATTCAAATGGCCGACACCCAAAATGGCCGACCGAAAACCGTTTGGTATCGTTTGACTCGGCATGCCTCAAGGAATCTAACGAGACCACCTTCATGATTTTAGACTCAAGTTTGAAGAAGTTATAAGCAAAAATAGACATTTTTTTATATCTCGTGACCAGTAGGGGGCAGTGTGGCGAAATGGTGCATGCACCCTCAGGTCATCACTGTTATGACATATACCAAGTCTCATATTAATACGCATAAGTTTTGCATAGATACAGGCTCAAACACATTTTGGCGTGCTCGCTCTCGCATTCTTTGATGTGTTATACGACAACGGATAGGTCTACCGAAAATCTTTTGATAACTTTTTGTATAGAGTGTCTATAGATGATGCATACCAAAAATCAAGCCAATCACACGAGCGCTCTAGGAGGAGTTCGAAAAAGTAGCTGTTCAATATAATTCAAAATGGCCGACAGGAAGTAGGTTTGACTCAGACATATTTGGTACAGTCGGACTCAGCATGAGCCAAGGAATCAATAGAGTGAAGTCTTATGTCATAGTGGCAATTTAATCAAATGATATAAAGATTTTAAAAAATTGTTTTACATATCCTGACCACTAGGTGGCGCCGTCCTAAAGATTTATAGGTGCGCTCAGAACATGTCACTGATGAACCATGCCAAATTTCGTAGCGATACGCCATTCTGTTTGTGAAATACTGAACTTAATGAGAAAATTCAAAATGGCCGACACCCAAAATGGCCGACCGAAAACCGTTTGGTATCGTTTGACTCGGCATGCCTCAAGGAATCTAACAAGACCACCTTCATGATTTTAGACTCAAGTTTGAAGTGGTTATAAGCGAAAATAAGCATTTTTCGAATCTCGTAACCACTAGGTGGCGCTGTGACGAAACGTTGCAGGCACCCTCAGGTCATGACTGTTATGACATTTACCAAGTTTCGTGTCGATACAATAAAGTTTTGTGAAGATAAGGCCTCACGTCCGTTTTGGCGTGCTCGCCGCCATATATTTTGTCAATTTATATGAAAACGCATTGGTCTATCAAAAAGCTTTTGATAACTTTTTGTCTTGGGTGTCTCTAGATGCTACATACCAAAGGACATGCAAATCGGACAAACGGTCTAGGAGGAGTTCGACAAAGTAGGTTTTACGAAAAATTCAAAATGGCGGAAAGATGTGCATGACACAAATGACATCAATGTGTGCATTTGAATCATCATGAGCCAAGGATTCAGAGGAAACAAGAATTTAGTTTCTAGGACTCATGGGTCAGAAGTTATGAGCATGAACATAAGTGGATTTTTGGACTGTTGGTGGCGCTAGAGGGTTTGAGTCAGACACACCAATGTTGCTATAGTAACTTCTGAGACTGTCCTCTACATGTGTGCCGAAATTCATAACTTTCCTATGTACGGTTCTATGGGCTGCCATTGACTTTCGGCGGAAGAACGAGGAAGAAAAATAATAATAATAATAATAATAAGAAAACTAACAATAACAATAGGGTTCTACGCCCCTTCGGGGCTTGACCCCTAATAATAATAATAAAAAGAAAACTAACGGATACAATAGGGGTCTTCGCCCCTTCGGGGCTTGACCCCTAAATATAGCTGCAAGCAGCGATACCGGGGTCAAGCCAAACATGGCAAAAATGATTCATACGTGATGACGGTCATGATTCAAGATCTAAGTTTGCATTAGTTTTAGGGAAAAAAATTGCAATTTTTTGTATCTTGAGACCACTAGGTGGCACTGTGCTGAAACAATAGATGGTGCCTCAGGCCATGACTGTGATGACACATACCAAATTTAGTGTAAATACGATAAAGCGATACGGAGATATAGCCTTAAATGACTTGACCACTAGGGGGCACTGACCAAAACAATAGATGGTGACTCAGGTTATGATTGTGATGACACCCACCAAATTTGGTGTAAATACGATAAAGAGATGCAGAGATATAGCTTCAAATCTCTTGACCACTAGGGGGCGCCAAAAAGTTTACAAGCCCTCTCAGAACATGTTGCTGATGAACCATACCAAGTTTCATAACAATACGCAATTGCGTTTCTGAAATGCTTGAACTTAAAAAAAACTCAAAATGGCCGACACACAAAATGGCCGACCAAAAACCATTTGGTATCGTTTGACTCGGCATGCCTCACGAAATCTAACAAGACTACTCTCATAATTTTACATTTAAGTTTGCAGTAGTTATAAGCAAAAATAGAAATTTTTATATCTCGTGACCACTAGGGGGCGCTGTGACGAAACGGTGCATGCACCCTTACGTCATCACTGTTATGACATATACCAGGTCTCATATCAATACGCAAAAGTTTTGCGAAGATACAGGCTCAAACACATTTTGGCGTGCTCGCCCTCGCATTCTTTGATGTGTTATACGACAACGGATAGGTCTACCGAAAAGCTTTTGATAACTTTTTGTCTAGAGTGTCTCTAGATGATGCGTACCAAAAATCAAGCCAATCAAACAAGCGCTCTAGGAGGAGTTCGAAAAAGTAGGTGTTCAATATAATTCAAAATGGCCGACAGGAAGTAGGTTTGACTCAGACATATTTGGTACCGTCGGACTTAGCACGAGCCAAGGAATCAATAGAGTGAAGTCTCATGTCAGTGTGGCAAATGAATCAAATGCTATAAAGATTTTAAACAATTTCTTTACATATCCTGACCACTAGGTGGCGCTGTCCTAAAGATTTATAGGTGCGCTCAGAACATGTCACTGATGAACCATGCCAAATTTCGTAGCGATACGCCATTTTGTTTGTGAAATACTGAAATTAATGAGAAAATTCAAAATGGCCGACACCCAAAATGGCCGACCGAAAACCGTTTGTTATCCTTTGACTCGGCATGCCTCAAGGAATCTAACAAAACCACCTTCATGATTTTAGACTCAAGTTTGAAGTAGTTATAAGCAAAAATAAGCATTTTTCGAATCTCGTGACCACTAGGTGGCGCTGAGACGAAACGTTGCAGGCACCCTCAGGTCATGACTGTAATGACATATACCAAGTTTCGTGTCGATACACAAAAGTTTTGCGAAGATACGGCCTCACGTCCGTTTTGGCGTGCTCGCCGCCTTATATGTTGTCACTGTATACGAGAACGCATTGGTCTATCAAAAAGCTTTTGATAACTTTTTGTCTGGGGTGTCTCTAGATGCTACATACCAAATGACATGCAAATCGGACAAACGCTCTAGGAGGAGTTCGAAAAAGTAGGTTTTACGGAAAATTCAAAATGGCGGAAAGATGTGCATGACACAAATGACATCAATGTGTGCAATTGAATCATCATGAGCCAAGGATTCAGAGGAAACAAGAATTTATTGTCTAGGACTCACGGGTCAGAAGTTATGAGCATGAACATAAGTGGATTTTTGGACTGTTGGTGGCGCTAGAGGGTTTGAGTTAGACACACCAATGTTGCTATAGTAACGTCTAAGACTGTCCTCTACATGTGTGCCAAATTACATAACTTTCCTACATACGGTTCTATGGGCTGCCATTGACTTCAATGGCGGAAGAACTAGGATGAATAATAATAAGAAAACTAACAATAACAATAGGTGTCTACGCCACTTCGTGGCTTGACCCCTAATAATAAAAAGAAAACTAACGGATACAATAGGGGTCTTCGCCCATTCTGGGCTTGACCCCTAATAAATATAGCTGCAAGCAGCAATGCCGGGGTCAAGCCAAAAAGGGCACATAAGAAAGTAAAGTTGAATTCGGATGAGCAGTTTAAAGAACCTGGGAAAATCTCTTGATTTCAGACTAAATAATATAACAGTTATCAGCAAAAAAGCTGTGTTTTCATTCAGTGTCATCTCTCCCGCTCTTCTCGAGGAGCATTGACAACTAGAACACTGAAGAAAATGTGAGTGGTGCTTGCAGTGGCAATTCTCAGCTCACAAAATGTTACAGTGGTGTTAATGAGTCAAAAGAGACCACCCCCATGTCTCTACGATGTTCTGATGCAGAGATATAGCTCTTGTAAAAAGGATTGATAAGGTATCCTAATTGGTTGCTAAGGAGTTAATTGGCATGCACCAATGATCTCCAAGCCATGAAAGGAATAATACATGATGACCCAAAATTTTAGATGTACTGTTGGAGTAGTTTTAGGCAAAAATACCATATTTTTATCTCAAAACCACTAGGTGGCGCAATGACAAAGTTGTGCATGCAACCTCAGTTCATAACTGTGTTACATCTAGCTAGTTTTATGACTATACACTTTAGTTTAGTGAAGAAATAGTTGTATGACCATAGGGCTTGCTTGATATGAAAGATTTTGTTCAATTATAGGGCCACCTAGTGGTTCAGGCATACCAATTTTTTTGTATGGCCTCAGACTCTGCTCATACATCAGCGTATCAAATCTGGTGAAAAAATTTCTTTTCGTTGCGAAGTTATAACAATTTATGTATAAAAACACAAATTGTAAAAGGTAATTTTTCGTTTTTTGCAATTTTCGGCCATTTTTGATGAAAATTTTAATATAACGCCAATAGAACTTTTTGTTCAGAAGGTAATGCAATGTTCTTCCTATGGTGTTTTCGAGTCGATCGAAATAACGCTCGCGGAGATATTCACGCATGTTTTTTAAGTGCTGTTTTGCTGCGCAGGGCTAACCGTAAGGCGAAATCTGGCATGTTTGGTATCGTTGGACTCGGCGACTATTCAGGACTCCTAAAAATCAAGTCCCGTCAAAATACATTAATCACAGCCAAAGTTATAGGTGTAAAAAACATCTGTCTGGCCACTAGGTGGCGCTGCGACGAAACTGTGCATGCACACTCAGTTCCTGACTGGCATCAATAGTACCAAGTGTCGTGTAAATAGGCCTAAGTTTGACGAAGATACAGCCTAAAATCTGTTTTTTTGCGCTCTACGTAAAATTTGTTGACGCGCTATACGACAACGGATTGGTTTATCGAAATTCTTTTGATAACTTTTTGCCGTGAGGGTCTCTAGATGATACATACCAATTTTCGTGGCAATCGGACAAAAGCTCTAGGACGAGTTCGAAAAAGTAGGTTTTACGAATAATTCAAAATGGCGGAAAAATTTTCATGACGGAAAATGACGTCATAGGGTCCAGTCGAATCGTCTTGAGCCAAGGAATTTAGTTTCTAGGACCTACGGATCAGAAGTTATAAGCAAAAACATAAGTGCAACTTTGGACTGTTGGTGGCGCTAGAGGGTTAGAGATAGAGACTCCAAATTTGCTGTGGGGACACATTGGACTGTCCTTAATCAGTGTGCCAAATTTCATAACTTTCCTACGTACGGTTCTATGGGCTGCCATAGACCGCAATGGCGGAAGAAGAAACGGAAGAAGAATAACTAATAAATATAGCTGCAAGCAGCAATACCGGGGTCAAGCCGAAAAGGGCACAGCAGAAAGTAAAGTTGACTTCGGATGAGCAGTTTAAAGACCCTAAGAAAATCTCTTGATTTCAGACAAAACAATATAACAGTTATCAGCAAAAAAGCTGTGTTCTCATTTAGTGAAATCTCTCCCTCTCTTTCGACGAGCATTGATAACTAGAACACTTACGTAAAAATGAGTGGTGCTTGCAGTGGCAATACTCAGCTCTCAAAATGTTACAGTGTTGTTAATGAGTCAAAAGAGCCCACCCCCGTGTCTCTACGATGTTCTGACGCAGAGTTATAGCTCTTGCAAAACGGTTGATAAGGTATTCTCATTGGTTGCTAGGGAGTGAATTGGCAACCACCAGTGATTATAGTCAAAGCCATGAAAGGAATAATCCATGATGACTCATGGTTTTAGATGTGCTGTTGCAGTAGATTTAGGCAAAAATAGCTATTTTCTATCTCCAAACCACTAGGGGGCGCTATGACAGAATCGTGAATGCAACCTCATGACTGCGTTACATCTAGCTAGTTTCATGACTATACACTTTAGTTCGGCAAAGAAATAGTTGTATGACCATAGGACTTGCTTGATATGAAATATTTTGTTCAATTATAGGGCCACCTAGTGGTTCAGGCATACCAATTTTTTTGTGTGGCCTCAGACTCTGCTCATACATCAGCGTATCAAATCTGGTGAAAAAATCTCTTTTCGTTGCGAAGTTATATCCATTTATGTGTAAAAACCACAAAATCTAAAGGTAATTTTTCGTTTTTTGCAATTTTCGGCCATTTCTGATGAAAATTTTAATATAACGCCAATAGAACTTTTTGTTCAGAAGGTAATGCATTGTTCTTCCTATGGTGTTTTCGAGTCGATCGGAATAACGCTCACGGAGATATTCGCGCATGTTTTTTAAGTGCTGTTTTGCTGCGCAGGGCTAACCGTAAGGCGAAATCTGGCATGTTTGGTATCGTTGGACTCGGCGACTATTCAGGACTCCTAAAAATCAAGTCCCGTCAAAATACGTTGATCACAGCCAAAGTTATAGGTGTAAAAAACATCTGTCTGGCCACTAGGTGGCGCTGCGACGAAACTGTGCATGCACACTCAGTTCCTGACTGGCATCACAACTACCAAGTGTCGTGTCAATAGGCCTAAGTTTGACGAAGATACAGCCTAAAATCTGTTTTTTTGCACTCTACTTAAAATTTGTTAACGCGCTATACGACAACGGATTGGTTTATCGAAATTCTTTTGATAACTTTTTGCCGTGAGGGTCTCTAGATGCTACATACCAATTTTCGCGACAATCGGGTAAAAACTCTAGGACGAGTTCGCAAAAGTAGGTTTTACGAATAATTCAAAATGGCGGAAAAATTTTCATGACGGAAAATGACTTCATAGGGTCCAATCGAATCGTCTTGAGCCAAGGAATCAGAGGAAACAAGAATTTCTTTTCTAGGACTTACGGATCAGAAGTTATAAGCAAAAACATAAGTTCAACTTTGGACTGTTGGTGGCGCTAGCGGGTTAGAGATAGAGACTCCAAATTTGCTGTGGGGACACATTGGACTGTCCTTTATCAGTGTGCCAAATTTCATAACTTTCCTAAGTACGGTTCTATGGGCTGCCATAGACCGCAATGGCGGAAGAAGAATAACTAATAATAATAATAAATATAGCTGCAAGCAGCAATACCGGGGTCAAGCCGAAAAGGGCACAGAAGGATGTAAAGTTGCGTTTGGATAAGCAGACCGAAGAATCTAGGTAAACCTAATGATTTCAGATGAAAAAACGCAAAGGTAATCAACAAAAATAATCTATATTCTTGTCTACTGCAACTGTCCTTCGGTTATTGACAATCATGGAACATTAGAGCACTGAAGGACATGTATGTGATGCTTACAGTGGGCAAACATGGGTCACAACATGTTACAACAAGTTAAAAGAGTCAAAAGAGACCATCCCCATGTCTCTATGATGTTCTGATACAGAGAAAAAGCTCTTGCAAAAACAGTTGATAACGTATTCTCATTGGTTGCTAGAGAGTAATTGGACATCCTCTAGTGATTATAGTCAAAGCCATGAAAGGAATAATCCATGATGACTCATGGTTTTAGATGTGTTGTTGCAGTAGTTTTAGGCAAAAAATGCCATATTCTATCTCAAAACCAGTAGGTGGCGCAATGACAAAATTCGTGCATGCAACCTCAGGTCATAAATGTGTTACATCTAGCTAGTTTTATGACTATACACTTTAGTTTAGTGAAGAAACAGTTGTATGACCATAGGGTGGCTTGATTTCAAAGGTTTTGTTCAATTATAAGGCCAACTAGTGGTGCAACCATACAATTTTTTTTGTGTAGCCTCAGACTGTGGTCGTACATCAGCGTATCAAATATGGTGAATAAATCTCTTTGCGTTACGAAGTTATAACCATTTATGTGTAAAAACACAAAATTTAAAGGTAATTTTTAGTTTTTTGCAATTTTCGGCCATTTCTGATAAAAATTTTAATATAGTGCCAATAGAACTTTTTGTTCAGAAGGTAATGCAATATTCTTCCTATAATGTTTTCGAGTCGATCAGAATTACGCTCGCGGAGATATTCGCGCGTGTTTTTTAAGTGCTGTTTTGCTGCGCAGGGCTAACCGTAAGGCGAAATCTGGCATGTTTGGTATCGTTGGACTCGGCGACTATTCAGGACTCCTAAAAATCAAGTCCCGTCAAAATACGTTGATCACAGCCAAAGTTATAGGTGTAAAAAACATCTGTCTGGCCACTAGGTGGCGCTGCGACGAAACTGTGCATGCACACTCAGTTCCTGACTGGCATCACAAGTACCAAGTGTCGTGTCAATAGGCCTAAGTTTGACGAAGATACAGCCTAAAATCTGTTTTTTGCGCTCTACGTAAAATTTGTTAACGCGCTATACGACAACGGATTGGTTTATCGAAATTCTTTTGATAACTTTTTGCCGTGAGGGTCTCTAGATGCCACATACCAAATTTCGCGACAATCGGGTAAAAACTCTAGGACGAGTTCGCAAAAGTAGGTTTTACGAATAATTCAAAATGGCGGAAAAATTTTCATGACGGAAAATGACGTCATAGGGTCCAATCGAATCGTCTTGAGCCAAGGAATCAGAGGAAACAAGAATTTCGTTTCTAGGACTTACGGATCAGAAGTTATAAGCAAAAACATAAGTTCAACTTTGGACTGTTGGTGGCGCTAGCGGGTTAGAGATAGAGACTCCAAATTTGCTGTGGGGACACATTGGACTGTCCTTTATCAGTGTGCCAAATTTCATAACTTTCCTATGTACGGTTCTATGGGCTGCCATTGACTTCAATGGCGGAAGAACAAGAAGAAGAATAATATATAATAATAATAATAATAATAAATATAGCTGCAAGCAGCAATCACCGGGGTCAAGCCAAAAAGGGCACAGCAGAAAGTAAAGTTGACTTTGGATGAGCAGTTTAAAGAACCTGGGAAAATCTCTTGATTTCAGACAAAACAATATAACAGTTATCAGCAAAAAAGCTTAAGTGGTGCTTGTAGTGGCAATACTCAGCTCACAAAATGTTACAGTGGTGTTAATGAGTCAAAAGAGCCCACCCCCGTGTCTCTACGATGTTTTGACGCAGAGTTATAGCTCTTGCAAAACGGTTGATAAGGTATTCTCAATGGTTGCTAGGGAGTGAATTGGAAACCACCAGTGATTATAGTCCAAGCCATGAAATGAAGAATCCATGATGACTCATGGTTTTAGATGTGTTGTTGCAGTAGATTTAGGCAAAAAACATATTTCTATCTCAAAACCACTAGGTGGTGCAATGACAAAATTGTGCATGCGAACTTAGGTCATAACTCTGTTACATCTAGCTAGTTTCATGACTATACACTTTAGTTTAGAGAAGAAACAGTTGTATGACCATAGGGTTGCTTGATTTCAAAGGTTTTGTTCAACTATGAGGCCAACTAGTGGTGCAAGCATACAATTTTTTTTTGTGTAGCCTCAGACTGTGGTCTTACAACAGCGTATCAAATCTGGTGAAAAAATCTCTTTTCATTGCAAAGTTATAACCATTTATGTGTAAAAAACACAAAATTTAAAGGTAATTTTTCGTTTTTTGCAATTTTCGGCCATTTCTGATAACATTTTTAATATAACGCCAATGGAACTTTTTATTCAGAAAGTAATGCAATGTTCTTCCTATAGTGTTTTCGAGTCGATCGGAATTACGCTCGCTGAGATATTCGCGCATGTTTTTTCAGTGCTGTTTTGCTGCACAGGGCTAACCGTAAGGCGAAACCTGGCATGTTTGGTATCGTTGGACTTGGCATCTATTCAGGACTTCAAAGAAACAAGTCTCGTAAAAATACGTCGATCAGAGCCAAAGTTATAGGCATGTAAAGCATATGTCTGACCACTAGGTGGCGCTGCAATGAAACTGTGCATGCGCCCTCATATCCTGACTGGCATCTCAAGTAGCAAGTGTCGTGTCAATAGGCCTAAGTTTGGCGAAGATACAGCCTAAAATCAGTTTTTTTGCGCTCTATGTAAAATTCGTTGACACGCTATACGACAACGGATTTGTTTATCGAAATTCTTTTAATAACTTTTTGCCGTGAGTATCTCTAGATGCTGCACACCGATTTTTGTGGCAATCGGGTAAAAACTCTAGGACGAGTTCGCAAAAGTAGGTTTTAAGAATTATTCAAAATGGCGGAAAAATTTTCATGACGGAAAATGACGTCTTAGGGTCCATTCGAATCGACTTGAGCCAAGGAATCAGAGGAAACAAGAATTTTGTTTGTAGGACATACGCATCAGAAATTATAAGCAAAAACGTAAGTGCAACTTTGGACTGTTGGTGGCGCTAGCGGGTTTGAGATAGAGACTCCAAATTTGCTGTGGGGACACATTGGACTGTCCTCTATCAGTGTACTAAATTTCATAACTTTCCTACGTACGGTTCTATGGGCTGCCATAGACCGCAATGGCGGAAGAAGAAAAATTTACTAACAGAAACAATTGCCAATATAGCTGCAAGCAGCAATCACCGGGGTCAAGCCAAAAAGGCACAGCAGAAAGTAAAGTTGACTTCGGATGAGCAGTTTAAAAAACCTAGGAAAATCTCTTGATTTCAGACAAAACAATATAACAGTTATCAGCAAAAAAGCTGTGTTCTCATTTAGTGACAATTCTCCCTCTCTTTCAACGAGGATTGATAACTAGAACACTGAAGTAAAAATGAGTGGTGCTTGCAGTGGCAATACTCAGCTCACAAAATGTTACAGTGGTGTTAATGAGTCAAAAGAGCCCACCCCCATGTCTCTACAATGTTCTGACGCAGAGATATAGCTCTTGCAAAAATGGTTGATAACCTATTCTCATTGGTTGCTAGGGAGTGAATTGGCAACCACAAGTGATTATAGTCAAAGCCATGAAAGGAATAATCCATGATGACTCATGGTTTTAGATGTGTTGTTGCAGTAGTTTTAGGCAAAAAATTCCATATTTCTATCTCAAAACCAGTAGGTGGCGCAATGACAAAATTGTGCATGCAACCTCAGGTCATAACTGTGTTACATCTAGCTAGTTTTATGACTATACACTTTAGTTTAGTGAAGAAACAGTTGTATTACCATAGGGTGGCTTGATTTCAAATGTTTTGTTCAATTATAAGGCCAACTAGTGGTGCAAGCATAAAAAATTTTTGTGTAGCCTCAGACTGTGGTCGTACATCAGCGTTTCAAATCTGGTGAAAAAATCTCTTTTTGTTGCGAAGTTATAACCATTTATGTGTAAAAACAAAAAAATTAAAGGTAATTTTTCGTTTTTTGCATTTTTCGGCCATTTCTGATGAAAATTTTAATATAACGCCAATAGAACTTTTTGTTCAGAAGGTAATGCAATGTTCTTCCTATGGTGTTTTCGAGTCGATCGGAATAACGCTCGCAGAGATATTCGCACGTGTTTTTTAAGTGCTATTTTGCTGCGCAGGGCTAACCGTATGACGAAACCTGGCATGTTTGGTATCGTTGGACTCGACCACTACTCAGGACTCCAAAAATTCAAGTCCCGTGAAAATACTTTTATCGCAGCCAAAGTTATAGGCGTATAGAACATTCGTCTGGCCACTAGGTGGCGCTGCAACGAAACTGTGCATGCACCCTCAGTTCCTGACTGGCATCTCAAGTACCAAGTGTCGTGTCAATAGGCCTAAGTTTGGCGAAGATACAGCCTAAAATCTGTTATTGTGCGCTCTACCTAAAATTCGTTGACGCGCTATACGACAACGGATTGGTTTATCGAAATTCTTTTAATAACTTTTTGCCTTGAGGGTCTCTAGATGCTGCATACCGATTTTTGAGGCAAACGGGCAAAAACTCTAGGACGAGTTCGCAAAAGTAGGTTTAACGAATAATTCAAAATGGCGGAAAAATTTTCATGACGGAAAATGACGTCATAGAGTCCTATCGAATCGTCTTGAGCCAAGGAATCAGAGGAAACAAGAATTTCATTTCTGGGACTTACGGTTCAGAAGTTATAAGACAAAACGTAAGTGCAACTTTGGACTGTTGGTGGCGCTAGTGGGCTTGAGATAGAGACTCCAAATTTGCTGTGGATATTATTTGGACTGTCCTCTATCAGTGTGCCAAATTTCATAACTTTCCTACGTACGGTTCTATGGGCTGCCATAGACCGCAATGGCGGAAGAAGAAAAATTTACTAACAGAAACAATTGCCAATATAGCTGCAAGCAGCAATACCGGGGTCAAGCCGAAAAGGGCCCAAAAGGATGTAAAATTGAGATTGGATAAGCAGACTGAAGAACCTAGTTAAACCAAGTTTAATTAGTGAAAAGAGCCCACCCCCGTGTCTCTACGGTGTTCCGATGCAGAGATATAGCTTTTGCAAAAACGGTTGATAAGGTATTCTCATTGGTTGCTAGGGAGTGAATTGGCAACCATCAGTGATTATAGTCAAAGCCATGAAAGGAATAATCCATGATGACTCATGGTTTTAGAAGTGTTGTTGCAGTAGTTTTAGGCAAAAAATGCGTTATTCTATCTCAAAACCAGTAGGTGGCGCAATGACAAAATTGTGCATGCAACCTCAGGTCATAACTGTGTTACATCTAGCTAGTTTTATGACTATACACTTTAGTTTAGTGAAGAAACAGTTGTATGACCATAGGGCTGGCTTGATATCAAAGGTTTTGTTCAATTATAGGGCCACCTAGTGGTGCAAGCATACAATATTTTTTGTGTGGCCTCAAAATATGCTCATACATCAGGGTATCAAATATGGTAAAAAAATATCTTTGCGTTACGAAGTTATAGCCATTTATGTGTAAAAACACAAAATTTAAAGGTAATTTTTCGTTTTTTGCAATTTTCAGCCATTTCTGATGAAAATTTTAATACAATGCCAATAGAACTTTTTGTTCAGAAGGTAATGCAATATTCTTCCTATGATGTTTTCGAGTCGATCAGAATTACGCTCGCGGAGATATTCGCGCGTGTTTTTTAAGTGCTATTTTGCCGCGCAGGGTTAACCGTAAGGCCAATTCTGGCATGTTTGGTATCGTTGGACTCGGCAACTATTTAGGACTCCAAGGAAACAAGTCCCATGAAAATACGTCGATCACAGCCAAAGTTATAGGTGTGTAAAACATTCGTCTTACCACTAGGTGGCGCTGCGACGAAACTGGGCATGCGCTCTCAGTTCCTGACTGGCATCACAAGTACCAAGTGTCGTTTCAATAGGCTTAAGTTTGGCGAAGATACAGCCTCAAATCCGTTTTTTTGCACTCTACGTAAAATTTGTTGACGCGGTTTACGCAAACAGATTGGCGAATCGACATGAATTCCATAACTTTTTGCCGTGAGGGTCTGTAGATGCTACATACCGATTTTCGTGGAAATCGGGCAAAAGCTCTAGGACGAGTTCGCAAAAGTAGGTTTTACGAATAATTCAAAATGGCGGAAAAATTTTCATGACGGAAAATGACGTCATAGGGTCCAGTCGAATCGTCTTGAGCCAAGGAATCAGAGGAAACAAGAATTTCGTTTCTAGGACGTACGGGTCAGAAGTTATAAACAAAAACGTAAGTGCAACTTTAGACTGTTGGTGGCGCTAGAGGGTTGGAGTTAGAGACTCCAAATTTGCTGTGGGGACACATTGGACTGTCCTTTATCAGTGTGCCAAATTTCATAACTTTCCTACGTACGGTTCTATGGGCTGCCATAGACCGCAATGGCGGAAGAAGAAGAAGAATAATAATAATAATAAGAAAACTAACAAATACAATAGGGGTCTTCGCCCCTTCGGGGCTTGACCCCTAAATATAGCTGCAAGCAGCGATACCGGGGTCAAGCCGAAAAGGGCACAGAAGGGTGTAAAGTTGAGTTTGGATAAGCAGACCAAAGAACCTAGGTAAACCTAATGATTTCAGATGAAAAAACTAGGGCCGGGACTCGATTAAAAAAATTAATCTAATTAATTAGAGGCTTTGTAATTAATTAATCTAAATTAATCGCATTTTAATCGCATATAAATATTTGACCTGAGAACATTAAGAAGTAATTTTTTACATGGATTTTAGTATACACTCTTAGAAAGGATGTGTTAATTTCATACACATCATTGTGCTGTAAGCTTTTAACACATTATGTGTAATTTTAACACATTATGAGTCATTTTGTCTTGATTTTGTGTTCAAGTATAACACATGTTGTGTTAAAAGTAACACAAAATGTGTTGTTTCAATAATAACACAGAGATGGGTGGATTCCAGGACGACGCAGTTAGTGTGTTGTCCCAGAATCAACACTAATGTGTTGTTTTTAACACATTCGTTCTTAGAGTGTACCATGAATAATGACTGAATACATAAGCTTAAGCAACAAAATATTGTTTATTGAGCCCTATTCGGACAGGATTGGTTTTACAGGGGTAGATGGCGTAATGTAATTTTACCACAGGACGTCGGTAATATTAATGGTCAATTCGGACGGGATTAGAAATCTCTGTAAAACATTCAGAAGTGGGAGGGGTAACTCGTTGGCGCAGCGCGTCACCTCTCGTCTTCACGTGCACGTTACCTTGCTTCCAGATATCAGATGTGCAAACAACATGACACAGACAAGGAAAACGCGAAACACTGTGTTTAATTTCAGTTTGGGGAGAACGTCAGTTTCATAAACAGTTCCATGCCTCTGAGAAGTAAATTTGACTTTTTTTTTAAAGTTTGTGTCGTGTTTTATTCAGAAACTGACTTGTAACTGACTTGTTTCTCCGTCTAGAACGCAAGTAAACGCTTCTTTCAGCGCTTTTATATTTAAAAGAAACCCGCAAATTAAAAGGAAATGACGCGATTTACGTGTATATTTACAGCTGGTCTATTCGCACTGGATTTGTATTACCTGAGGTAATTTCTCCGGACCTTTTTACAGAAGGTAAAAGACGCCGTAATCTTTACTGACATTGTCCGTAATGATTACTGACATGGAGCATTCGGACTGGACTAAAATCACCGAGAAGCTCTGATAAAAACTTGGTTTACCCCACATCCCTATGTAAAACTAATCCCGTCCGAATAAGTCGTTGTGCCCGGAGTCGGGCTAATGTCCACGCTAGCTGCTGTATGTTTTGCATTGAGATGCT
This sequence comes from Paramisgurnus dabryanus, assembly GCF_030506205.2. Classification (NCBI taxonomy): domain Eukaryota; kingdom Metazoa; phylum Chordata; class Actinopteri; order Cypriniformes; family Cobitidae; genus Paramisgurnus; species Paramisgurnus dabryanus. The sequence continues at coordinate 47,031,654 of NC_133343.1, forward strand.
CGATGTGCTGCGGTGATATGTGAATTCCTTGTTGCATAGCTTACACACAACCATGCTTTTATCGACGCTTACATCCGTTCGTTTTTTATAAAAAAATTCCCATCCACGGGGCCAACCAAAGCGATCTCATCAGCCTCTTGGTTCATGTTCACTGTGGTTTGTTGTGAAGTCAGGAACGCTAGTTGGTGCTCCAGTATAATCGGTCCGCCGAAACTCATGAGAAATGTTCCGCGGTGCAAAAATAAGTGCGATTAAAATGCGTTAAAAAATTTTAACGCGTTATTTTTGTGTAATTAATTAATCTTAATTAACGCGTTAAAGTCCCGGCCCTAGAAAAAACGCAAAAGTAATCAACAAAAATAATCTATGTTCTAATCCACTGCAATCGTCCTTCTGTTATTGACAGTCATGGAACATTAGAGCACAGAAGGATATGTGAGTGATGTTTGCAGTGGCATAACATGGGTCACAACATGTTACAACAAGTTAAATCAGTCAAAAGAGACCATCCCCATGTCTCTACGATGTTCTGATGCAGAGAAAAAGCTCTTTCAAAAACGGTTGATAAGGTATTCTCATTGGTTGCTAGAGAGTAAATTCACATCCACCAGTAATTATAGACCAAGCCATATGAAATGAAGAATCCATGATGACTCATGGTTTTAGATGTGTTGTTGCAGTAGTTTTAGGCAAATATAGCTATTTTCTATCTCCAAACCACTAGGTCGCGCTATGACAGAATCGTGCATGCAACCTCGGATCATATCTGCCTTACATCTAGCTAGTTTCATGACTATACACTTTAGTTCAGCAAAGAAATAGTTGTATGACCATAGGGCTTGCTTGATATGAAAGATTTTGTTCAATTATAGGGCCACCTAGTGGTTCAGGCATACCAATTTTTTTGTGTGGCCTCAGACTCTGCTCATACATCAGCGTATCAAATCTGGTGAAAAAATCTCTTTTCGTTACGAAGTTATAACCATTTATGTGTAAAAAACACAAAATGTAAAAGTAATTTTTCGTTTTTTGCAATTTTCGGCCATTTCTGATGAAAATTTTAATATAACGCCAATAGAGTTTTTTGTTCAGAAGGTAATGCAATGTTCTTCCTATGGCATTTTCGAGTCGATCGGAATAACGCTCGCGGAGATATTCGCGCATGTTTTTTAAGTGCTATTTTGCTGCGCAGGGTTAACCGTAAGGCCAATTCTGGCATGTTTGGTATCGTTGGACTCGGCAACTACCCAGGACTCCTAAAAATCAAGTCCCGTCAAAATACGTTTATCACAGCCAAAGTTATAGACGTATAAAACATTTGTCTGGCCAGTAGGTGGCGCTGCGACGAAACTGTGCATGCACCCTCAGTTCCTGACTGGCATCTCAAGTACCAAGTGTCGTGTCAATAGGCCTAAGTTTGACGAAGATACAGCCTAAAATCTGTTTTTTTGCGCTCTACGTAAAATTCGTTAAGGTGGTATTTGACAACGGATTGCTGTATCGAAATTCTTTTGATAACTTTTTGCCATGAGTGTCTCAAGATGATACATACCAATTTTCGTGGCAATCGGACAAAAGCTCTAGGACGAGTTCAAAAAAGTAGGTTTTTAAAATAATTCAAAATGGCGGGAAAATTTTCATGACGGAAAATGACGTCATAGAGTGTAATCGAATCGCCTTGAGCCAAGGAATCAGAGGAAGCAAGAATTTTGTTTCTAAGACTTACGGATCAGAAGTTATAAGCAAAAACATAAGTGCAATTTTGGACTGTTGGTGGCGCTAGCGGGTTTGAGATAGAGACTCCAAATTTGCTGTGGGGACACATTGGAGTGTCCTTTATCAGTGTGCCAAATTTCATAACTTTCCTACGTACGGTTCTATGGGCTGCCATAGACCGCAATGGCGGAAGAAGAAAAATTTACTAACAGAAACAATTGCCAATATAGCTGCAAGCAGCAATGCCGGGGTCAAGCCAAAAAGGGCACATAAGAAAGTAAAGTTGAATTCGGATGAGCAGTTTAAAGAACCTGGGAAAATCTCTTGATTTCAGACTAAATAATATAACAGTTATCAGCAAAAAAGCTGTGTTTTCATTCAGTGTCATCTCTCCCTCTCTTCTCGAGGAGCATTGACAACTAGAACACTGAAGAAAATGTAAGTGGTGCTTGCAGTGGCAATTCTCAGCTCACAAAATGTTACAGTGGTGTTAATGAGTCAAAAGAGACCACCCCCATGTCTCTACGATGTTCTGATGCAGAGATATAGCTCTTGTAAAAAGGATTGATAAGGTATCCTAATTGGTTGCTAAGGAGTTAATTGGCATGCACCAATGATCTCCAAGCCATGAAAGGAATAATACATGATGACCCAAGATTTTAGATGTACTGTTGGAGTAGTTTTAGGCAAAAATACCATATTTCTATCTCAAAACCACTAGGTGGCGCAATGACATAGTTGTGCATGCAACCTCAGTTCATAACTGTGTTACATCTAGCTAGTTTTATGACTATACACTTTAGTTTAGTGAAGAAATAGTTGTATGACCATAGGGCTTGCTTGATATGAAAGATTTTGTTCAATTATAGGGCCACCTAGTGGTTCAGGCATACCAATTTTTTTGTGTGGCCTCAGACTCTGCTCATACATCAGCGTATCAAATCTGGTGAAAAAATGTCTTTTCGTTGCGAAGTTATAACCATTTATGTATAAAAACACAAATTGTAGAAGGTAATTTTTCGTTTTTTGCCATTTTCGGCCATTTCTGATGAAAATTTTAATATAACGCCAATAGAACTTTTTGTTCAGAAGGTAATGCAATGTTCTTCCTATGGTGTTTTCGAGTCGATCGGAATAACGCTCGCGGAGATATTCGCGCATGTTTTTTAAGTGCTGTTTTGCTGCGCAGGGCTAACCGTAAGGCGAAATCTGGCATGTTTGGTATCGTTGGACTCGGCGACTATTCAGGACTCCTAAAAATCAAGTCCCGTCAAAATACGTTGATCACAGCCAAAGTTATAGGTGTAAAAAATATCTGTCTGGCCACTAGGTGGCGCTGCGACGAAACTGTGCATGCACACTCAGTTCCTGACTGGCATCACAAGTACCAAGTGTCGTGTCAATAGGCCTAAATTTGACGAAGATACAGCCTAAAATCTGTTTTTTTGCGCTCTACGTAAAATTTGTGGACGCGCTATACGACAACGGATTGGTTTATCGAAATTCTTTTGATAACTTTTTGCCGTGAGGGTCTCTAGATGCTACATACCAATTTTCGTGGCAATCGGGTAAAAGCTCTAGGACGAGTTCGCAAAAGTAGGTTTTACGAATAATTCTAAATGGCGGAAAATTTTTCATGACGGAAAATGACGTTATAGGGTCAAATCGAATCGTCTTGAGCCAAGGAATCAGAGGAAACAAGAATTTTGTTTCTAGGACTTACGGATCAAAAGTTATAAGCAAAAACATAAGTGCAACTTTGGACTGTTGGTGGCGCTAGCGGGTTTGAGATAGAGACTCCAAATTTGCTGTGGATAATATTTGGACTGTCCTTTATCAGTGTGCCAAATTTCATAACTTTCCTACGTACGGTTCTATGGGCTGCCATAGACCGCAATGGCGGAGGAATAATAATAATTATTATAATAATAAAAAGAAAACTAACGGATACAATAGGGGTCTTCGCCCATTCTGGGCTTGACCCCTAATAAGAAAACTAACAATAACAATAGGTGTCTACGCCACTTCGTGGCTTGACCCCTAATTATTATAAAAAGAAAACTAACGGATACAATAGGGGTCTTCGCCCCTTCGGGGCTTGACCCCTAATAAGAAAACTAACAAATACAATAGGGGTCTTCGCCCCTTCGGGGCTTGACCCCTAAATATAGCTGCTAGCAGCGATTATCGGGGTTCAAGCCATTTAGATCACAAGACGTTTAAGGACATGGCCATATAGATATTCTGCATTGTATATTGTACACACACATGTTTACCTGAGAAAGAAGAAACAAGACTGTTAAAGAACAAGACTTAATATTGACACGGTTATACACTCATTTGGTATGTAGTTTTTTTTTATAAAAAACAAAAAATATATAATTCTTACTGCAAATGTCGTGTAAGTGCCTCCAAAATTATGTTCACGTTTCACAGCTATCATAAAATGACATGAGTGTTAAAACTGATAACTCAGAACAATTGAAGTGGTAGTCTTTCACTAAATGTGATTTTAATATTATAACAGTAAAATCATGAAGTTAAAGGTGCAGTGTGTACATTTTAGAGGCACCTAGTGGTGAGGTCACGAATTGCAACCAATGGCTTAGTCCACTGCTCACCCCTCGTTTTTGAAACACATAGAGAAGCTACAGTAGCCGCCACCAGACAAACATGTCATCGTCGGAGACAACTTAGTAAAAAAATTTGTCCGTTAAGGGCTTCTGTAGAAAAATGGCGGCACAAAATGGTGACTTCTATGTAAGGGGACCCTCAGTGTATGTAGATAAAAAGGTCTCGTTCTAAGGTAATAAACACATACCGGTTCATTATGAAAGGTCTTTATACACCCCTGATAATATAGTTTTGTATATAATTTTGCATTTTCGTCAAGAGATCCTTCTAAAAATTACACACTGCACCTTTAAATGTGTACAGAGTTCTATTAATAGTAGACTTAGTTAAAAAGTAATCATCTTCTGGGTTTTCTGTGAGTGCAAATGTCAGCCAGTGATTGATCCTCTACAGCCATCTAGTGGACATAACGGAAAATTGCACCTAAAAATCACAATAAGGAATTTGAGTATATTGCCAGATCTAAATAATACTTGTATGCTTTGTCATAAGCTTTAGGGGCCGTTCGTCAGGGCCGTTTTCAAAATGACTGTGTGATAGCTATACTTCTGCAAAGTTGTTTTTGTATTTGTATTATACAGTGTAGAGAAAATTGTACTGCACTGGCTTTACTGTTGTTGAGTGTAAGAACTGAAACAATTTATTAAAACAAAACCAGATACGTTATCTGAATGGTGGATGGTGTTATTAAATTGTGTCAATAACAAATATCATTTCATTTAGCAGATTCATGTTCATGTCCTTTAATCGAGTACCATGAAGGCTTTCTGTTTTAGTTAGGTAAATAAAGTGAGGTATGCAAGTTATTAAACCGTATATATCTTTATGGACAAAAGGAACATATACACAAACATGCTCTGCACATTTTGTATGTTTCTCTCATCTGAAACAGTCATTTTAATTCATAGAGATCTAGGTCTTACTAAATGGTTGTTTGTTTAAATCTTTTAGACTATTTTTTAAACAAAAGTAATTGTTCTTATAGAACATATATATTCTTTGACATAGATATGATGTGCAAACATACAAGTTTTTCAGATGACAGCCTCTGTCATATTATAGTAGGCCTAAAATAGTACTAAAGCTGTACATTTTTTATATTTAACAACTGGCTATGTCCATACATAACTGATCCAGATGTGTTGTTTATATCAAATGGAGTTAATAACAAATATGATGACATTAAGCAAATGTCAGTCAGATTTGCTATTAAGCACTTATTTGTAAATAGAAAATAGAAAATAGATTAGAATACTAACTTTTAAATCTAGATTAAAAACACATCTGTTTAACTCTGCATTTACTGAATGAGCACTGTGCTGCTTTACACTGACTGCACCTTTAACTCAAGCCACTATTACTCCTGTTTTATTCTGTTTAACATTTTAAACTGTTTTTATTAAAATCACATTCATTTTCTTTAATTGTTATTCAAAATTCTCATGTATCTTTTTTTATTGTGATTTTATTGTGTATCTATTATTTTTAAATTTTCTTTTTTCTCTTTTATATATTGTTTTCTCATTTCTATGTAAAGCACTTTGAATGACCTCTGTGTATGAAATGTGCTATACAAATAAACTTGCCTTGCCTTGCCTTGCCTTGTGTTCACACACGTGCTGTGCTAGAGTAAGTTTTCAGTAAATCATTTATATTTAAAATAACCAATTGTATCATAACATTACAATTTCATTGCAATAATTCTATAAACAATTATTGAAAACTTTATAAGACACAGCATGACGTGTTTATGTTATGGAAAATAGATTAGAATACTAAAGCTACTGATAACCAAATATTTATTCTCTTTATGTGTGATTATTAGTTATTATTTCTAATGTTGGCCTATTATTGTTCTTTAAGGATCCACATATTTACAGCAATCTTTTTCATACCTTTAAGGCCAGTTCACACTGGTCAGACAACTACCAACTCCAACAGACACCAACAGACACCAACAGACAACCACATTCTAAAGTCTCATTTACTTTGATCCAACAACTTCCAACAGGGGTTTCACACTGGTCAGACAGACTCCAACAGACGCGTCTGTTGGAGTCTGTCTGACCAGTGTGAAGTGGCCTTTAGGATTTGAAGAATTCTAAGACAACATTTGAAGCTTTATAACTTCATAGGGTTGTTTCCCACAGGTTTAAATTGATGCATGACTAGCCATTAGTTATGTAAAAACATTTAGGTACTTTTTACAAACAAACCTTATAAAAAACATTACTGGTGTACATCTTAAGACAAAACTATGGCCCAGATATATTTAAAGGTAGGCCAGTGTAAGCTATTTTCAAGTAAGATAACTAAAACTTAAGCCTTAATTTTAGTCTGTAACTACACTTAAACCAATGGTCAGTAACATGAATCTCTAAGACTAGTATTTAAAGTTAGTCATACATTTTTGTCTTCATGATTGAACATAACTGCTTTAAGTATCATGTGAAAAAATATTTAAATTATTTAAATTATATTTAAATCCAAATAGTAAGACTGATTAGCCCTAACTAACTACTAGTTCTTCAGACTAGTCCTTAAAACACAGTCTTTACTTAATGGCTACTGTATGTTTATTCAACCAGCCCTAGTCTTGGAAAGACATATATTGTCTGATCTTAATAAAACTGTTAATATTTTGTCATAAGCTTCACATTACTAGTTAATTAGTTAGATATACTTAGTCTGGCCCATTTTGAAAATGTCACATTTCAAAATGCTTGAATTGATTACCTCAAGTCTTTTAGTTTTAATGAGGTAAATGACTGCAAATCATTAAATCTTATAATAATTTTCATGCAGATGCAAACCCATGGACAAAAGGAACATAACAGCAGCTACAAATGAAATAAAGAATACAGGTTACAAATGGTGCCCACCTCACTATGTGACATCACATCAAATCCAGTAATACAACGGCAAAATTTTATTTTATGTTTCATATTGATATTTGCCCAGATAGTACAGCAAATTCATAAAATTGTTTTTCATATAAACATAAACATCTAGAGCAGTACTTTCAACTCAGTGAACCGCAGTGGTTTCTCAAGACCCAATGCTCGGCACATTTTGTATGTTTCTCTCATCTGACACAATCAGTTCAGTTCATACAAATCTCTACTGATGATTAAAGTAGAATTGTTTAAAATAGAAGACTTTCGTATATGTGCAGAGCAGTGGGCCTCCAGGAATAATTTTGAGAACCATTGATCTAGGGCACAGTTAACGTAACTCCCGTTGTTCTAGATGCAAATATTTCCGGAATGATGAGCCAAAAATCATCAAAGACACTTGAGAACATAAGACAAACAGGCCCATCAGTTTAGTTGTAATGGCACACCATTACGCTGGACTCGTACATGGTTAATGCTGGCTGGCTGTTGGTCGGCATGTTTTCTAAGATATGTAATTATCCTAAAAGACCCTTATAAGAATCTGAAAGCAGATGTTATGTGCAAAATAAAAAGTAGGTCAGACAAATATTTATGTGTTGTATACATATGCTATAGTTATCGTTATTTTTTCTTAGGTTATAGCGCCACCTAGTGGACAATCTTTGGAATTTTTTGCATGTGACCTTGGCCTGGGTCTATACATATGTGTACCAAGTTTCGTGTTGATATCTCATTCCTATCATAAATGATAGCCATTGTAGTATTTGTGGCACCGCCTCTTCGTACTTTTGACCGTAGTGTTGCGACGATGACTGCAAAGTTCAACTTTTTTTGAAAGTTATTGATATTCAGTATCTAAGGAATATTCCAGCACTGAATCGGTTCAGATCGGTCAAAAAACCTAGGACTAGTTCGCAAAAGTAGGTTTAAAAGAAAATGATGAATATCTAACAAACGATTCGACTGAGACAAGTGCTGCTTCAGGAAAAGTTGTTCATTTTAAGTACCTCTATTAAATGATATGAGGATCTTGTTGATATCTGAAACACTGCATAATACACAATCACTTAAACACTGAAAAAACGTGATAGCGCCCTCCGGAGGCCGAATTTTTTCTTACTCTGTACAGACCTTCATGGCCAAGAGACAAACAGGCCCACCGCGTTTCATTTCGATCGGCCTCCGTTAACCCTGTCTAATAGCTGTTTTTTCTTGATTGGCCGATGGCGGCCATGTTTTTTGAGTTACGCAAAATTCCTTTTAAACATAGATAGTACCCCAGACCAGGAGCACACGTGCCAAATGTCAAGTTGATCGGTCCCATATTTCTGTAGTTACAGCTCTTCAAATTTGAGGTGGTGTTATAGCGCCAGCTAGTGGTCAAGCGGCGCAATTTTTCGCACCTGACCTCAGAATAGTCCCCTGTATATGTGTACCAAATTTGGTGTCGATACCTCCTTCCATTCCTAAGTTATAGCCATTTAATTCCAAGAGGCTCCGCCCATTGGGGGCGTTTGGGCGTGGCTTGACGACGGTGAGTCGAAAGTTCACATTTTTTTTGATAACTTTTGATAATCACACTCCAAGGAATATTATGGCACTGGAACGGTTCCGATCGGATGAAAAACCTAGGACGAGTTCGTTTTTATTTTTTTTGACAAAATCGAAAATAGCGAAAAAAATTTCATGACGGAAATAAAATCGGAGATATACGTTTTGTTCGTCTTGACGCAAGGATTCCACTGATATAAGACACTTGACATTTGGCTAAGATTTGTGGAAGTTATGAGCATCAACGCGTTTGTTATCGCTATAGCGCCACCTATAGGCCAATCGGGTTGATACTCTATCAACCTCTCCCCAAATTGGGTCCTACCATTTGGCCAAGTTTGAAGTCTCTAGGCCTTACGGTTTGGTCTGCACGTTCCGTTTTACGGCAAAATAATAATAATAACTAATAACAAGCAGCGATTAGCGGGGTTCAAGCGATCTGGGACCTTAAAGGGGTCATAGCGTGAAAATCTGACTTTTTCCAAGTGAAAGTGCTATAATTGGGTCCCCAGTGCTTATATCAACCTAGAAAACATGAAAAAGATAAAAAATAAAATAATCGAGAGCACAATTGAATTTCAATTACAACAAACCACCATCATTGTGATCAGTGTTTGCATTTCATCCACTCATTTGCATTTTAAAGGAAACACCCAAAAACTGCACAATTTTGCTCAGGCCTACAAAGTGTCAATTTTAACATGCTATAATAAATGATCTGTGGAGTATTTTGAGATAACACTTCACATACACACTCTGGGTACACAAACAATTTATTTTACATCTTTAAAAAATCTCATTATATGACCCTTTAAGACCTTTAAGGGCATGCCTGTTTAGATTTGCTGCATTGTTATCAAATATACTTAGAATATGAAATACTAACATGTTACCAATTAGGTAAATTTTCTGAAGAGAAAATTATGTGGTGCATGCTGTTGCAAGATTTGTCACACAAAATGTTTCAAAAATTGTTAACATGAGACAAAACAGCCCACCACAATTTCTCTACGATGTTCTGATATAGAGATATAGGTCTCACATGGCTAATCTATAACACAGCAATGATGAAGAATAAGCTAAAACACATACATGCATTTACACACAGAAGCAGAAATGGCAGGGTTAGGAAATAAGTCTTTGAAATAAATGACCAATCTCCATATGCTTGGTGTCCTTTAAGAGTTCATCAACCTATTTTAATGTTTATCCTATGTTCGAATGTCACATGACTGTTAAAACGGATACCGTCAGAATGATTGACGAAATGTTATTTTAACATAATAATACTGACTTCATAAAGTTAAATCATGCATCCATTGATGAAACCTGTGAACACAATTTCATTGAGTATACATTTTAAATAATAAATAATAATTTTAGCCAGCAGATGGCCGAAGATGACCTTCTGCCATCTGTTGGCTAAAATTATTGTTTTCCTTTTACAATTAATTTAACATAAAATTAGTATTGAATATTTAAAAGTAAATAAAGGTAGACACATTTTTAACTCAAATCCTGATAAGCATGCTCTTAAGTATATTAATGAGGGTCTGTGTTTCACACAGAGAGTATATATTTTTCATATAATCCTTTTATTGTGTTATTGTAAGAGAATAATAATTTATGGATTTGGAAACAATAAAGCAAAGTTACATATTTTAATAGAAACATTTTTAGGCTCTGTCATGTTAAATTGTCAAATAGTGGTATAGCTCTGCAATTATTTTCATGTGATTTTAGGCTGGGCCAATAAATAACTGATCCAGATATGCTTTCAATATCAAATTATGTCAATAACAAATGTCATGTTATTTAGTAGATTTGCAGCAGATTTGCTGGTGAGCATTTGTCTGTGTTACTTTCATAAAGTGCTGCTTTTTAGTTGGGTTCTAGCAGGTCATTTATGTGAATAATAACCAATTGCATTATCACATTAAGTTTTTGGTGCAATATTTGAAAAATAACATATAAAAATGTAACAACTTTGTATTATACATCATGTCAGGACACGTTTATGTCATGGAAGGTAGAATAGAATCCTAATGCTACTGATGTAAATAAATGGAGATAATGAAAAACTTTAATCCATATCTTTATGAGTTCCTTTAAACACACATGCTGCAATTCAGTCGTACAAATGGCACCTACACCAATGTGTGACATCACATGAAATCTATGCTTACAAAAGCAGGTATTCAAATTCATTACATTTTGTATTTGATATACCTTTACACACAGACGACAGAAAAATGTACTGCGCTGATTTTATTGTTGTTGACTGAAAAAATTCTAGTAGTTTTGAAAAGTTGTTTTTGTAATTCAAAGCTAAACAACTAAAGGAAAAAGACGTACAATTGGTGATAACAATTTGGCATTCATATTTGCTCACAGACTACAGGAAATTGTATTGCATTGGCTTTAGTGGTGTTGAGTGAAAAACCAAGTATTAGTTCACAAAATAGTTTTTTCATATAAACATAAACATATAGAGCAGTGGTTCTCTACTCCGTTTCTGGAGAACCACTGCTCTGCACATTTTGTATGTTTCTCTCATCTGACACAATCAGTTTAGTTAATAGAGATCTCTACTATTGTGCTGATTATGTGAAGCAGGTGTGTTGAGAACCACTGATCTAGAGAACTGTTTACTTTGCACACATTGTGTTAGATGCAAAGATTTTCAGAAAGATGAACTAAAAATCCTCACAGACACTTGGAAACATAAGACCAACAGTCCCATGAGTTTAGTTGTAATCACACACCATTAGGCTTGACTCGTACATGGTTAATACTGGTTGGCTGTTGAGTGGCATGTTTTCAAAGAAAAATAATTATCCTCATAGACCATTATAAGAACCTGAAAGTAGATGTAATGTGCAAAATAACAAGTAGGTCAGACAAATATTTATGTGTCATATACATATGCTATAGTTATGGTTATTTGTTCTTAAGTTATAGCGCCACCTAATGGACAATCTCTGCACTTTTTTGCATGTGACCTCAGCATGGGTCTATACATATGTGTACCAAGTTTCATGTTGATATCTCATTCCTATCATAAATGATAGCCATTTAAGTATTTGTGGCCCCGCCTCTTCGTACTTTTGACCGTAGTGTTGCGACGACGAGTGCAAAGTTCAACTTTTTTTTGATAATTATTGATAATCAGTGTCTAAGGAATATTCCAGCACTGGATTGGTTCAGATCGGTCAAAAAACCTAGGACTAGTTCGCAAAAGTAGGTTTAAGAGAAAATTATGAATATCTAACAAACGATTCGACTGAGACAAGTGCTTCTTGAGGAAAAGTTGTTCATTAAATGTAGCTCTATTAAATGATATAAAGATCTTGTTGATATCTGAAACACTGCATAATACACAATCACTTAAACATTGAAAAAACGTGATAGCGCCTCCCGGAGGCCGAATTTTTTCTTACTCTGCACAGACCTTCATGGCCAAGAGACAAACAGGTCCACCACGTTTAGTTTCGATCGGCCTCGGTTAACCCTGCCCAATAGCTGCTTTTTCTTGATTGGCCGATGGCGGCCATGTTTTTTGAGCTACGCGAAATTCCTTTCCCACACAGATAGTACCCTAGACCAAGAGCACCCGTGCCAAATCTCAAGTTGATCGGTCCCATATTTCTCTAGTTACAGCTCTTCAAAGTTGAAGTAGTGTTATAGCGCCAACTAGTGGTCAAGCGATGCAATTTTTTGCACGTGACCCCAGAATAGTCCGCTGTATATGTGTACCAAATTTGGTTTGGATACCTCTTTCCAATCCCAAGTTACAGCCATTGAAGTCCAAGAGGCTCCGCCCATTGGGGGCGTTTGGGCGTGGCTTGACGACGACGAGTATAAAGTTCAACTTTTTTTTGATAACTTTTCATATTCACACTCCAAGGAATATTACAGCACTGGAACGGTTCCGATCGGACAAAAAACCTAGGACTAGTTCGTTTTTATTTTTTTCGACAAAATCGAAAATAGCGAAAAAAAATTCATGACGGAAATGAAATCGGAGATATACGTTTTGTTCGTCTTGACGCAAGGAATCCAGGGATATAAGACACTTGACATTTGGACAAGAATTCTGGGAGTTATGAGCATCAACGCGTTTGTTATCGCTATAGCGCCACCTATAGGCCAATCGGGTTGATACTCTATCAACCTCTCCCCAAATTGGGTCCTACCATTTGGCCAAGTCTCAAGTCTCTAGGCCTTACGGTTTGGTCTGCACGATCCGTTCTACGGCAGAAGAAAAATAATAACTAGAATAATAATAAAAATCCATACAAATACAATAGGGTTTCAGCCGTACGGGCTTGAACCCCTAAATATAGCTGCAAGCAGCGATTAGCGGGGTTCAAGCGATCTGGGACCTTAAAGGGGTCATAGCGTGAAAATCTGACTTTTTCCAAGTGTAAGTGCTATAATTGGGTCCCCAGTGCTTATATCAACCTAGAAAACATGAAAAAGATAAAAAATAAAATAATCGAGAGCACAATTGAATTTCAATTACAACAAACCACCATCATTGTGATCAGTGTTTGCATTTCATCCACTCATTTGCATTTTAAAGGAAACACCCAAAAACTGCACAATTTTGCTCAGGCCTACAAAGTGTCAATTTTAACATGCTATAATAAATGATCTGTGGAGTATTTTGAGATAACACTTCACATACACACTCTGGGTACACAAACAATTTATTTTACATCTTTAAAAAATCTCATTATATGACCCTTTAAGACCTTTAAGGGCATGCCTGTTTAGATTTGCTGCATTGTTATCAAATATACTTAGAATATGAAATACTAACATGTTACCAATTAGGTAAATTTTCTGAAGAGAAAATTATGTGGTGCATGCTGTTGCAAGATTTGTCACACAAAATGTTTCAAAAATTGTTAACATGAGACAAAACAGCCCACCACAATTTCTCTACGATGTTCTGATATAGAGATATAGGTCTCACATGGCTAATCTATAACACAGCAATGATGAAGAATAAGCTAAAACACATACATGCATTTACACACAGAAGCAGAAATGGCAGGGTTAGGAAATAAGACTTTGAAATAAATGACCAATCTCCATATGCTTGGTGTCCTTTAAGAGTTCATCAACCTATTTAAATGTTTATCCTATGTTCGAATGTCACATGACTGTTAAAACGGATACCGTCAGAATGATTGACGAAATGTTATTTTAACATAATAATACTGACTTCATAAAGTTAAATCATGCATCCATTGATGAAACCTGTGAACACAATTTCATTGAGTATACATTTTAAATAATAAATAATAATTTTAGCCAGCAGATGGCAGAAGATGACCTTCTGCCATCTGTTGGCTAAAATTATTGTTTTCCTTTTACAATTAATTTAACATAAAATTAGTATTGAATATTTAAAAGTAAATAAAGGTAGACACATTTTTAACTCAAATCCTGATAAGCATGCTCTTAAGTATATTAATGAGGGTCTGTGTTTCACACAGAGAGTATATATTTTTCATATAATCCTTTTATTGTGTTATTGTAAGAGAATACTAATTTATGGATTTGGAAACAATAAAGCAAAGTTACATATTTTAATAGAAACATTTTTAGGCTCTGTCATGTTAAATTGTCAAATAGTGGTATAGCTCTGCAATTATTTTCATGTGATTTTAGGCTGGGCCAATAAATAACTGATCCAGATATGTTTTCAATATCAAATTATGTCAATAACAAATGTCATGTTATTTAGTAGATTTGCAGCAGATTTGCTGGTGAGCATTTGTCTGTGTTACTTTCATAAAGTGCTGCTTTTTAGTTGGGTTCTAGCAGGTCATTTATGTGAATAATAACCAATTGCATTATCACATGAAGTTTTTGGTGCAATATTTGAAAAATAACATATAAAAATGTAACAACTTTGTATTATACATCATGTCAGGACACGTTTATGTCATGGAAGGTAGAATAGAATCCTAATGCTACTGATGTAAATAAATGGAGATAATGAAAAACTTTAATCCATATCTTTATGAGTTCCTTTAAACACACATGCTGCAATTCAGTCGTACAAATGGCACCTATACCAATGTGTGACATCACATGAAATCTATGCTTACAAAAGCAGGTATTCAAATTCATTACATTTTGTATTTGATATACCTTTACACACAGAGGACAGAAAAATGTACTGCGCTGATTTTATTGTTGTTGACTGAAAAAATTCTAGTAGTTTTGAAAAGTTGTTTTTGTAATTCAAAGCTAAACAACTAAAGGAATAAGACGTACAATTGGTGATAACAATTTGGCATTCATATTTGCTCACAGACTACAGGAAATTGTATTGCATTGGCTTTAGTGGTGTTGAGTGAAAAACCAAGTATTAGTTCACAAAATAGTTTTTTCATATAATCATAAACATATAGAGCAGTGGTTCTCTACTCCGTTTCTGGAGAACCACTGCTCTGCACATTTTGTATGTTTCTCTCATCTGACACAATCAGTTTAGTTAATAGAGATCTCTACTATTGTGCTGATTATGTGAAGCAGGTGTGTTGAGAACCACTGATCTAGAGAACTGTTTACTTTGCACACATTGTGTTAGATGCAAAGATTTTCAGAAAGATGAACTAAAAATCCTCACAGACACTTGGAAACATAAGACCAACAGTCCCATGAGTTTAGTTGTAATCACACACCATTAGGCTTGACTCGTACATGGTTAATACTGGTTGGCTGTTGAGTGGCATGTTTTCAAAGATAAATAATTATCCTCATAGACCATTATAAGAACCTGAAAGTAGATGTAATGTGCAAAATAACAAGTAGGTCAGACAAATATTTATGTGTCATATACATATGCTATAGTTATGGTTATTTGTTCTTAAGTTATAGCGCCACCTAATGGACAATCTCTGCAATTTTTTGCATGTGACCTCAGCTTGGGTCTATACATATGTGTACCAAGTTTCATGTTGATATCTCATTCCTATCATAAATGATAGCAATTTAAGTATTTGTGGCCCCGCCTCTTCGTACTTTTGACCGTAGTGTTGCGACGACGAGTGCAAAGTTCAACTTTTTTTTGATAATTATTGATATTCAGTGTCTAAGGAATATTCCAGCACTGGATTGGTTCAGATCGGTCAAAAAACCTAGGACTAGTTCGCAAAAGTAGGTTTAAGAGAAAATTATGAATATCTAACAAACGATTCGACTGAGACAAGTGCTTCTTGAGGAAAAGTTGTTCATTAAATGTAGCTCTATTAAATGATATAAAGATCTTGTTGATATCTGAAACACTGCATAATACACAATCACTTAAACATTGAAAAAACGTGATAGCGCCTCCCGGAGGCCGAATTTTTTCTTACTCTCCACAGACCTTCATGGCCAAGAGACAAACAGGTCCACCACGTTTCGTTTCGATCGGCCTCCGTTAACCCTGCCCAATAGCTGCTTTTTCTTGATTGGCCGATGGCGGCCATGTTTTTTGAGCTACGCGAAATTCCTTTCCCACACAGATAGTACCCTAGACCAAGAGCACCCGTGCCAAATCTCAAGTTGATCGGTCCCATATTTCTCTAGTTACAGCTCTTCAAAGTTGAAGTAGTGTTATAGCGCCAACTAGTGGTCAAGCGATGCAATTTTTTGCGCGTGACCCCAGAATAGTCCGCTGTATATGTGTACCAAATTTGGTTTCGATACCTCTTTCCAATCCCAAGTTACAGCCATTGAAGTCCAAGAGGCTCCGCCCATTGGGGGCGTTTGGGCGTGGCTTGACGACGACGAGTATAAAGTTCAACTTTTTTTTGATAACTTTTCATATTCACACTCCAAGGAATATTACAGCACTGGAACGGTTCCGATCGGACAAAAAACCTAGGACTAGTTCGTTTTTATTTTTTTCGACAAAATCGAAAATAGCGAAAAAATTTTCATGACGGAAATGAAATCGGAGATATACGTTTTGTTCGTCTTGACGCAAGGAATCCAGGGATATAAGACACTTGACATTTGGACAAGAATTCTGGGAGTTATGAGCATCAACGCGTTTGTTATCGCTATAGCGCCACCTATAGGCCAATCGGGTTGAAACTCTATCAACCTCTCCCCAAATTGGGTCCTACCATTTGGCCAAGTCTCAAGTCTCTAGGCCTTACGGTTTGGTCTGCACGATCCGTTTTACGGCAGAAGAAAAATAATAAAAAGAATAAAAATCCATACAAATACAATAGGGTTTCAGCCCTTCGGGCTTGAACCCCTAATAATAAAAATCTGAGCAATTACAATAGGGTTTCAGCCCTACGGGCTTGAACCCCTAATAATAATAAGAAAACTAACAAATACAATAGGGGTCTTCGCCCCTTCGGGGCTTGACCCCTAATAAGAAAACTAACAAATACAATAGGGGTCTTCGCCCCTTCGGGGCTTGACCCCTAAATATAGCTGCAAGCAGCAATACCGGGGTCAAGCCGAAAAGGGCACAGAAGGATGTAAATTTGCGTTTGGATAAGCAGACTGAAGAACCTAGGTAAACCTAATGATTTCAGATGAAAAAATGCAAAGGTAATCAACAAAAATAATCTATATTCTTGTCTACTGCAACTGTCCTTCGGTTATTGACAATCATGGAACATTAGAGCACTGAAGGACATGTATGTGATGCTTACAGTGGGCAAACATGGGTCACAACATGTTACAACAAGTTAAAAGAGTCAAAAGAGACCATCCCCATGTCTCTGTGATGTTCTGATACAGAGAAAAAGCTCTTGCAAAAACAGTTGATAACGTATTCTCATTGGTTGCTAGAGAGTAAATGGACATCCTCTAGTGATTATAGTCAAAGCCATGAAAGGAATAATCCATGATGACTCATGGTTTTAGATGTGTTGTTGCAGTAGTTTTAGGCAAAAAATGCCATATTCTATCTCAAAACCAGTAGGTGGCGCAATGACAAAATTCGTGCATGCAACCTCAGGTCATAAATGTGTTACATCTAGCTAGTTTTATGACTATACACTTTGGTTTAGTGAAGAAACAGTTGTATGACCATAGGGTGGCTTGATTTCAAAGGTTTTGTTCAATTATAAGGCCAACTAGTGGTGCAACCATACAATTTTTTTGTGTAGCCTCAGACTGTGGTCGTACATCAGCGTATCAAATATGGTGAAAAAATCTCTTTGCGTTACAAAGTTATAACCATTTATGTGTAAAAACACAAAATTTAAAGGTAATTTTTCGTTTTTTGCAATTTTCGGCCATTTCTGATGAAAATTTTAATATAGTGCCAATAAAACTTTTTGTTCAGAAGGTAATGCAATATTCTTCCTATGATGTTTTCGAGTCGATCAGAATTACGCTCGCGGAGATATTCGTGCGTGTTTTTTAAGTGCTGTTTTGCTGCGCAGGGCTAACCGTAAGGCGAAATCTGGCATGTTTGGTATCGTTGGACTCGGCATCTACTCAGGACTCTTAAAAATCAAGTCCCGTCAAAATACGTTCATCGCAGCCAAAGTTATAGGTGTATAAAACATCTGTCTGGCCACTAGGTGGCGCAGCGACGAAACTGTGCATGCACACTCAGTTCCTGACTGGCATCACAAGTACCAAGTCTCGTGTCAATAGGCCTAAGTTTGACGAAGATACAGCCTAAAATCAGTTTTTTTGCGCTCTACGTAAAATTTGTTGACGCGCTATACGATAACGGATTGGTTTATCAAAATTCTTTTAACACTAGCACTACCGGAATTCTATAACTACTAGAACTGCCAATAGCGGTCATTTTGACTGTTCATACCAGACAGCAGTGCATGTCATTTTTGTCATGTTATATTTACTTCAAAGCTTCTATGGTCATGTTTTATGAAAAATGTGGGGTAATTTAAGCATACATAATATAATATATTCGTGATATTATTGTGTAAGAGCGACTAGACCTCCCACAAAAGTGCATGCCGCAATTTGCTTTCTGCAATTTGCATCCGGCAAGCTGGAGATCAAAGTTTTTCACCGCAGTTAAAATGTTGTTTTTGAAAGTCTAAATGTCAACAAATATAAAATAAAGCAGAATATTTCGTTAGATAAAAACATATTGTGAATTTTGGAAATGATTACATCTGTCTTTATTCAATACATTTTGACTTTTGGAGTTTACAATGCTTTAGCATTATCGGAAATAATTGACACATGAATCGGAAACAATTTTATGCAGCCTCTAATGAAATCTAGAATGAATAAATAGTTCTGTTATATTAGGACAGATAATAAACATTTTGACCGAACTGTCAAGAGACCAAGAGACATCGCTCTCTGCTCCTCCATCAGACTCTGCATCATCAATGTTCTCAAGCAAGGATACAACCTCAGTGACAGTCATTTTCTTTCTTGTTGCCATTTTGACGGTAAAACTAAGTTTTAGCTTAGCAAAAGCATACAAAACTGCCAGAGAAAGGTTGCTAGGCAACAGCTACGCACATCTTTAACGACGGGAAAGAGCGCTGAGGAGATAAAACGCCTGTAATATGTGCGGTCAAATTGACCGCTATGGCCATTAGAGGTAGAAATACTCAGAACTCGTTTGTGTTTTGTAATTTTAATAAAATAACAATGTTAAAATAAAATTTACATTAATTTAAGAAAAGTCATGGAACTGTAGTTATATGGGTTTTATTTCAACAAAGTTATTACATTGCAAATCTTTAAAACGGTCAAAATGACTGCCTTGGTAGTTCTAGTGTTAATAACTTTTTGCCGTGAGGGTCTCTAGATGCTACATAACAATTTTCGTGGCAATCGGTTAAAAACTCTAGGACGAGTTCGCAAAAGTAGGTTTTACGAATAATTCAAAATGGCGGAAAAATTTTCATGACGGAAAATGACGTCATAGGGTCCAATCGAATCGTCTTGAGCCAAGGAATCAGAGGAAACAAGCATTTCGTTTCTAGGACTTACGGATCAAAAGTTATAAGCAAAAACATAAGTGCAACTTTGGACTGTTGGTGGCGCTAGCGGGTTTGAGATAGAGACTCCAAATTTGCTGTGGATAATATTTGGACTGTCCTTTATCAGTGTGCCAAATTTCATAACTTTCCTACGTACGGTTCTATGGGCTGCCATAGACCGCAATGGCGGAAGAAGAAGAAGAAGAAGCAGAATAATTATTATAATAATAATAATAAATATAGCTGCAAGCAGCAATCACCGGGGTCAAGCCAAAAAGGGCACAGCAGAAAGTAAAGTTGACTTTGGATGAGCAGTTTAAAGAACCTGGGAAAATCTCATGATTTCAGAAAAAACAATATAACAGTTATCAGCAAAAAAGCTGTGTTCTCATTCAGTGAAGTCTCTCCCTCTCTTTCGACGAGCATTGATAACTAGAACACTGATGTAAAAATGAGTGGTGCTTGCAGTGGCAATACTCAGCTCACAAAATGTTACAGTGGTGTTAATGAGTCAAAAGAGCCCACCCCCGTGTCTCTACGATGTTCTGACACAGAGATATAGCTCTTGCAAAAACGGTTGATAAGGTATTCTCATTGGTTGCTAGGGAGTGAATTGGCAACCACCAGTGATTATAGTCAAAGCCATGAAAGGAATAATCCATGATGACTCATGGTTTTAGATGTGTTGTTGCAGTAGTTTTAGGCAAAAAATGTCATATTTCTATCTCAAAACCAGTAGGTGGCGGAATGACAAAATTGTGCATGCAACCTCAGGTCATAACTGTGTTACATCTAGCTAGTTTTATGACTATACACTTTAGTTTAGTGAAGAAACAGTTGTATGACCATAGGGTGGCTTGATTTCAAAGGTTTTGTTGAATTATAAGGCCAACTAGTGGTGCAAGCATACAATTTTCTTTGTGTAGCCTCAGACTGTGGTCGTACATCAGCGTATCAAATCTGGTGAAAAAATCTCTTTTCGTTGCGAAGTTATAACCATTTATGTGTAAAAAATGCAAAATTTAAAGGTAATTTTTCGTTTTTTGCATTTTTCGGCCATTTCTGATAAAAATTTTAATATAATGCCAATAGAACTTTTTGTTCAGAAGGTAACGCATTGTTCTTTCTATGGTGTTTTCGAGTCGATTGGAATAACGCTCGCCGAGATATTCGCGCGTGTTTTTTAAGTGCTATTTTGCTGCGCAGGGTTAACCGTATGACGAATCCTGGCATGTTTGGTATCGTTGGACTCGGCGACTACTCAGGACTCCAAAAAATCAAGTCCCGTGAAAATACTTTTATCGCAGTCAAAGTTATAGGCGTATAGAACATTCGTCTGGCCACTAGGTGGCACTGCAACGAAACTGTGCATGCACCCTCAATTCCTGACTGGCATCTCAAGTACCAAGTGTCGTGTCAAAAGGCCTAAGTTTGGCAAAGATACAGCCTAAACTCTGTTTTTTTGCGCTCTATGTAAAATTCGTTGACGCGCTATACGAGAACGGATTGGTTTATCGAAATTCTTTTAATAACTTTTTGCCTTGAGTGTCTCTAGATGCTGCATACCGATTTTCGTGGCAATCGGGTAAAAACTCTAGGACGAGTTCGCAAAAGTAGGTTTTACGAATAATTCAAAATGGCGGAAAAATTTTCATGACGGAAAATAACGTCATAGGGTCTAATCGAATCGTCTTGAGCCAAGGAATCAGAGGAAACAAGAATTTCGTTTCTAGGACTTACGGATCAGAAGTTATAAGCAAAAACGTAAGTGCAACTTTGGACTGTTGGTGGCGCTAGCGGGTTTGAGATAGAGACTCCAAAATTGCTATGGATATTATTTAGACTGTCCTCTGTCAGTGTGCCAAATTTCATAACTTTCCTACATACGGTTCTATGGGCTGCCATAGACCGCAATGGAACAGGAAGAAGAATAATAGTTAAGAAAAAGAAAAAGAAAAAGAAAAAGAAAAAGAAAACTAACGGATACAATAGGGGTCTTCGCCCATTCTGGGCTTGACCCCTAATAATAATAAGAAAACTAACAAATACAATAGGGGTCTTCGCCCCTTCGGGGCTTGACCCCTAATAATAATAAATATAGCTGCAAGCAGCGATACCGGGGTCAAGCCGAAAAGAGAACAGAAGAGTGTAAAGTTGAGTTTGGATAAGAATACTAAAGAACCTATGTAAACCTCATGATTTCAGATGAAAAAAAAACGCAAAAGTAATCAACAAAAATAAACTATGTTATTGACAATCATGGAACATTAGAGCACAGAAGGACATGTGAGTGATGTTTGCAGTGGCATAACATGGGTCACAACATGTTACAACACGTTGAATCAGTCAAAAGAGACCATCCCCATGTCTCTACGATGTTCTGATGCAGAGAAAAAGCTCTTTCAAAAACGAGGTCTTCAATAAGGTTTTCTCATTGGTTGCTAGAGAGTAAGTTCACATCCACCAGTGATTATAGTCCAAGCCATGAAATGAAGAATCCATGATGACTCATGATTTTAGATGTGTTGTTGCAGTAGTTTTAGGTAAAAATAGCTATTTTCTATCTCCAAACCACTAGGTGGCGCTATGACAGAATCGTGCATGCAACCTCAGGTCATGACTGCGTTACATCTAGCTAGTTTCATGACTATACACTTTAGTTCAGCAAAGAAATAGTTGTATGACCATAGGGCTTGCTTGATATGAAAGATTTTGTTCCATTATAGGGCCACCTAGTGGTTCAGGCATACCAATTTTTTGTGTGGCCTCAGACTCTGCTCATACATCAGCGTATCAAATCTGGTGAAAAAATCTCTTTTCGTTGCGAAGTAATAACCATTTATGTGTAAAAAACACAAAATTTAAAGGTAATTTTTCGTTTTTTGCAATTTTCGGCCATTTCTGATGAAAATTTTAATATAACGCCAATAGAACTATTTGTTCAGAAGGTAATGCAATGTTCTTCCTATGGTGTTTTCGAGTCGATCGGAATAACGCTCGCGGAGATATTCGCGCGTGTTTTTTAAGTGCTGTTTTGCTGCGCAGGGCTAACCGTAAGGCGAAATCTGGCATGTTTGGTATCGATGGACTCGGCGTCTACTCAGGACTCCTAAAAATCAAGTCCCGTCAAAATACGTTGATCGCAGCCAAAGTTATAGGTGTATAAAACATATGGCTGGCCACTAGGTGGGGCTGTGACGAAACTGTGCATGCACACTCAGTTCCTGACTGGCATCACAAGTACCAAGTGTCGTGTCAATAGGCCTAAGTTTGACGAAGATACAGCCTAAAATCTGTTTTTATGCGCTATATGTAAAATTCGTTAAGGCGGTATACGACAACAGATTGCTGTATCGAAATTCTTTTGATAACTTTTTGCCATGACTGTCTCTAGATGATATATAGAAATTTTCGTGGTAATCGGACAAAAGCTCTAGGACGAGTTCGAAAAAGTAGGTTTTACGAATAATTCAAAATGGCGGAAAAATTTTCATGACGGAAAATGACGTCATAGGGTCCAATCGAATCGTCTTGAGGCAAGGAATCAGCGGAAACAAGATTTTTGTTTCTAGGACTTACTGATCAGAAGTTATAAGCAAAAACATAAGTGCAAATTTGGACTGTTGGTGGCGCTAGCGGGTTAGAGATAGAGACTCCATATTTGCTGTGGAGACACATTGGACTGTCCTTTATCAGTGTGCCAAATTTCATAACTTTCCTACATACGGTTCCATGGGCTGCCATAGACCGCAATGGCGGAAGAAGAAAAATTTACTAACAGAAACAATTACCAATATAGCTGCAAGCAGCGATACCGGGGTCAAGCCAAACATGGCAAAAATGATTCATACGTGATGACGGTCATGATTCAAGATCTAAGTTTGCATTAGTTTTAGGGAAAAAATTGCAATTTTTTGTATCTTGAGACCACTAGGTGGCACTGTGCCGAAACAATAGATGGTGCCTCAGGTCATGACTGTGATGACACATACCAAATTTAGTGTAAATACGATAAAGCGATACGGAGATATAGCCTTAAATGACTTGACCACTAGGGGGCACTGACCAAAACAATAGATGGTGACTCAGGTCATGATTGTGATGACACCCACCAAATTTGGTGTAAATACGATAAAGAGATGCAGAGATATAGCTTCAAATCTCTTGACCACTAGGGGGCGCCAAAAAGTTTACAAGCCCTCTCAGAACATGTTGCTGATGAACCATACCAAGTTTCATAACAATACGCAATTGCGTTTCTGAAATGCTTGAACTTAAAAAAAACTCAAAATGGCCGACACACAAAATGGCCGACCAAAAACCATTTGGTATCGTTTGACTCGGCATGCCTCACGAAATCTAACAAGACTACTCTCATAATTTTACATTTAAGTTTGCAGTAGTTATAAGCAAAAATAGAAATTTTTATATCTCGTGACCACTAGGGGGCGCTGTGACGAAACGGTGCATGCACCCTTACGTCATCACTGTTATGACATATACCAGGTCTCATATCAATACGCAAAAGTTTTGCGAAGATACAGGCTCAAACACATTTTGGCGTGCTTGCCCTCGCATTCTTTGATGTGTTATACGACAACGGATAGGTCTACCGAAAAGCTTTTGATAACTTTTTGTCTAGAGTGTCTCTAGATGATGCGTACCAAAAATCAAGCCAATCAAACAAGCGCTCTAGGAGGAGTTCGAAAAAGTAGGTGTTCAATATAATTCAAAATGGCCGACAGGAAGTAGGTTTGACTCAGACATATTTGGTACCGTCGGACTTAGCACGAGCCAAGGAATCAATAGAGTGAAGTCTCATGTCAGTGTGGCAAATGAATCAAATGCTATAAAGATTTTAAAAAAATTCTTTACATATCCTGACCACTAGGTGGCGCTGTCCTAAAGATTTATAGGTGCGCTCAGAACATGTCACTGATGAACCATGCCAAATTTCGTAGCGATACGCCATTTTGTTTGTGAAATACTGAACTTAATGAGAAAATTCA
Organism: Paramisgurnus dabryanus; assembly: GCF_030506205.2. Taxonomy (NCBI): domain Eukaryota; kingdom Metazoa; phylum Chordata; class Actinopteri; order Cypriniformes; family Cobitidae; genus Paramisgurnus; species Paramisgurnus dabryanus. Next base: position 47,056,410 of record NC_133343.1, read on the forward strand.
AAATGGCCGACACCCAAAATGGCCGACCGAAAACCGTTTGTTATCGTTTGACTCGGCATGCCTCAAGGAATCTAACAAAACCACCTTCATGATTTTAGACTCAAGTTTGAAGTAGTTATAAACAAAAATAAGCATTTTTCGAATCTCGTGACCACTAGGTGGCGCTGAGACGAAACGTTGCAGGCACCCTCAGGTCATGACTGTAATGACATATACCAAGTTTCGTGTCGATACACAAAAGTTTTGCGAAGATACGGCCTCACGTCCGTTTTGGCGTGCTCGCCGCCTTATATGTTGTCACTGTATACGAGAACGCATTGGTCTATCAAAAAGCTTTTGATAACTTTTTGTCTGGGGTGTCTCTAGATGCTACATACCAAATGACATGCAAATCGGACAAACGCTCTAGGAGGAGTTCGAAAAAGTAGGTTTTACGGAAAATTCAAAATGGCGGAAAGATGTGCATGACACAAATGACATCAATGTGTGCAATTGAATCATCATGAGCCAAGGATTCAGAGGAAACAAGAATTTATTTTCTAGGACTCACGGGTCAGAAGTTATGAGCATGAACATAAGTGGATTTTTGGACTGTTGGTGGCGCTAGAGGGTTTGAGTTAGACAAACCAATGTTGCTATAGTAACTTCTAAGACTGTCCTCTACATGTGTGCCAAATTACATAACTTTCCTACGTACGGTTCTATGGGCTGCCATTGACTTCAATGGCGGAAGAACTAGGATGAATAATAATAAGAAAACTAACAATAACAATAGGTGTCTACGCCACTTCGTGGCTTGACCCCTAAATATAGCTGCAAGCAGCAATGCCGGGGTCAAGCCAAAAAGGGCACAGAAAAAAGTAAAGTTGAATTCGGATGAGCAGTTTAAAGAACCTAAGAAAATCTCTTGATTTTAGATTAAGTAATATAACAGTTATCAGCAAAAAAGCTGTGTCTTCTCGAGGAGCATTGACAACTAGAACACTGAAGAAAATGTGAGTGGTGCTTGCAGTGGCAATTCTCAGCTCACAAAATGTTGCAGTGGTGTTAATGAGTCAAAAGAGACCACCCCCATGTCTCTACGATGTTCTGATGCAGAGATATAGCTCTTGTAAAAAGGGTTGATAAGGTATCCTAATTGGTTGCTAAGGAGTTAATTGGCATGCACCAATGATCTCCAAGCCTTGAAAGGAATAATCCATGACGACCCAAGATTTTAGATGTACTGTTGGAGTAGTTTTAGGCAAAAATATCATATTTCTATCTCAAAACCACTAGGTGGCGCAATGACAAAGTTGTGCATGCAACCTCAGTTCATAACTGTTACATCTAGCTAGTTTTATGACTATACACTTTAGTTTAGTGAAGAAATAGTTGTATGACCATAGGGCTTGCTTGATATGAAAGATTTTGTTCAATTATAGGGCCACCTAGTGGTTCAGGCATACCAATTTTTTTGTGTGGCCTCAGACTCTGCTCATACATCAGCGTATCAAATCTGGTGAAAAAATGTCTTTTCGTTGCGAAGTTATAACCATTTATGTATAAAAACACAAATTGTAAAAGGTAATTTTTCGTTTTTTGCAATTTTCGGCCATTTCTGATGAAAATTTTAATATAACGCCAATAGAACTTTTTGTTCAGAAGGTAATGCAATGTTCTTCCTATGGTGTTTTCGAGTCGATCGGAATAACGCTCGCAGAGATATTCGCGCATGTTTTTTAAGTGCTGTTTTGCTGCGCAGAGCTAACCGTTAGGCGAAATCTGGCATGTTTGGTATCGTTGGACTCGGCGACTATTCAGGACTCCTAAAAATCAAGTCCCGTCAAAATACGTTGATCACAGCCAAAGTTATAGGTGTAAAAAACATCTGTCTGGCCACTAGGTGGCGCTGCGACGAAACTGTGCATGCACACTCAGTTCCTGACTGGCATCACAAGTACCAAGTGTCGTGTCAATAGGCCTAAGTTTGACGAAGATACAGCCTAAAATCTGTTTTTTTGCACTCTACGTAAAATTTGTTGACGCGCTATACGACAACGGATTGGTTTATCGAAATTCTTTTGATAACTTTTTGCCGTGAGGGTCTCTAGATGCTACATACCAATTTTCGCTGCAATCGGGTAAAAACTCTAGGACGAGTTCGCAAAAGTAGGTTTTACGAATAATTCAAAATGGCGGAAAAATTTTCATGACGGAAAATGACGTCATAGGGTCCAATCGAATCGTCTTGAGCCAAGGAATCAGAGGAAACAAGAATTTCGTTTCTAGTACTTACGGATCAGAAGTTATAAGCAAAAACATAAGTTCAACTTTGGACAGTTGGTGGCGCTAGCGGGTTAGAGATAGAGACTCCAAATTTGCTGTGGGGACACATTGGACTGTCCTTTATCAGTGTGCCAAATTTCATAACTTTCCTACGTACGGTTCTATGGGCTGCCATAGACCGCAATGGCGGAAGAAGAATAACTAATAATAATAATAATTATTATAAATATAGCTGCAAGCAGCAATGCCGGGGTCAAGCCAAAAAGAGCACATAAGAAAGTAAAGTTGAATTCGGATGAGCAGTTTAAAGAACCTGGGAAAATCTCTTGATTTCAGACTAAGTAATATAACAGTTATCAGCTAAAAAGCTGTGTTTTCATTCAGTGTCATCTCTCCTTCTCTTTCGTCGAGCATTGATAACTAGAACACTGACGTAAAAATGAGTGGTGCTTCTAGTGGCAATACTCAGCTCACAAAATGTTACAGTGGTGTTAATGAGTCAAAAGAGCCCACCCCCATGTCTCTGCGATGTTCTGATGCAGAGAAAAAGCTCTTGCAAAAACAGTTGATAACGTATTCTCATTGGTTGCTAGAGAGTAAATGGACATCCACTAGTGATTATAGTCAAAGCCATGAAAGGAATAATCCATGATGACTCATGGTTTTAGATGTGTTGTTGCAGTAGTTTTAGGCAAAAAATGCGTTATTCTATCTCAAAACCAGTAGGTGGCGCAATGACAAAATTGCGCATGCAACCTCAGGTCATAACTGTGTTACATCTAGCTAGTTTTATGACTATACACTTTAGTTTAGTGAAGAAACAGTTGTATGACCATAGGGTGGCTTGATTTCAAAGGTTTTGTTAAATTATAAGGCCAACTAGTGGTGCAACCATACAATTTTTTTGTGTAGCCTCAGACTGTGGTCGTACATCAGCGTATCAAATCTGGTGAAAAAATCTCTTTTCGTTGCGAAGTTATAACCATTTATGTGTAAAAAACACAAAATCTAAAGGTAATTTTTCGTTTTTTGCAATTTTCGGCCATTTCTGATGAAAATTTTAATATAACGCCAATAGAGTTTTTTGTTCAGAAGGTAATGCAATGTTCTTCCTATGGCATTTTCGAGTCGATCGGACTAACGCTCGCGGAGATATTCGCACGTGTTTTGTAAGTGCTATTTTGCCGCGCAGGGTTAACCGTAAGGCGAATTCTGGCATGTTTGGTATCGTTGGACTCGGCAACTATTCAGAACTCCAAAGAAATGAGTCCCGTGAAAATACGTCAATCGGAGCCAAAGTTATAGGCGTTTAAAGCATAAGTCTGACCACTAGGTGGCGCTGTGACGAAACTCTGCATGCACCCTAAGTTCCTGACTCGCATCACAAGTACCAAGTATCGTGTCAATAGGCTTAAGTTTGGCAAAGATACAGCCTCAAATCCGTTTTTTTGCGCTCTACGTAAAATTCGTGGACGCGGTTTACAGAAACGGATGGACGAATTGACATGAATTCCATAACTTTTTGCCGTGAGGGTCTGTAGATGCTGCATACCGATTTTCGTGGAAATTGGGCAAAAGCTCTAGGACGAGTTCGCAAAAGTAGGTTTTACGAATTATTCAAAATGGCGGAAAAATTTCCATGACGGAAAATGACGTCATAGGGTCAAATCGAATCGTCTTGAGCCAAGGAATCAGAGGAAACAAGAATTTCGTTTCTAGGACTTACGGATCAGAAGTTATAAGCAAAAACGTAAGTGCAACTTTGGACTGTTGGTGGCGCTAGAGGGTTGGAGATAGAGACTCCAAATTTGCTGTGTGGACACATTGGACTGTCCTTTATCAGTGTGCCAAATTTCATAACTTTCCTACGTACGGTTCTATGGGCTGCCATAGACCGCAATGGCGGAAGAAGAAACGGAAGAATAACTAATAATAAGAAAACTAACAAATACAATAGGGGTCTTCGCCCCTTCGGGGCTTGACCCCTAATAAAAAGAAAACTAACGGATACAATAGGGGTCTTCGCCCCTTCGGGGCTTGACCCCTAAATATAGCTGCAAGCAGCAATACCGGGGTCAAGCCGAAAAGGGCACAGAAGGATGTAAAGTTGCGTTTGGATAAGCAGACTGAAGAACCTAGGTAAACCTATTGATTTCAGATGAAAAAATGCAAAGGTAATCAACAAAAATAATCTATATTCTTGTCTACTGCAACTGTCCTTCGGTTATTGACAATCATGGAACATTAGAGCACTGAAGGACATGTATGTGATGCTTACAGTGGGCAAACATGGGTCACAACATGTTACAACAAGTTAAAAGAGTCAAAAGAGACCATCCCCATGTCTCTGTGATGTTCTGATACAGAGAAAAAGCTCTTGCAAAAACAGTTGATAACGTATTCTCATTGGTTGCTAGAGAGTAAATGGACATCCTCTAATGATTATAGTCAAAGCCATGAAAGGAATAATCCATGATGACTCATGGTTTTAGATGTGTTGTTGCAATAGTTTTAGGCAAAAAATGCCATATTCTATCTCAAAACCAGTAGGTGGCGCAATGACAAAATTCGTGCATGCAACCTCAGGTCATAAATGTGTTACATCTAGCTAGTTTTATGACTATACACTTTAGTTTAGTGAAGAAACAGTTGTATGACCATAGGGTGGCTTGATTTCAAAGGTTTTGTTCAATTATAAGGCCAACTAGTGGTGCAACCATACAATTTTTTTTGTGTAGCCTCAGACTCTGCTCATACATCAGCGTATCAAATCTGGTGAAAAAATCTCTTTTCGTTGCGAAGTTATAACCATTTATGTGTAAAAAACACAAAATCTAAAGGTAATTTTTTGTTTTTTGCAATTTTCGGCCATTTCTGATGAAAATTTTAATATAACGCCAATAGAACTTTTTGTTCAGAAGGTAATGCAATGTTCTTCCTATGGTGTTTTCGAGTCGATCGGAATAACGCTCGCGGAGATATTCGCGCGTGTTTTTTAAGTGCTGTTTTGCTGCTCAGGGCTAACCATAAGGCGAAATCTGGCATGTTTGGTATCGTTGGACTCGGCGACTACTCAGAACTCCCAAAAATCAAGTCCCGTCAAATTACGTTGATCGCAGCCAAAGTTACAGGTGTAAAAAACATCTGTCTGGCCACTAGGTGGCGCTGCGACGAAACTATGCATGCACACTCAGTTCCTGACTGGCATCACAAGAACCAAGTGTCGTGTCAATAGGCCTAAGTTTGACGAAGATACAGCCTCAAATCTGTTTTTTTGTGCTCTACGTAAAATTTGTTGACGCGCTATACAACAACGGATTGGTTTATCGAAATTCTTTTGATAACTTTTTGCCGTGAGGGTCTCTAGATGCTACATACCATTTTTCGCGGCAATCGGGTAAAAACTCTAGGACGAGTTCGCAAAAGTAGGTTTTACGAATAATTCAAAATGGCGGAAAAATTTTCATGACGGAAAATGACGTCATAGGGTCCAATCGAATCGTCTTGAGCCAAGGAATCAGAGGAAACAAGAATTTCATTTCTAGGACGTACGGATCAGAAGTTATAAGCAAAAACATGAGTTCAACTTTGGACTGTTGGTGGCGCTAGCGGGTTAGAGATAGAGACTCCAAATTTGCTATGGGGACACATTGGACTGTCCTTTATCAGTGTGCCAAATTTCATAACTTTCCTACGTACGGTTCTATGGGCTGCCATAGACCGCAATGGCGGAAGAAGAAACGGAAGAAGAATAACTAATATAGCTCTTGCAAAACGGTTGATAAGGTATTCTCATTGGTTGCTAGGGAGTGAATTGACAACCATCAGTGGATTATAGTCAAAGCCATGAAAGGAATAATCCATGATGACTCATGGTTTTAGATGTGTTGTTGCAGTAGTTTTAGGCAAATATAGCTATTTTCTATCTCCAAACCACTAGGTGGCACTATGACAGAATTGTGCATGCAATCTCAGGTCATGACTGCGTTACATCTAGCTAGTTTCATGACTATACACTTAAGTTCAGTAAAGAAATAGTTGTATGACCATAGGGCTTGTTTGATATGAAAAATTATGTTCAATTATAGGGCCACCTAGTGGTTCAAGCATACCAATTTTTTTGTGTGGCCTCAGACTCTGCTCATACATCAGCGTATCAAATCTGGTGTAAAAATCTCTTTTCGTGGCGAAGTTATAACCATTTATGTGTAAAAAATGCAAAATTTAAAGGTAATTTTTCGTTTTTTGCATTTTTCGGCCATTTCTGATAAAAATTTTAATATAACGCCAATAGAACTTTTTGTTCAGAAGGTAATGCAATGTTCTTCCTATGGTGTTTTCGAGTCGATCGGAATAACGCTCGCAGAGATATTCGCACGTGTTTTTTAAGTGCTATTTTGCCGCGCAGGGTTAACCGTAAGGCGAATTCTGGCATGTTTGGTATCGTTGGACTCGACCACTACTCAGGACTCCAAAAATTCAAGTCCCGTGAAAATACTTTTATCGCAGCCAAAGTTATAGGCGTATAGAACATTCGTCTGGCCACTAGGTGGCGCTGCAACGAAACTGTGCATGCACCCTCAGTTCCTGACTGGCATCTCAAGTACCAAGTGTCGTGTCAATAGGCCTAAGTTTGGCGAAGATACAGCCTAAAATCTGTTATTGTACGCTCTACCTAAAACTCGTTAAGGTGGTATTTGACAACGGATTGCTGTATCGAAATTCTTTTGATAACTTTTTGCCATGAGTGTCTCAAGATGATACATACCAATTTTCGTGGCAATCGGACAAAAGCTCTAGGACGAGTTCGAAAAAGTAGGTTTTTCAAATAATTCAAAATGGCGGGAAAATTTTCATGACGGAAAATGACGTCATAGAGTGTAATCGAATCGTCTTGAGCCAAGGAATCAGAGGAAGCAAGAATTTTGTTTCTAGGACTTACGGATCAGAAGTTATAAGCAAAAACATAAGTGCAATTTTGGACTGTTGGTGGCGCTAGCGGGTTTGACATAGAGACTCCAAATTTGCTGTGGGGACACATTGGAGTGTCCTTTATCAGTGTGCCAAATTTCATAACTTTCCTACGTACGGTTCTATGGGCTGCCATAGACCGCAATGGCGGAAGAAGAATAACTAATAATAACAAGCAGCAATGCCGGGGTCAAGCCAAAAAGGGCACAGAAGAAAGTAAAGTTGAATTCGGATGATCAGTTTAAAGAACCTAAGAAAATCTCTTGATTTCAGACTAAGTAATATAACAGTTATCAGCAAAAAGCTGTGTTTTCATTCAGTGTAATCTCTCCCTCTCTTCTCGAGGAGCATTGACAACTAGAACACTGAAGAAAATGTGAGTGGTGCTTGCAGTGGCAATTCTCAGCTCACAAAATGTTACAGTGGTGTTAATGAGTCAAAAGAGACCACCCCCATGTCTCTACGATGTTCTGATGCAGAGATATAGCTCTTGTAAAAAGGATTGATAAGGTATCCTAATTGGTTGCTAAGGAATTAATTGGCATGCACCAATGATCTCCAAGCCATGAAAGGAATAATACATGATGACCCAAGATTTTAGATGTACTGTTGGAGTAGTTTTAGGCAAAAATACCATATTTCTATCTCAAAACCACTAGGTGGCGCAATGACAAAGTTGTGCATGCAACCTCAGTTCATAACTGTGTTACATCTAGCTAGTTTTATAACTATACACTTTAGTTTAGTGAAGAAATAGTTGTATGACCATAGGGCTTGCTTGATATGTAAGATTTTGTTCAATTATAGGGCCACCTAGTGGTTCAGGCATACCAATTTTTTTGTGTGGCCTCAGACTCTGCTCATACATCAGCGTATCAAATCTGGTGAAAAAATTTCTTTTCGTTGCGAAGTTATAACCATTTATGTATAAAAACACAAATTGTAAAAGGTAATTTTTCGTTTTTTGCAATTTTCGGCCAGTTCTGATGAAAATTTTAATATAACGCCAATAGAACTTTTTGTTCAGAAGGTAATGCAATGTTCTTCCTATGGTGTTTTCGAGTCGATCGGAATAACGCTCGCGGAGATATTCGCGCATGTTTTTTAAGTGCTGTTTTGCTGCGCAGGGCTAACCGTAAGGCGAAATCTGTCATGTTTGGTATCGTTGGACTCGGCGACTATTCAGGACTCCTAAAAATCAAGTCCCGTCAAAATACGTTGATCACAGCCAAAGTTATAGGTGTAAAAAACATCTGTCTGGCCACTAGGTGGCGCTGCGACGAAACTGTGCATGCACACTCAGTTCCTGACTGGCATCACAAGTACCAAGCGTCGTGTCAATAGGCCTAAGTTTGACGAAGATACAGCCTAAATTCTGTTTTTTTGTGCTCTACGTAAAATTTGTTGACGCGCTATACGACAACGAATTGGTTTATCGAAATTCTTTTGATAACTTTTTGCCGTGAGGGTCTCTAGATGCTACATACCAATTTTCGCGGCAATCGGGCAAAAGCTCTAGGACGAGTTCGAAAAAGTAGGTTTTACGAATAATTCAAAATGGCGGAAAAATTTTCATGACGGAAAATGACGTCATAGGGTCCAGTCGAATCGTCTTGAGCCAAGGAATCAGAGGAAACAAGAATTTCGTTTCTAGGACCTACGGATCAGAAGTTATAAGCAAAAACATAAGTGCAACTTTGGACTGTTGGTGGCGCTAGAGGGTTTGAGATAGAGACTCCAAATTTGCTGTGGAGACACATTGGACTGTCCTTTATCAGTGTGCCAAATTTCATAACTTTCCTATGTACGGTTCTATGGGCTGCCATTGACTTTCGGCGGAAGAACGAGGAAGAAAAATAATAATAATAATAATAAGAAAACTAACAATAACAATAGGGTTCTACGCCCCTTCGGGGCTTGACCCCTAATAATAAGAAAACTAACAAATACAATAGGGGTCTTCGCCCCTTCGGGGCTTGACCCCTAATAAGAAAACTAAAAAATACAATAGGGGTCTTCGCCCCTTCGGGGCTTGACCCCTAATAAGAAAACTAACAAATACAATAGGGGTCTTCGCCCCTTCGGGGCTTGACCCCTAATAATAAGAACACTAACAAATACAATAGGGGTCTTCGCCCCTTCGGGGCTTGACCCCTAATAATAATAAGAAAACTAACAAATACAATAGGGGTCTTCGCCCCTTAGGGGCTTGACCCCTAAATATAGCTGCAAGCAGCGATACCGGGGTCAAGCCAAACATGGCAAAAAATGATTCATACGTGATGACTGCCATGATTTAACATCTAAGTTTGCATTAGTTTTATGAAAAAAGCAATTTATTCGTATCTTGAGACCACTAGGTGGCACTGTGCTGAAAGAATAGATGGTGCCTCAGGTCATGACTGTGATGACACAAACCAAATTTAGTGTAAATACAATAAAGCAATACGGAGATATAGCCTTAAATGACTTGACCACTAGGGGGCACTAACCAAAAAATAAATTGTGACTCAGGTCTTGATTGTGATGACACCTACCAAATTTGGTGTAAATACAATAAAGAGATGCAGAGATATAGCCTTAAATGACTTGACCACTAGGGGGCACTGACCAAAAAATAAATTGTGACTCAGGTCTTGATTGTGATGACATCCACCAAATTTGGTGTAAATACAATAAAGAGATGCAGAGATATAGCCTTAAATAACTTGACCACTAGGGGGCACTGACCAAAAAATAAATTGTGACTCAGGTCTTGATTGTGATGACACCCACCAAATTTGGTGTAAATACAATAAAGAGATGCAGAGATATAGCTTCAAATCTCTTGACCACTAGGGGGCACCGGAAAGTTTACAAGTCCTCCCAGAACATGTTGCTGATGAACCATACCAAGTTTCATAACAATACGTAATTGCGTTTCTGAAATACTTGAACTTAAAGAAAAATTCAAAATGGCCGACACACAAAATGGCCGACCAAAAACCATTTGGTATCGTTTGACTCGGCATGCCTCACGAAATCTAACAAGACCACTCTCATAATTTTACATTCAAGTTTGCAGTAGTTATAAGCAAAAATAGACATTTTTTATATCTCTTGACCAGTAGGGGGCAGTGTGACGAAATGGTGCATGCACCCTCAGGTCATCACTGTTATGACATATACCAAGTCTCATATTAATACACAAAAGTTTTGCGAAGATACAGGCTCAAACACATTTTGGCGTGCTCGCCCTCGCATTCTTTGATGCGTTATACGACAACAAATAGGTCTACCGAAAAGCTTTTGATAACTTTTTGTCTAGAGTGTCTCTAGATGATGCATACCAAAAATCAAGCCAATCACACGAGCGCTCTAGGAGGAGTTCGAAAAAGTAGGTGTTCAATATAATTCAAAATGGCCGACAGGAAGTAGGTTTGACTCAGACATATTTGGTACAGTCGGACTCAGCATGAGCCAAGGAATCAATAGAGTGAAGTCTTATGTCATAGTGGCAATTTAATCAAATGATATAAAGATTTTAAACAATTTATTTACATATCCTGACCACTAGGTGGCGCCGTCCTAAAGATTTATAGGTGCGCTCAGAACATGTCACTGATGAACCATGCCAAATTTCGTAGCGATACGCCATTCTGTTTGTGAAATACTGAACTTAATGAGAAAATTCAAAATGGCCGACACCCAAAATGGCCGACTGAAAACCGTTTGGTATCGTTTGACTCGGCATGCCTCAAGGAATCTAACAAGACCAACTTCATGATTTTAGACTCAAGTTTGAAGTAGTTATAAGCGAAAATAGGCATTTTTCGAATCTCGTGACCACTAGGTGGCGCTGTGACGAAACGTTGCAGGCACCCTCAGTTCATGACTGTAATGACATATACCAAGTTTCGTGTCGATACACCAAAGTGTTGCGAAGATACAGCCACACGTCTGTTTTGGCGTGCTCGCCGCCATATATGTTGTTAATTTATACGAGAACGCATTGGTCTATAAAAAAGCTTTTGATAACTTTTTGTCAGAGGTGTCTCTAGATGCTATATATCAAAGGACATGCAAATCGGACAAACGCTCTAGGAGGAGTTCGAAAAAGTAGGTTTTACGGAAAATTCAAAATGGCGGAAAGATGTGCATGACACAAATGACATCAATGTGTGCAATTGAATCAACATGAGCCAAGGATTCAGAGGAAACAAGAATTTAGTTTCTAGGACTCACGGGTCAGAAGTTATGAGCATGAACATAAGTGGACTTTTGGACTGTTGGTGGCGCTAGAGAGTTTGAGTTAGACACACCAAATTTGCTATAGTAACTTCTAAGACTGTCCTGTACATGTGTGCCAAATTTCATAACTTTCCTATGTACGGTTCTATGGGCTGCCATTGACTTCAATGGCGGAAGAGGAAGAATAATAATAATAATAATAATAAGAAAACTAACAATAACAATAGGGTTCTACGACCCTTCGGGGCTTGACCCCTAATAAGAAAACTAACAATAACAATAGGGTTCTACGCCCCTTCGGGGCTTGACCCCTAAATATAGCTGCAAGCAGCAATCACCGGGGTCAAGCCAAAAAGGGCACAGCAGAAAGTAAAGTTGACTTCGGATGAGCAGTTTAAAGTACCTAGGAAAATCTCTTGATTTCAGACAAAACAATATAACAGTTATCAGCAAAAAAGCTGTTCTTATTTAGTGAAATCTCTCCCTCTCTTTCGTCGAGCATTGATAACTAGAACACTGACGTAAAAATGAGTGGTGCTTCTAGTGGCAATACTCAGCTCACAAAATGTTACAGTGGTGTTAATGAGTCAAAAGAGCCCACCCCCATGTCTCTGCGATGTTCTGATGCAGAGAAAAAGCTCTTGCAAAAACAGTTGATAACGTATTCTCATTGGTTGCTAGGGAGTGAATTGGCAACCACCAGTGATTATAGTCAAAGCCATGAAAGGAATAATCCAAGATGACTCATGGTTTTAGATGTGTTGTTGCAGTAGTTTTAGGCAAAAAAATGCCATATTCTCTCAAAACCAGTAGGTGGCGCAATGAAAAAATTGTGCATGCAACCTCAGGTCATAACTGTGTTACATCTAGCTAGTTTTATGACTATACACTTTAGTTTAGTGAAGAATCAGTTGTATGACCATAGGGTGGCTTGATTTCAAAGGTTTTGTTAAATTATAAGGCCAACTAGTGGTGCAACCATACAATTTTTTTATGTAGCCTCAGAATGTGGTCGTACATCAGCGTATCAAATATGGTGAAAAAATCTCTTTGCGTTACGAAGTTATAACCATTTATGTGTAAAAACACAAAATTTAAAGGTAATTTTTCGTTTTTTGCAATTTTCAGCCATTTCTGATGAAAATTTTAATACAATGCCAATATAACTTTTTGTTCAGAAGGTAATGCAATATTCTTCCTATGATGTTTTCGAGTTGATCAGAATTACGCTCGCGGAGATATTCGTGCATGTTTTTTAAGTGCTGTTTTGCTGCGCAGGGCTAACCGTAAAGCGAAATCTGGCATGTTTGGTAACGTTGGACTCGGCAACTATTCTGGACTTCAGCGAAACAAGTCCCGTGAAAAAACACAGATCAGAGCCAAAGTTATAAGCATGTACAACATTCGTATGACCACTAGGTGGCGCTGTAACGAAACTCTGCATGCCCCCTCAGATCTTCACTGGCATCACATCTACCAAGTGTGGCATCAATAGACATAAGATTGGCGAAGATACACACTAAAACCTGTTTTTTTGCTCTCTACGTAAAATTTGTTGACGCGCTATACGAAAACGGAATGGTTTATCAAAATTCTTTTAATAACTTTTTGCCCTGAGTGTCTCCAGATGCTACATACCGTTTTTCGTGGAAATTGGGCAAAAGCTCTAGGACAAGTTCGCAAAAGTAGGTTTAATGAATATATCAAAATGGCGGAAAATTTTTCATGACGGAAAATGACGTCATAGGGTCCAATCGAATCGTCTTGAGCCAAGGAATCAGAGGAAGCAAGAATTTTGTTTATAGGACTTATGGATCAGAAGTTATAAGCAAAAACATAAGTGCAAGTTTGGACTGTTGGTGGCGCTAGCGGGTTAGAGATTAAGACTCCAAATTTGTTGTGGAGACTTTTTGGACAGTCCTCTATCAGTGTGCAAAATTTCATAACTTTCCTATGTAAGCTGCTATGGGCTGCCATAGACGCAATGGCGGAAGAAAAAGAAAAAGAAAAAGAAAAGGGAAGAATAATAATAAGAAAACTAACGGATACAATAGGGGTCTTCGCCCATTCTGGGCTTGACCCCTAAATATAGCTGCAAGCAGCAATACCGGGGTCAAGCCGAAAAGGGCCCAAAAGGATGTAAAATTGAGATTTCATAAGCAGACTGAAGAACCGAGGTAAACCAAGTTTAATTAGTCAAAAAAGCCCACCACCGTGTCTCTACGATGTTCCGATGCAGAGATATAGCTTTTGCAAAAACGGTTGATAAAGGAGTCTCAATGGTTGCTAGGGAGTGAATTGGCAACCACCAAATGTTACAGTGGTGTTAATGAGTCAAAAGAGACCACCCCCATGTCTCTACGATGTTCTGATGCAGAGATGTAGCTCTTGTAAAAAGGATTGATAAGGTATCCTAATTGGTTGCTAAGGAGTTAATTGGCATGGACCAATGATCTCCAAGCCATGAAAGGAATAATACATGATGACCCAAGATTTTAGATGTACTGTTGGAGTAGTTTTAGGCAAAAATACCATATTTCTATCTCAAAACCACTAGGTGGCGCAATGACAAAGTTGTGCATGCAACCTCAGTTCATAACTGTGTTACATCTAGCTAGTTTTATGACTATACACTTTAGTTTAGTGAAGAAATAGTTGTATGACCTTAGGGTTTGCTTGATATGAAAGATTTTGTTCAATTATAGGGCCACCTAGTGGTTCAGGCATACCAATTTTTTTGTGTGGCCTCAGACTCTGCTCATACATCAGCGTATCAAATCTGGTGAAAAAATGTCTTTTCGTTGCGAAGTTATAACCATTTATGTATAAAAACACAAATTGTAAAAGGTAATTTTTCGTTTTTTACAATTTTCGTCCATTTCTGATGAAAATTTTAATATAACGCCAATAGAACTTTTTGTTCAGAAGGTAATGCAATGTTCTTCCTATGGTGTTTTCGAGTCGATCGGAATAACGCTCGCGGAGATATTCGCGCATGTTTTTTAAGTGCTGTTTTGCTGCGCAGGGCTAACCGTGAGGTGAAATCTGGCATGTTTGGTATCGTTGGACTCGGCGACTATTCAGGACTCCTAAAAATTAAGTCCCGTCAAAATACGTAGATCACAGCCAAAGTTATAGGTGTAAAAAACATCTGTCTGGCCACTAGGTGGCGCTGCGACGAAACTGTGCATGCACACTCAGTTCCTGACTGGCATCACAAGTACCAAGTGTCGTGTCAAAAGGGCACAGTTTGACGAAGATACAGTCTAAAATCTGTTTTTTTGCACTCTATGTAAAATTTGTTGACGTGGTTTACGGAAACGGATGGACGAATTGACATGAATTCCATAACTTTTTGCCTGTAGTGAGGGCCTGTAGATGCTACATACCAATTTTCGTGGAAATCGGGCAAAAGCTCTAGGACGAGTTCGCAAAAGTAGGTTTTACGAATAATTCAAAATTGCGGAAAAATTTTTATGACGGAAAATGACGTCATAGGGTCAAATCGAATCGTCTTGAGCCAAGGAATCAGAAGAAACAAGAATTTCGTTTCTAGGACCTACGGATCAGAAGTTATAAGCAAAAACATAAGTGCAAATTTGGACTGTTGGTGGCGCTAGAGGGTTAGAGATAGAGACTCCAAATTTGCTGTGGGGACACATTGGACTGTCCTTTATCAGTGTGCCAAATTTCATAACTTTCCTACGAACGGTTCTATGGGCTGCCATAGACCGCAATGGCGGAAGAAGAACCAGAATAACTAATAATAAGAAAACTAACAAATACAATAGGGGTCTTCGCCCCTTCGGGGCTTGACCCCTAAATAAAGCTGCAAGCAGCAATGCCGGGGTCAAGCCAAAAATGGCACAGAAGGATGAAAAATTTAGTTTGGATTAGCAGATTAAAGAACTTAGGTAAACCTAATGAAAACAGATAAAAAAAACTGCAATGTAACCAACAAAAATAATCTATGTTCTTGTCTACTGTGATCGTCCTTCTGTAATTGACAATCATGGAACATTAGAGCACTGAAGGACTTCTGAGTGGTGTTTGCAGTGGTAAAACATCAAGGACACATCATGTTAAGGCAAGTGTAATGAGTCAAACGAGACCACCCGCGTGTCTCTGCGATGTTCTGATGCAGAGAAAAAGCTCTTGCAAAAACAGTTGATAACGTATTCTCATTGGTTGCTAGAGAGTAAATGGACATCCACTAGTGATTATAGTCAAAGCCATGAAAGGAATAATCCATGATGACTCATGGTTTTAGATGTGTTGTTGCAGTAGTTTTAGGCAAAAAATGCGTTATTCTATCTCAAAACCAGTAGGTGGCGCAATGACAAAATTGTGCATGCAACCTCAGGTCATAACTGTGTTACATCTAGCTAGTTTTATGACTATACACTTTAGATTAGTGAAGAAACAGTTGTATGACCATAGGGTGGCTTGATTTCAAAGGTTTTGTTAAATTATAAGGCCAACTAGTGGTGCAACCATACAATTTTTTTTGTGTAGCCTCAGACTGTGGTCGTACATCAGCGTATCAAATATGGTGAAAAAATCTCTTTGCGTTACGAAGTTATAGCCATTTATGTGTAAAAACACAAAATTGAAAGGTAATTTTTCGTTTTTTGCAATTTTCAGCCATTTCTGATGAAAATTTTAATACAATGCCAATAGAACTTTTTGTTCAGAAGGTAATGCAATATTCTTCCTATGATGTTTTCGAGTCGATCAGAATTACGCTCGCGGAGATATTCGCGCGTGTTTTTTAAGTGCTATTTTGCCGCGCAGGGTTAACCGTAAGGCCAATTCTGGCATGTTTGGTATCGTTGGACTCGGCAACTATTCAGGACTCCAAGGAAACAAGTCCCATGAAAATACGTCGATCACAGCCAAAGTTATAGGTGTGTAAAACATTCGTCTTACCACTAGGTGGCGCTGCGACGAAACTGGGCATGCACCCTCAGTTCCTGACTGGCATCACAAGTACCAAGTTTCGTTTCAATAGGCTTAAGTTTGGCGAAGATACAGCCTCAAATCCGTTTTTTTGCACTCAACGTAAAATTTGTTGACGCGGTTTACGCAAACAGATTGGCGAATCGACATGAATTCCATAACTTTTTGCCGTGAGGGTCTGTAGATGCTACATACCAATTTTTGCGGCAATCGGGTAAAAACTCTAGGACGAGTTCGCAAAAGTAGGTTTTACGAATAATTAAAAATGGCGGAAAAATTTTCATGACGGAAAATGACGTCATAGGGTCCAATCGAATCGTCTTGAGCCAAGGAATCAGAGGAAACAAGAATTTCGTTTCTAGGACGTACGGGTCAGAAGTTATAAACAAAAACGTAAGTGCAACTTTAGACTGTTGGTGGCGCTAGAGGGTTGGAGTTAGAGACTCCAAATTTGCTGTGGGGACACATTGGACTGTCCTTTATCAGTGTGCCAAATTTCATAACTTTCCTACGTACGGTTCTATGGGCTGCCATAGACCGCAATGGCGGAAGAAGAAGAAGAAGAAGAATAATAATAATAAATATAGCTGCAAGCAGCGATACCGGGGTCAAGCCAAAAAGGGCACAGAAGGGTGTAAAGTTGAGTTTGGATAAGCAGACCAAAGAACCTAGGTAAACCTAATGATTTCAGATGAAAAACGCAAAAGTAATCAACAAAAATAATCTATGTTCTAATCCACTGCAATCGTCCTTCTGTTATTGACAGTCATGGAACATTAGAGCACAGAAGGATATGTGAGTGATGTTTGCAGTGGCATTACATGGGTCACAACATGTTACAACAAGTTAAATCAGTCAAAAGAGACCATCCCCATGTCTCTAAGATGTTCTGATGCAGAGAAAAAGCTCTTTCAAAACGGTTCATAAGGTATTCTCATTGGTTGCTAGAGAGTAAATTCACATCCACCAGTGATTATAGACCAAGCCATATGAAATGAAGAATCCATGATGACTCATGGTTTTAGATGTGTTGTTGCAGTAGTTTTAGGCAAATATAGCTATTTTCTATCTCCAAACCACTAGGTGGCACTATGACAGAATCGTGCATGCAACCTCGGGTCATATCTGCGTTACATCTAGCTAGTTTCATGACTATACACTTTAGTTCAGCAAAGAAATAGTTGTATGACCATAGGGCTTGCTTGATATGAAATGTTTTGTTCAATTATAGGGCCACCTAGTGGTTCAGGCATACCAATTTTTTGTGTGGCCTCAGACTCTGCTCATACATCAGCGTATCAAATCTGGTGAAAAAATCTCTTTTTGTTGCGAAGTTATAACCATTTATGTGTAAAAAACACAAAATGTAAAGGTAATTTTTCGTTTTTTGCAATTTTCGGCCATTTCTGATGAAAATTTTAATATAACGCTAATAGAGTTTTTTGTTCAGAAGGTAATGCAATGTTCTTCCTATGGCATTTTTGAGTCGATTGGAATAACGCTCGCGGAGATATTCGCGCGTGTTTTTTAAGTGCTATTTTGCCACGCAGGGTTAACCGTAAGGCGAATTCTGGCATGTTTGGTATCGTTGGACTCGGCGATTACTCAGGACTCCTAAAAATCAAGTCCCGTCAAAATACGTCAATCGGAGCCAAAGTTATAGGCGTGTAAAACATAAGTCTGACCACTAGGTGGCGCTGTGACGAAACTCTGCATGCACTCGTAGTTCCTGACTGGCATCACATGTACCAAGTATCGTGTCAATAGGCTTAAGTTTGCCGAAGATACAGCCTCAAATCCGTTTTTTTTGCGCTCAACGTAAAATTCGTTGACGCGGTTTACGAAAACAGATTGACGAATTGACATGAATTCCATAACTTTTTGCCGTGAGGGTCTGTAGATGCTACATACCGATTTTCGTGGAAATCGGACAAAAGCTCTAGGACGAGTTCGCAAAAGTAGGTTTTACGAATAATTCAAAATGGCGGAAAAATTTCCATGACGGAAAATGACGTCATAGGGTCCAATCGAATCGTCTTGAGCCAAGGAATCAGAGGAAGCAAGAATTTTGTTTCTAGGACTTACGGATCAGAAGTTATAAGCAAAAACATAAGTGCAACTTTGGACTGTTGGTGGCGCTAGCGGGTTAGAGATAAAGACTCCAAATTTGCTATGGGGACACATTGGACTGTCCTTTATCAGTGTGCCAAATTTCATAACTTTCCTACATACGGTTCTATGGGCTGCCATAGACTGCCATGGCGGAAGAAGAAACGGAAGAAGAATAATAATAATAAATATAGCTGCAAGCAGCAATCACCGGGGTCAAGCCAAAAAGGGCACAGCAGAAAGTAAAGTTGACTTCGGATGAGCAGTTTAAAGTACCTAAGAAAATCTCTTGATTTCAGACAAAACAATATAACAGTTATCAGCAAAAAAGCTGTGTTCTCATTTAGTGAAATCTCTCCCTCTCTTTCGACGAGCATTGATAACTAGAACACTGACGTAAAAATGAGTGGTGCTTCTAGTGGCAATACTCAGCTCACAAAATGTTACAGTGGTGTTAATGAGTCAAAAGAGCCCACCCCCATGTCTCTGCGATGTTCTGATGCAGAGAAAAAGCTCTTGCAAAAACAGTTGATAACGTATTCTCATTGGTTGCTAGAGAGTAAATGGACATCCACTAGTGATTATAGTCAAAGCCATGAAAGGAATAATCCATGATGACTCATGGTTTTAGATGTGTTGTTGCAGTAGTTTTAGGCAAAAAAATGCCATATTCTATCTCAAAACCAGTAGGTGGCGCAATGACAAAATTGTGCATGCAACCTCAGGTCATAACTATGTTACATCTAGCTAGTTTTATAACTATACACTTTAGTTTAGTGAAGAAATAGTTGTATGACCATAGGGCTTGCTTGACATGTAAGATTTTGTTCAATTATAGGGCCACCTAGTGGTTCAGGCATACCAATTTTTTTGTGTGGCCTCAGACTCTGCTCATACATCAGCGTATCAAATCTGGTGAAAAAATTTCTTTTCGTTGCGAAGTTATAACCAATTATGTATAAAAACACAAATTGTAAAAGGTAATTTTTCGTTTTTTGCAATTTTCGGCCATTTCTGATGAAAATTTTAATATAACGCCAATAGAACTTTTTGTTCAGAAGGTAATGCAATGTTCTTCCTATGGTGTTTTCGAGTCGATCGGAATAACGCTCACGGAGATATTCGCGCATGTTTTTTAAGTGCTGTTTTGCTGCGCAGGGCTAACCGTAATGCGAAATCTGGCATGTTTGGTATCGTTGGACTCGGCGACTATTCAGGACTCCTAAAAATCAAGTCCCGTCAAAATACGTTGATCACAGCCAAAGTTATAGGTGTAAAAAACATCTGTCTGGCCACTAGGTGGCGCTGCGACGAAACTGTGCATGCACACTCAGTTCCTGACTGGCATCACAAGTACCAAGTGTCGTGTCAATAGGCCTAAGTTTGACAAAGATACAGCCTAAAATCTGTTTTTTTGCGCTCTACGTAAAATTTGTTGACGCGCTATACGACAACGGATTGGTTTATCGAAATTCTTTTGATAACTTTTTGCCGTGAGGGTCTCTAGATGCTACATACCAATTTTCGCGGCAATCGGGTAAAAACTCTAGGACGAGTTTGCAAAAGTAGGTTTTACGAATAATTCAAAATGGCGGAAAAATGTTCATGAAGGAAAATGACGTCATAGGGTCCAATCGAATCGTCTTTAGCCAAGGAATCAGAGGAAACAAGAATTTCATTTCTAGGACGTACGGATCAGAAGTTATAAGCAAAAACATAAGTTCAACTTTGGACTGTTGGTGGCGCTAGCGGGTTAGAGATGGAGACTCCAAATTTGCTGTGGGGACACATTGGACTGTCCTTTATCAGTGTGCCAAATTTCATAACTTTCCTACGTACGGTTCTATGGGCTGCCATAGACCGCAATGGCGGAAGAAGAAAAATTTATTAACAGAAACAATTGCCAATATAGCTGCAAGCAGCAATCACCGGGGTCAAGCCAAAAAGGGCACAGCAGAAAGTAAAGTTGAATTCGGATGAGCAGTTTAAAGAACCTGGGAAAATCTCTTGATTTCAGACTAAATAATATAACAGTTATCAGCTAAAAAGATGTGTTTTCATTCAGTGTCATCTCTCCCTCTCTTTCGTCGAGCATTGATAACTAGAACACTGACGTAAAAATGAGTGGTGCTTCTAGTGGCAATACTCAGCTCACAAAATGTTACAGTGGTGTTAATGAGTCAAAAGAGCCCACCCCCATGTCTCTGCGATGTTCTGATGCAGAGAAAAAGCTCTTGCAAAAACAGTTGATAACGTATTCTCATTGGTTGCTAGAGAGTAAATGGACATCCACTAGTGATTATAGTCAAAGCCATGAAAGGAATAATCCATGATGACTCATGGTTTTAGAAGTGTTGTTGCAGTAGTTTTAGGCAAAAAATGCGTTATTCTATCTCAAAACCAGTAGGTGGCGCAATGACAAAATTGTGCATGCAACCTCAGGTCATAACTGTGTTACATCTAGCTAGTTTTATGACTATACACTTTAGTTTAGTGAAGAAACAGTTGTATGACCATAGGGCTGGCTTGATATCAAAGGTTTTGTTCAATTATAGGGCCAACTAGTGGTGCAAGCATACAATTTTTTTTGTGTGGCCTCAAAATATGCTCATACATCAGGGTATCAAATATGGTAAAAAAATCTCTTTGCGTTACAAAGTTATAGCCATTTATGTGTAAAAACACAAAATTTAAAGGTAATTTTTCGTTTTTTGCAATTTTCAGCCATTTCTGATGAAAATTTTAATACAATGCCAATAGAACTTTTTGTTCAGAAGGTAATGCAATATTCTTCCTATGATGTTTTCGAGTCGATCAGAATTACGCTCGCGGAGATATTCGCGCGTGTTTTTTAAGTGCTATTTTGCCGCGCATGGTTAACCGTAAGGCCAATTCTGGCATGTTTGGTATCGTTGGACTCGGCAACTATTCAGGACTCCAAGGAAACAAGTCCCATAAAAATACGTCGATCACAGCCAAAGTTATAGGTGTGTAAAACATTCGTCTGACCACTAGGTGGCGCTGCGACGAAACTGGGCATGCGCTCTCAGTTCCTGACTGGCATCACAAGTACCAAGTGTCGTTTCAATAGGCTTAAGTTTGGCGAAGATACAGCCTCAAATCCGTTTTTTTGCACTCTACGTAAAATTTGTTGACGCGGTTTACGCAAACAGATTGGCGAATCGACATGAATTCCATAACTTTTTGCCGTGAGGGTCTGTAGATGCTACATACCGATTTTCGTGGAAATCGGGCAAAAGCTCTAGGACGAGTTCGCAAAAGTAGGTTTTACGAATAATTCAAAATGGCGGAAAAATTTTCATGACGGAAAATGACGTCATAGGGTCCAGTCGAATCGTCTTGAGCCAAGGAATCAGAGGAAACAAGAATTTCGTTTCTAGGACGTACGGGTCAGAAGTTATAAACAAAAACGTAAGTGCAACTTTAGACTGTTGGTGGCGCTAGAGGGTTGGAGTTAGAGACTCCAAATTTGCTGTGGGGACACATTGGATTGTCCTTTATCAGTGCGCCAAATTTCATAACTTTCCTACGTACGGTTCTATGGGCTGCCATAGACCGCAATGGCGGAAGAAGAAGAATAATAATAATAATAATAATAATAATAATAAGAAAACTAACAAATACAATAGGGGTCTTCGCCCCTTCGGGGCTTGACCCCTAATAAGAAAACTAACAAATACAATAGGGGTCTTCGCCCCTTCGGGGCTTGACCCCTAAATATAGCTGCAAGCAGCAATCACCGGGGTCAAGCCAAAAAGGGCACAGCAGAAAGTAAAGTTGAATTCGGATGAGCAGTTTAAAGAACCTGGGAAAATCTCTTGATTTCAGACTAAATAATATAACAGTTATCAGCTAAAAAGCTGTGTTTTCATTCAGTGTCATCTCTCCCTCTCTTTCGTCGAGCATTGATAACTAGAACACTGACGTAAAAATGAGTGGTGCTTCTAGTGGCAATACTCAGCTCACAAAATGTTACAGTGGTGTTAATGAGTCAAAAGAGCCCACCCCCATGTCTCTGCGATGTTCTGATGCAGAGAAAAAGCTCTTGCAAAAACAGTTGATAACGTATTCTCATTGGTTGCTAGAGAGTAAATGGACATCCACTAGTGATTAAAGTCAAAGCCATGAAAGGAATAATCCATGATGACTCATGGTTTTAGATGTGTTGTTGCAGTAGTTTTAGGCAAAAAATGCGTTATTCTATCTCAAAACCAGTAGGTGGCGCAATGACAAAATTGTGCATGCAACCTCAGGTCATAACTGTGTTACATCTAGCTAGTTTTATGACTATACACTTTAGTTTAGTGAAGAAACAGTTGTATGACCATAGGGTGGCTTGATTTCAAAGGTTTTGTTAAATTATAAGGCCAACTAGTGGTGAAACCATACAATTTTTTTTTGTGTAGCCTCAGACTGTGGTCGTACATCAGCGTATCAAATATGGTAAAAAAATCTCTTTGCGTTACGAAGTTATAGCCATTTATGTGTAAAAACACAAAATTTAAAGGTAATTTTTCGTTTTTTGCAATTTTCAGCCATTTCTGATGAAAATTTTAATACAATGCCAATAGAACTTTTTGTTCAGAAGGTAATGCAATATTCTTCCTATGATGTTTTCGAGTCGATCAGAATTACGCTCGCGGAGATATTCGCGCTTGTTTTTTAAGTGCTATTTTGCCGCGCAGGGTTAACCGTAAGGCCAATTCTGGCATGTTTGGTATCGTTGGACTCGGCAACTATTCAGGACTCCAAGGAAACAAGTCCCATGAAAATACGTCGATCACAGCCAAAGTTATAGGTGTGTAAAACATTCGTCTTACCACTAGGTGGCGCTGCGACGAAACTGGGCATGCGCTCTCAGTTCCTGACTGGCATCACAAGTACCAAGTGTCGTTTCAATAGGCTTAAGTTTGGCGAAGATACAGCCTCAAATCCGTTTTTTTGCACTCTACGTAAAATTTGTTGACGCGGTTTACGCAAACAGATTGGCGAATCGACATGAATTCCATAACTTTTTGCCGTGAGGGTCTGTAGATGCTACATACCGATTTTCGTGGAAATCGGGCAAAAGCTCTAGGACGAGTTCGCAAAAGTAGGTTTTACGAATAATTCAAAATGGCGGAAAAATTTTCATGACGGAAAATAACGTCATAGGGTCCAGTCGAATCGTCTTGAGCCAAGGAATCAGAGGAAACAAGAATTTCGTTTCTAGGACGTACGGGTCAGAAGTTATAAACAAAAGCGTAAGTGCAACTTTAGACTGTTGGTGGCGCTAGAGGGTTGGAGTTAGAGACTCCAAATTTGCTGTGGGGACACATTGGACTGTCCTTTATCAGTGTGCCAAATTTCATAACTTTCCTACGTACGGTTCTATGGGCTGCCATAGACCGCAATGGCGGAAGAAGAAGAAGAAGAAGAAGCAGAATAATTATTATAATAATAATAAGAAAACTAACAAATACAATAGGGGTCTTTGCCCCTTCGGGGCTTGACCCCTAAATATAGCTGCAAGCAGCAATCACCGGGGTCAAGCCAAAAAGGGCACAGCAGAAAGTAAAGTTGACTTCGGAAGAGCAGTTTAAAGAACCTAGGAAAATCTCTTGATTTCAGACAAAACAATATAACAGTTATCAGCAAAAAAGCTGTATTCTCATTTAGTGAAATCTCTCCTTCTCTTTCGACGAGCATTGATAACTAGAACACTGAAGTAAAAATGAGTGGTGCTTGTAGTGGCAATACTCGGCTCACAAAATGTTACAGTGGTGTTAATGAGTCAAAAGAGACCACCCCCGTGTCTCTATGATGTTCTGATGCAGAGATATACCTCTTGCAAAAACGGTTGATAAGGTATTCTCGTTGGTTGCTAGAGAGTGAATTGGCAACCACCAGTGATTATAGTCAAAGCCATGAAATGAACAATCCATGATGACTCATGGTTTTAGATGTGTTGTTGCAGTAGTTTTAGGCAAAAAATGCCATATTCTATCTCAAAACCAGTAGGTGGCGCAATGACAAAATTGTGCATGCAACATCAGGTCATGATTGTGTTACATCTAGCTAGTTTCATGACTATACACTTTAGTTTAGTGAAGAAACAGTTGTATGACCATAGGGTGGCTTGATTTCAAAGGTTTTGTTCAATTATAAGGCCAACTAGTGGTGCAAGCATACATTTTTTTTTGTTTAGCCTCAGACTGTGGTCGTACATTAGCGTATCAAATCTGGTGAAAAAATCTCTTTTTGTTGCGAAGTTATGTGTAAAAAACACAAAATGTAAAGGTAATTTTTCCTTTTTTTGCAATTTTCGGCCATTTCTGATGAAAATTTTAATATAACGCCAATAGAGTTTTTTGTTCAGAAGGTAATGCAATGTTCTTCCTATGGCATTTTCGAGTCGATCGGAATAACGCTCGCGGAGATATTCGCGCATGTTTTTTAAGTGCTATTTTGCCGCGCAGGGTTAACCACAAGGCGAATTCTGGCATGTTTGGTATCGTTGGACTCGGCAACTATTCAGAACTCCAAAGAAACAAGTCCCGTGAAAATATGTCAATCGGAGCCAAAGTTATAGGCGTTTAAAGCATAAGTCTGACCACTAGGTGGCGCTGTGACGAAACTCTGCATGCACCCTAAGTTCCTGACTCGCATCACAAGTACCAAGTATCGTGTCAATAGGCTTAAGTTTGCCGAAGATACAGCCTCAAATCCGTTTTTATGCGCTCTACGTAAAATTCGTTGACGCGGTTTACGAAAACAGATTGACGAATTGACATGAATTCCATAACTTTTTGCCGTGAGGGTCTGTAGATGCTACATACCGATTTTTGTTGAAATCGGGCAAAAGCTCTAGGACGAGTTCGCAAAAGTAGGTTTTACGAATAATTCAAAATGGCGGAAAAAATTTCATGACGGAAAATGACGACATAGGGTCCAATCGAATCGTCTTGAGCCAAGGAATCAGAGGAAGCAAGAATTTTGTTTCTAGGACTTACGGATCAGAAGTTATAAGCAAAAACATAAGTGCAACTTTGGACTGTTGGTGGCGCTAGCGGGTTAGAGATAGAGACTCCAAATTTGCTATGGGGACACATTGGACTGTCCTTTATCAGTGTGCCAAATTTCATAACTTTCCTACGTACGGTTCTATGGGCTGCCATAGACCGCAATGGCGGAAGAAGAAACGGAAGAAGAATAACTAATAATAATAATAAGAAAACTAACAAATACAATAGGGGTCTTCGCCCCTTCGGGGCTTGACCCCTAATAAGAAAACTAACAAATACAATAGGGGTCTTCGCCCCTTCGGGGCTTGACCCCTAATAATAATAAGAAGAAAACTAACAAATACAATAGGGGTCTTCGCCCCTTTGGTGCTTGACCCCTAATAAGAAAACTAACAAATACAATAGGGGTCTTCGCCCCTTCGGGGCTTGACCCCTAAAAAGAAAACTAACGGATACAATAGGGGTCTTCGCCCATTCTGGGCTTGACCCCTAATAATAAGAAAACTAACAAATACAATAGGGGTCTTCGCCCCTTCGGGGCTTGACCCCTAATAATAATAAAAAGAAAACTAACGGATACAATAGGGGTCTTCGCCCCTTCGGGGCTTGACCCCTAAAAAGAAAAAGAAAAAGAAAACTAACGGATACAATAGGGGTCTTCGCCCATTCTGGGCTTGACCCCTAATAATAATAATAAAAAGAAAACTAACAAATACAATAGGGGTCTTCGCCCCTTCGGGGCTTGACCCCTAAATATAGCTGCAAGCAGCGATACCGGGGTCAAGCCAAACATGGCAAAAAATGATTCATACGTGATGACTGTCATGATTTAAGAGCTAAGTTTGCATTAGTTTTATGAAAAATTAGCAATTTTGTTGTATCTTGAGACCACTAGGTGGCGCTGTGCCGAAACAAAAGATGGTGCCTCAGGTCATGACTGTGATGACACATACCAAAATTAGTGTAAATACGATAAAGCGATACAAAGATATATCCTTAAATGACTTGACCACTAGGGGGCACTGACCAAACAATAAATTGTGACTCAGGTCTTGATTGTGATGACACATACCAAATTTGGTGTAAATACGATAAAGAAATGCAGAGATATAGCCTTAAATGACTTGACCACTAGGGGGCACTGACCAAACAATAAATTTTGACTCAGGTCTTGATTGTGATGACACCCACCACATTTGGTGTAAATACAATAAAGAGATGCAGAAATATAGCTTCAAATCTCTTGACCACTAGGGGGCGCCAAAAAGTTTACAAGTCCTCTCAGAACATGTTGCTGATGAACCATACCAAGTTTCATAACAATACGTAATTGCGTTTCTGAAATACTTGAACTTAAAGAAAAAATTCAAAATGGCCGACACACAATATGGCCGACCAAAAACCATTTGGTATCTTTTGACTCGGCATGCCTCACGAAATCAAACAAGACCACTCTCATAATTTTACATTCAAGTTTGCAGTAGTTATAAGCAAAAATAGACATTTTTTATATCTCGTGACCAGTAGGGGGCAGTGTGACGAAATAGTGCATGCACCCTCAGGTCATCACTATTATGACATATACCAAGTCTCATATTAATACGCAAAAGTTTTGCGAAAATACAGGCTCAAACACATTTTGGCGTGCTCGCTCTCGCATTCTTTGATGCGTTATACGACAACGGATAGGTCTACCGAAAAGCTTTTGATAAATTTTTGTCTAGAGTGTCTCTAGATGATGCATACCAAAAATCAAGCCAATCACACGAGCGCTCTGGGAGGAGTTCGAAAAAGTAGCTGATCAATATAATTCAAAATGGCCGACAGGAAGTAGGTTTGACTCAGACATATTTGGTGCAGTCGGACTCAGCATGAGCCAAGGAATCAATAGAGTGTTATGTCTTATGTCATAGTAGCAATTTAATCAAATGATATAAAGATTTAAAAATTTTTTTTACATATCCTGACCACTAGGTGGCACCGTCCTAAAGATTTACAGGTGCGCTCAGAACATGTCACTGATGAACCATGCCAAATTTCGTAGAGATACGCCATTCTGTTTGTGAAATACTGAACTTAATGAGAAAATTCAAAATGGCCGACACCCAAAATGGCCGACACCCAAAATGGCCGACCGAAATCTAACAAGACCACCTTCATGATTTTAGACTCAAGTTTGAAGTAGTTATAAGCGAAAATAGGCATTTATCGAATCTCGTGACCACTAGGTGGCGCTGTGACGAAACGTTGCAGGCACCATCAGGTCATGACTGTTATGACATATACCAAGTTTCGTGTCGATACAATAAAGTTTTGCGAAGATAAGGCCACACGTCCGTTTTGGCGTGCTCGCCGCCATATATGTTGTCAATTTATATGAGAACGCATTGGTCTATGAAAAAGCTTTTGATAACTTTTTGTCTTGGGTGTCTCTAGATGCTACATACCAAAGGACATGCAAATCGGACAAACGGTCTAGGAGTAGTTCGAAAAATTAGGTTTTACAAAAAATTCAAAATGGCGGGAAGATGTGCATGACACAAATGACATAAATGTGTGCATTTGAATCATCATGAGCCAAGGATTCAGAGGAAACAAGAATTTAGTTTCTAGGACTCACGGGTCAGAAGTTATGAGCATGAACATAAGTGGATTTTTGGACTGTTGGTGGCGCTAGAGGGTTTGAGTCAGACACACCAATGTTGCTATAGCAACTTCTGAGACTGTCCTCTACATGTGTGCCAAAATTCATAACTTTCCTATGTACGGTTCTATGGGCTGCCATTGACTTTCGGCGGAAGAACGAGGAAGAAAAATAATAATAATAATAATAAATATAGCTGCAAGCAGCAATGCCGGGGTCAAGCCAAAAAGGGCACAGAAGAAAGTAAAGTTGAATTCGGATGAGCAGTTTAAAGAACCTAGGAAAATCTCTTGATTTCAGACTAAATAATATAACAGTTATCAGCAAAAAAGCTGTGTTTTCATTCAGTGTAATCTCTCCCTCTCTTCTCGAGGAGCATTCACAACTAGAACACTGAAGAAAATGTGAGTGGTGCTTGCAGTGGCAATACTCAGCTCACAAAATGTTACAGTAGTGTTAATGAGTCAAAAGAGACCACCCCCATGTCTCTACAATGTTCTGAAGCAGAGATATAGCTCTTGCAACAACGGTTGATAAGGTATCCTAATTGGTTGCTAAGGAGTTAATTGGCATGCACCAATGATCTCCAAGCCATGAAAGGAATAATACATGATGACCCAAGATTTTAGATGTACTGTTGGAGTAGTTTTAGGCAAAAATACCATATTTCTATCTCAAAACCACTAGGTGGCGCAATGACAAAATTGTGCATGCAACCTCAGGTCATAACTGTGTTACATCTAGCTGGTTTTATGACTATACACTTTAGTTTAGTGAAGAAACAGTTGTATGACCATAGGGTGGCTTGATTTCAAAGAATTTGTTCAATTATAAGGCCAACTAGTGGTGCAAGCATACTATTTTTTTGTGTAGCCTCAGACTGTGGTCGTACATCAGCGTATCAAATATGGTGAAAAAATCTCTTTGCTTTACGAAGTTATAACAATTTATATGTAAAAAACACAAAATTTAAAGGTAATTTTTCGTTTTTTGCAATTTTCGGCCATTTCTGATGAAAATTTTAATATAACGCCAATAGAACTTTTTGTTCAGAAGGTAATGCAATGTTCTTCCTATGGTGTTTTCGAGTCGATCAGAATTATGCTCGCAGAGATATTCGCGTGTGTTTTTTAAGTGCTGTTTTGCTATGCAGGGCTAACCGTAAGGCGAAATCTGGCATGTTCGGTAATGTTGGACTCGGCAACTATTCTGGACTTCAGCGAAACAAGTCCCGTGAAAAAACACAGATCAGAGCCAAAGTTATAAGCATGTACAACATTCGTATGACCACTAGGTGGCGCTGTGACGAAACTCTGCATTCCCCTCTCAGATCCTCACTGGCATCACAACTACCAAGTGTGGCGTCAATAGACATAAGATTGGCAAAGATACACACTAAAACCTGTTTTTTTGCGCTCTACGTAAAATTTGTTGACGCGCTATACAAAAACGGAATGGTTTATCAAAATTCTTTTAATAACTTTTTGCCCTGAGTGTCTCTAGATGCTGCATACCATTTTTCGTGGCAATTGGGCAAAAGCTCTAGGACAAGTTCGCAAAAGTAGGTTTTATGAATAAATCAAAATGGCGGAAAATTTTTCATGACGGAAAATGATGTCATAGGGTCCAGTCGAATCGTCTTGAGCCAAGGAATCAGAGGAAACAAGAATTTTGCTTATATGACTTATGGATCAGAAGTTATAAGCAAAAACGTAAGTGCAACTTTGGACTGTTGGTGGCGCTAGCGGGTTAGAGATTAAGACTCCAAATTTGCTGTGGAGACTTTTTGGACAGTCCTCTATCAGTGTGCAAAATTTCATAACTTTCCTATGTACGCTGCTATAGGCTGCCATAGACCGCAATGGCGGAGGAAGAAAAAGAAAAAGAAAACTAACAGATACAATAGGGGTCTTCGCCCATTCTGGGCTTGACCCCTAAAAACTAGAACACTGACGTAAAAATGAGTGGTGCTTGCAGTGGCAATACTCAGCTCTCAAAATGTTACAGTGTTGTTAATGAGTCAAAAGAGCCCACCCCCGTGTCTCTACGATGTTCTGATGCAGAGTTATAGCTCTTGCAAAACGGTTGATAAGGTATTCTCATTGATTGCTAGGGAGTGAATTGGCAACCACCAGTGATTATAGTCAAAGCCATGAAAAGAATAATCCATGATGACTCATGGTTTTAGATGTGCTGTTGCAGTAGATTTAGGCAAAAATAGCTATTTTCTATCTCCAAACCTCTAGGGGGCGCTATGACAGAATCGTGCATGCAACCTCAGGTCATGACTGCGTTACATCTAGCTAGTTTCATGACTATACACTTTAGTTTAGTGAAGAAATAGTTGTATGACCATAGGGCTTGCTTGATATGAAATATTTTGTTCAATTATAGGGCCACCTAGTGGTTCAGACATACCAATTTTTTTGTGTGGCCTCAGACTCTGCTCATACATCAGCGTATCAAATCTGGTGAAAAAATCTCTTTTCGTTGCGAAGTTATAACCATTTATGTGTAAAAACCACAAAATCTAAAGTAAATTTTTCGTTTTTTGCAATTTTCGGCCATTTCTGATGAAAATTTTAATATAACGCCAATAGAACTTTTTGTTCAGAAGGTAATGCAATGTTCTTCCTATGGTGTTTTCGAGTCGATCGGAATAACGCTCGCGGAGATATTCGCGCGTGTTTTTTAAGTGCTGTTTTGCTGCGCAGGGCTAACGGTAAAGCGAAATCTGGCATGTTTGGTATCGTTGGACTCGGCGACTACTCAGGACTCATAAAAATCAAGTCCCGTCAAAATACGTTGATCGCAGCCAAAGTTATAGGTGTATAAATCATCTGTCTGGCCACTAGGTGGTGCTGCGACGAAACTGTGCATGCACACTCAGTTCATGACTGGCATCACAAGTACCAAGT
Source organism: Paramisgurnus dabryanus (assembly GCF_030506205.2). NCBI lineage: Eukaryota > Metazoa > Chordata > Actinopteri > Cypriniformes > Cobitidae > Paramisgurnus > Paramisgurnus dabryanus. Next base: position 47,087,534 of record NC_133343.1, read on the forward strand.
GTCGTGTCAATAGGCCTAAGTTTGACGAAGATACAGCCTAAAATCAGTTTTTTTGCGCTCTACGTAAAATTTGTTGACGTGCTATACAACAACGGATTGATTTATCAAAATTCTTTTAATAACTTTTTGCCGTGAGTGTCTCTAGATGCTACATACCAATTTTTGCGGCAATCGGGTAAAAACTCTAGGACGAGTTCGCAAAAGTAGGTTTTACGAATAATTCAAAATGGCGGAAAAATTTTCATGACGGAAAATGACGTCATAGGGTCCAATCGAATCGTCTTGAGCCAAGGAATCAGAGGAAACAAGCATTTCGTTTCTAGGACTTACGGATCAAAAGTTATAAGCAAAAACATAAGTGCAACTTTGGACTGTTGGTGGCGCTAGCGGGTTTGAGATAGAGACTCCAAATTTGCTGTGGATAATATTTGGACTGTCCTTTATCAGTGTGCCAAATTTCATAACTTTCCTACGTACGGTTCTATGGGCTGCCATAGACCGCAATGGCGGAAGAAGAAGAAGAAGAATAAATATAGCTGCAAGCAGCAATCACCGGGGTCAAGCCGAAAAGGGCACAGAAGGATGTAAAGTTGCGTTTGGATAAGCAGACTGAAGAACTTAGGTAAACCTAATGATTTCAGATGAAAAAATGCAAAGTAATCAACAAAAATAATCTATGTTCTTGTCTACTGCAACTGTCCTTCGGTTATTGACAATCATGGGACATTAGAGCACTGAAGGACATGTATGTGATGCTTACAGTAGGCAAACATGGGTCACAACATGTTACAACAAGTTAAAAGAGTCAAAAGAGACCATCCCCATGTCTCTGCGATGTTCTGATGCAGAGAAAAAGCTCTTGCAAAAACAGTTGATAAGGTATTCTCATTGGTTGTTAGAGAGTAAATGGACATCCACTAGTGATTATAGTCAAAGCCATGAAAGGAATAATCCATGATGACTCATGGTTTTAGATGTGTTGTTGCAGTAGTTTTAGGCCAAAAAAATGCCATATTCTATCTCAAAACCAGTAGGTGGCGCAATGACAAAATTCGTGCATGCAACCTCAGGTCATAACTGTGTTACATCTAGCTAGTTTTATGACTATACACTTTAGTTTAGTGAAGAAACAGTTGTATGACCATAGGGTGGCTTGATTTCAAAGGTTTTATTCAATTATAAGGCCAACTAGTGGTGCAAGCATACAATTTTTTTTGTGTAGCCTCAGACTGTGGTCGTACATCAGCGTATCAAATATGGTGAAAAAATCTCTTTGCGTTACGAAGTTATAACCATTTATGTGTAAAAACAGAAAATTTAAAGGTAATTTTTAGTTTTTTGCCATTTTCGGCCATTTCTGATGAAAATTTTAATACAACGCCAATAGAACTTTTTGTTCAGAAGGTAATGCAATATTCTTCCTATGATGATTTCGAGTTGATCAGAATTACGCTCGCGGAGATATTCGCGCGTGTTTTTTAAGTGCTGTTTTGCTGCGCAGGGCTAACCGTAAGGCGAAATCTGGCATGTTTGGAAAGGTTGGACTCGGCAACTATTCTGGACTTCAGCGAAACAAGTCCCGTGAAAAAACACAGATCAGAGCCAAAGTTATAAGCATGTACAACATTCGTATGACCACTAGGTGGTGCTGTGACGAAACTCTGCATGCCCCCTCAGATCCTCACTGGCATCACAACTACCAAGTGTGGCGTCAATAGACATAAGATTGGCGAAGATACACACTAAAACCTGTTTTTTGGGCTCTACGTAAAATTTGTTGACGCGCTATACGAAAACGGAATGGTTTATCAAAATTCTTTTAATAACTTTTTGCCCTGAGTGTCTCTAGATGCTACATACCATTTTTCGTGGCAATTGGGCAAAATCTCTAGGACAAGTTCGCAAAAGTAGGTTTTATGAATAAATCAAAATGGCGGAAAATTTTTCATGACGGAAAATGACGTCATAGGGTCCAATCGAATCGTCTTGAGCCAAGGAATCAGAGGATACAAGAATTTAGTGTCTAGGACTTACGGGTCAGAAGTTATAAGCAAATACATACGTGCAAATTTGGACTGTTGGTGGCGCTAGCGGGTTAGAGATACAGACTTCAAATTTGCTGTGGAGACTTTTTGAACAGTCCTCTATTAGTGTGCCAAATTTCATAACTTTCCTACGTACGGTTCTATAGGCTGCCATAGACCGCAATGGCGGAGGAAGAAAAAGAAAAAGAAAAAGAAAAAGAAAAAGAAAACTAACAGAAACAATAGGGGTCTTCGCCCATTCTGGGCTTGACCCCTAATAAATATAGCTGCAAGCAGCAATCACCGGGGTCAAGCCAAAAAGGGCACAGCAGAAAGTAAAGTTGACTTTGGATGAGCAGTTTAAAGAACCTAGGAAAATCTCTTGATTTCAGACAAAACAATACAATAGTTATCAGCAAAAAAAGCTGTGTTCTCATTTAGTGAAATCTCTCCCTCTCTTTCGATGAGCATTGATAACTAGAACACTGAAGTAAAAATGAGTGGTGCTTGCAGTGGCAATACTCAGCTCACAAAATGTTACAGTGGTGTTAATGAGTCAAAAAAGCCCACCCACGTGTCTCTACGATGTTCTGACGCAGAGATATAGCTCTTGCAAAAAACGGTTGATAAGGTATTCTCATTGGTTGCTAGGGAGTGAATTGGCAACCATCAGTGATTATAGTCAAAGCCATGAAAGGAATAATCCATGATGACTCATCGTTTTAGATGTGTTGTTGCAGTATTTTTAGGCAAAAAATGCCATGTTCAAAACCATTAGGTGGCGCAATGAAAAATATTGTGCATGCAACCTCAGGTCATAACTATGTTACATCTAGCTAGTTTTATGACTATACAATTTAGTTTAGTGAAGAAACAGTTGTATGACCATAGGGTGGCTTGATGTCAAAGGTTTTGTTCAATTATAAGGCCAACTAGTGGTGCAAGCATACAATTTTTTTGTGTAGCCTCAGACTGTCGTCTTACATCAGTGTATCAAATATGGTGAAAAAATCTCTGCGTTACGAAGTTATAACCATTTATGTGTAAAAAACACAAAATTTAAAGATTATTTTTCGTTTTTTGCAATTTTCGGCCATTTCTGATGAGAATTTTAATTTAACCCCAATAGAACTTTTTGTTCAGAAGGTAATGCAATGTTCTTCCTATGGTGTTTTCGAGTCGATTGGAATAACGCTCGCGGAGATATTCGCACATGTTTTTTAAGTGCTGTTTTGCTGCGCAGGGCTAACCCTTAGGCGAAATCTGGCATGTTTGGTATCGTTGGACTCTGCAATTATTCAGGACTTCAAGGAAGCAAGTCCCGTAAAAATATGTCGATCGGAGCCAAAGTTATAGGTGTATAAATCATTTCTCTGGCCACTAGGTGGCGCTGCGACGAAATGATGCATGCACAATCAGATCCTGACTGGCATCACAAGTACCAAGTGTCGTGTCAATAGGCCTAAGTTTGACGAAGATACAGCCTATACAGTTTTTTTGCACTCTTTGTAAAATTTGTTAAGGCAGTATACGACAACGGATTGATGTATCAAAATTCTTTTGATAACTTTTTGCCATGAGTGTCTCTAGATGACACATACCAATTTTTGTGGCAATCGAACTAAAGCTCTAGGACGAGTTCGAAAAAGTAGGTTTTACGAATATTTCAAAATGGCGGATAAATTTTCATGATGGAAAATGACGTCATAGGGTCCATTTGAATCGGCTTGAGCCAGGGAATCAGAGGAAGCAAGAATTTTGTTTGTGGGACTTACGGATCAGGGGCCGTATTCACAAAGAATTTTAAGGCTAAAAGTAGCTCCTAACTGGCGAATTTAGGAGCAACTCCTAAAAATACTGGGCGTGTCACTCCTAAATTTAGGACTCCTAATTTTTTTCACTAAGAGTAATTCACAAAGCATTTTAGCCCTAAAAGTAGCACCTAAGTCTGGGACAGCTTAAAAGAAGTCGAGAGGACTCCTAACTCACTAAGACCTATTCACAAAGGATCTTAAAATGTCTTAGGTGCTGATCCTCCTTAACATGGACAGTTTCACCAACTCAAAAGCATTGCACATACTTAAAAGCACACTTTAATGTACGCATATTGTTTATAACATTTGTTTCATAATTCATTACATTCATGGCAAGCAGGAAGTTTTTTTGAATTACATGAAACAATAATGAAATTAAATATTTAATATTATAGGCATATCTGTTTAAAGACTGCAATCTCATCCCTCTACTGCGATTGTAATGCATACCACCGCCTCTCGCAGTCGTCCGGGGTCCGCAACACGGGAATGCTGCATTGATCTGCAACAAATCCTCTCCCATCAGTAATGCGCGGGTTGATCCGAAATGAGCGGATGCCTGAGGTCACCCGCGGATTTTTTGCGGTCCGACTTGCGGGCGGGTTAGTTGAAAACGTTGGTCGGGTGCCGGTTGTTTTGTACATTGACCCACGCATCACTTTCTCGCATGTCTCACGCTTAGTTTTGCTTGATATATCAGTGCCGAATTTCCCTTTTATTACGTTTCTTTTTTCCAGCACCAACTGGAACAGCAGCAGTAACTGATCCTCATTTATTTATTACATTAGGATTCTTCAATATGGGCAACATTTACTTGCTTTAAGTAGTCTATTTAGGCTAATAGGATGTCAATTAATCAAGCAAGTGTTAATGTAATGTCGTTTTTTATTATTAGGCAAGGGTATTAGGCTACCTTGATTTAATTTCATTTCATTCACGACTTTTCTTTAATATATGCATTTTGATGGCATTACTATTATTATTTTGTGTAGGACACAGACATATTTCAATGTTGTAATTCCATGATTTGGTGCGTCTGTGTTATGTTCCGCATGACAGCTGTCATCTAACAACCAATCACCGTGGTCATTGCGAGGCAGCTCGTGCATGAGAACTGACGTCATCCGTAGCAACGAAGACTCACTCTTAGTTTAGGAGTTATCATTTTTCCTTACTAAAAGTAGGTCTGAAAGGCGTTGTGAATAACTTTTAAGAGAAAACTCTTAGCTAAAATCTTTTAGTGCGATTTAGGAGTACTCTTAGTGGTAAGATAAAATGCTTTGTGAATACGGCCCCAGAAGTTATAAGCAAAAACATAAGTGCAAATTTAGACTGTTGGTGGCGCTAGTGGGTTAGACATAGAGACTCCAAATTTGCTGTGGGGACACATTGGACTGTCCTTTATCAGTGTGCCAAATTTCATAACTTTCCTACGTATGGTTATATGGGCTGCCATAGACCGCAATGGCGGAAGAAGAAAAATTTACTAACAGAAACAATTACCAATATAGCTGCAAGCAGCAATGCCGGGGTCAAGCCAAAAAGGGCACATAAGAAAGTAAAGTTGAATTCGGATGAGCAGTTTAAAAAAACCTGGGAAAATCTCTTGATTTCAGACTAAATAATATAACAGTTATCAGCAAAAAAGCTGTTTTCATTCAGTGTCATCTCTCCCTCTCTTCTCGAGGAGCATTGACAACTAGAACACTGAAGAAAATGTGAGTGGTGCTTGCAGTGGCAATTCTCAGCTCACAAAATGTTACAGTGGTGTTAATGAGTCAAAAGAGACCACCCCCATGTCTCTACGATGTTCTGATGCAGCTCTTGTAAAAAGGATTGATAAGGTATCCTAATTGGTTGCTAAGGAGTTAATTGGCATGCACCAATGATCTCCAAGCCATGAAAGGAATAATACATGATGACCCAAGATTTTAGATGTACTGTTGGAGTAGTTTTAGGCAAAAATACCATATTTCTATCTCAAAACCACTAGGTGGCGCAATGACAAAGTTGTGCATACAACCTCAGTTCATAACTGTGTTACATCTAGCTAGTTTTATGACTATACACTTTAGTTTAGTGAAGAAATAGTTGTATGACCATAGGGCTTGCTTTATATGAAAGATTTTGTTCAATTATAGGGCCACCTAGTGGTTCAGGCATTCCAATTTTTTTGTGTGGCCTCAGACTCTGCTCATACATCAGCGTATCAAATCTGGTGAAAAAAAGTTCTTCCTATGGTGTTTTCGAGTTGATCGGAATAACGCTCGTGGAGATATTCGCGCGTGTTTTTTAAGTGCTGTTTTGCTGCGCAGGGCTAACCGTGAGGCGAAATCTGGCATGTTTGGTATCATTGGACTCGGCGACTACTCAGGACTCCTAAAAATCAAGTCCCGTCAAAATACGTTGATCACAGCCAAAGTTATAGGTGTATAAATCATCTGTCTGACCACTAGGTGGCGCTACAACGAAACGGTGCATGCACCCTCATATCCTGACTGGCATCTCAATTACCAAGTGTCGTGTCAATAGGCCTAAGTTTGGCGAAGATACAGCCTAAAATCTGTTTTTTTGCGCTCTACGTAAAATTCGTTGACAAGCTATACAACAACGGATTGGTTAATCGAAATTCTTTTAATAAATTTTTGCCGTGAGTGTCTCTAGATGCTGCACACCGATTTTCGTGGCAATCGGGTAAAAACTCTAGGACGAGTTCGCAAAAGTAGGTTTAACAAATTATTCAAAATGGCGGAAAAATTTCCATGACGGAAAATGACGTCATAGGGTCTATTCGAATCGTCTTGAGCCAAGGAATCAGAGGAAGCAAGAATTTCGTTTCTAGGACATACGGATCAGAAGTTATAAGCAAAAACGTAAGTGCAACTTTGGACTGTTGGTGGCGCTAGCGGGTTTGAGATAGAGACTCCAAATTTGCTGTGGATATTATGTGGACTGTCCTCTGTGAGTGTGCCAAATTTCATAACTTTCCTACGTACGGTTCTATGGGCTGCCATAGACCGCAATGGCGGAAGAAAAAAAATTTATTAACAGAAACAATTACCAATATAGCTGCAAGCAGCGATACCGGGGTCAAGCCAAACATGGCAAAAAATGATTAAAACGTGATGACTGTCATGATTTAAGATCTAAGTTTGCATTAGTTTTATGAAAAAAATAGCATTTTTTTGTATCTTGAGACCACAAGGTGGCGCTGTGCCGAAACAATAAATTGTGCCTCAGGTCAAGACTGTGATGACATATACCAAATTTAGTGTAAATACGATAAAGCGATACGAAGATATAGCCTTAAATGACTTGACCACTAGGGGGCACTAACCAAACAATAAATTGTGACTCAGGTCATGATTGTGGTGACACCCACCAAATTTGGTGTAAATACGATAAAGAGATGCAGAGATATAGCTTCAAATCTCTTGACCACTAGGGGGCGCCGAAAAGTTTACAAGCCCTCTCAGAACATGTTGCTGATTAACCATACCAAGTTTCATAACAATACGCAATTGCGTTTCTGAAATTGAACTTAAAGAAAAAATTCAAAATGGCCGACACAAAATGGCCGACCAAAAACCATTTGGTATCGTTTGATTCGGCATGCCTCACGAAATCTAACAAGACTATTCTCCTAATTTTACATTCAAGTTTGCAGTAGTTATAAGCAAAAATAGACATTATTTATATCTCGTGACCACTAGGGGGCGCTGTGACGAAACGGTGCATGCACCCTTACATCATTACTGTTGTGACATATACCAAGTCTCATATCAATACGCAAAAGTTTTGCGAAGATACAGGCTCAAACACATTTTGGCGTGCTCGCCCTCGCATTCTTTGATGCGTTTTACGACAACGGATTGGTCTACCGAAAAGCTTTTGATAACTTTTTGTCTGGAGTGTCTCTAGATGATGCATACCAAAAATCAAGCCAATCACAGGAGCGCTCTAGGAGGAGTTCGAAAAAGTAGGTGTTCAATATAATTCAAAATGGCCGACAGGAAGTAGGTTTGACTCAGACATATTTGGTACAGTCAGACTCAACATGAGCCAAGGAATCAATAGAGTGAAGACTTATGTCAGTGTGGTAATTTATTCAACAGATATAAACATTTTAAACAATTTATTTACATATCCTGACCACTAGGTGGCGCCGTCCTAAAGATTTATAGGTACGCTCAGAACATGTCACTGATGAACCATGCCAAATTTCGTAGCGATACGCCAATCTGTTTGTGAAATACTGAACTTAATGAGAAAATTCAAAATGGCCGACACCCAAAATGGCCGACCGAAAACCGTTTGGTATCGTTTGACTCGGCATGCCTCAAGGAATCTAACAAGACCAACTTCATGATTTTAGACTCAAGTTTGAAGTAGTTATAAGCGAAAATAGGCATTTTTCAAATCTCGTGACCACTAGGTGGCGCTGTGACGAAACGTTGCAGGCACCCTCAGGTCATGACTGTAATGACATATACCAAGTTTCATGTCGATACAGTAAAGTTTTGCGAAGATAAGGCCTCACGTCCGTTTTGGCGTGCTCGCCGCCTTATATGTTGTCACTGTATACGAGAACGCATTGGTCTATCAAAAAGCTTTTGATAACTTTTTGTCTGGGGTGTCTCTAGATGCTACATACCAAATGACATGCAAATCGGACAAACGCTCTAGGAGGAGTTCGAAAAAGTAGGTTTTACGGAAAATTCAAAATGGCGGAAAGATGTGCATGACACAAATGACATCAATGTGTGCAATTGAATCATCATGAGCCAAGGATTCAGAGGAAACAAGAATTTATTGTCTAGGACTCACGGGTCAGAAGTTATGAGCATGAACATAAGTAGATTTTTGGACTGTTGGTGGCGCTAGAGGGTTTGAGTTAGACACACCAATGTTGCTATAGTAACTTCTAAGACTGTCCTCTACATGTGTGCCAAATTTCATAACTTTCCTACGTACGGTTCTATGGGCTGCCATTGACTTCAATGGCGGAAGAACTAGGATGAATAATAATAAGAAAACTAACAATAACAATAGGTGTCTACGCCACTTCGTGGCTTGACCCCTAATTATTATAAATATAGCTGCAAGCAGCAATCACCGGGGTCAAGCCAAAAAGGGCACAGCAGAAAGTAAAGTTGACTTCGGATGAGCAGTTTAAAGTACCTAGGAAAATCTCTTGATTTTAGACAAACAATATAACAGTTATCAGCAAAAAAGCTGTTCTCATTTAGTGAAATCTCTCCCTCTCTTTCGTCGAGCATTGATAACTAGAACACTGAGGTAAAAATGAGTGGTGCTTCTAGTGGCAATACTCAGCTCACAAAATGTTACAGTGGTGTTAATGAGTCAAAAGAGCCCACCCCCATGTCTCTGCGATGTTCTGATGCAGAGAAAAAGCTCTTGCAAAAACAGTTGATAACGTATTCTCATTGGTTGCTAGAGAGTAAATGGACATCCACTAGTGATTATAGTCAAAGCCATGAAAGGAATAATCCATGATGACTCATGGTTTTAGATGTGTTGTTGCAGTAGTTTTAGGCCAAAAAAATGCCATATTCTATCTCAAAACCAGTAGGTGGCGCAATGACAAAATTCGTGCATGCAACCTCAGGTCATAACTGTGTTACATCTAGCTAGTTTTATGACTATACACTTTAGTTTAGTGAAGAAACAGTTGTATGACCATAGGGTGGCTTGATTTCAAAGGTTTTATTCAATTATAAGGCCAACTAGTGGTGCAAGCATACAATTTTTTTTGTGTAGCCTCAGACTGTGGACGTACATCAGCGTATCAAATATGGTGAAAAAATCTCTTTGCGTTACGAAGTTATAACCATTTATGTGTAAAAACAGAAAATTTAAAGGTAATTTTTCGTTTTTTGCAATTTTCGGCCATTTCTGATGAAAATTTTAATACAACGCCAATAGAACTTTTTGTTCAGAAGGTAATGCAATATTCTTCCTATGATGTTTTCGAGTCGATCAGAATTACGCTCGCGGAGATATTCGCGCGTGTTTTTTAAGTGCTGTTTTGCTGCGCAGGGCTAACCGTAAGGCGAAATCTGGCATGTTTGGTAACGTTGGACTCGGCAACTATTCTGGACTTCAGCGAAACAAGTCCCGTGAAAAAACACAGATCAGAGCCAAAGTTATAAGCATGTACAACATTCGTATGACCACTAGGTGGTGCTGTGACGAAACTCTGCATGCCCCCTCAGATCCTCACTGGCATCACAACTACCAAGTGTGGCGTCAATAGACATAAGATTGGCGAAGATACACACTAAAACCTGTTTTTTGGGCTCTACGTAAAATTTGTTGACGCGCTATACGAAAACGGAATGGTTTATCAAAATTCTTTTAATAACTTTTTGCCCTGAGTGTCTCTAGATGCTACATACCATTTTTCGTAGCAATCGGGTAAAAACTCTAGGACTAGTTCGCAAAAGTAGGTTTTACGAATAATTTAAAATGGCGGAAAAATTTTCATGACGGAAAATGACGTCATAGGGTCTAATCGAATCGTCTTGAGCCAAGGAATCAGAGGAAACAATAATTTCCTTTCTAGGACTTACGGATCAGAAGTTATAAGCAAAAACGTAAGTGCAACTTTGGACTGTTGGTGGCGCTAGCAGGTTTGAGATAGAGACTCCAAAATTGCTATGGATATTATTTGGACTGTCTTCTGTCAGTGTGCCAAATTTCATAACTTTCCTACATACGGTTCTATGGGCTGCCATAGACCGCAATGGCGGAAGAAGAAAAATTTATTAACAGAAACAATTACCAATATAGCTGCAAGCAGCAATCACCGGGGTCAAGCCAAAAAGGGCACAGCAGAACGTAAAGTTGACTTCGGATGAGCAGTTTAAAGAGTCTAGGAAAATCTCTTGATTTCAGACAAAACAATATAACAGTTATCAGCAAAAAAGCTGTGTTCTCATTTAGTGAAATCTCTCCCTCTCTTTCGACGAGCATTGATAACCAGAACACTGACGTTAAAATGAGTGGTGCTTGCAGTGGCAATTCTCAGCTCTCAAAATGTTACAGTGTTGTTAATGAGTCAAAAGAGATCACCCTCATGTTTATACGATGTTCTGATGCAGAGATATAGCTTTTGCAAAACGGTTGATAAGGTATTCTCATTGATTGCTAGGGAGTGAATTGGCAACCACCAGTGATTATAGTCAAAGCCATGAAAAGAATAATCCATGATGACTCATGGTTTTAGATGTGCTGTTGCAGTAGATTTATGCAAAAATAGCTATTTTCTATCTCCAAACCACTAGGGGGCGCTATGACAGAATCGTGCATGCAACCTCAGGTCATGACTGCGTTACATCTAGCTAGTTTCATGACTATACACTTTAGTTCGGCAAAGAAATAGTTGTATGACCATAGGGCTTGCTTGATATGAAATATTTTGTTCAATTATAGGGCCACCTAGTGGTTCAGGCATACCAATTTTTTTGTGTGGCCTCAGACTCTGCTCATACATCAGCGTATCAAATCTGGTGAAAAAATCTCTTTTCGTTGCGAAGTTATAACCATTTATGTGTAAAAACCACAAAATCTAAAGGTAATTTTTTGTTTTTTGCAATTTTCGGCCATTTCTGATGAAAATTTTAATATAACGCCAATAGAACTTTTTGTTCAGAAGGTAATGCAATATTCTTCCTATGGTGTTTTCGAGTCGATCGGAATAACGCTCGCGGAGATATTCGCGCGTGTTTTTTAAGTGCTGTTTTGCTGCGCAGGGCTAACGGTAAAGCGAAATCTGGCATGTTTGGTATCGTTGGACTCGGCGACTACTCAGGACTCCTAAAAATCAAGTCCCGTCAAAATACGTTGATCGCAGCCAAAGTTATAGGTGTATAAATCATCTGTCTGGCCACTAGGTGGTGCTGCGACGAAACTGTGCATGCACACTCAGTTTATGACTGGCATCACAAGTACCAAGTGTCGTGTCAATAGGCCTAAGTTTGACAAAGATACAGCCTAAAATCAGTTTTTTTGCGCTCTAAGTAAAATTTGTTGACACGCTATACGACAACGGATTGGTTTATTAAAATTCTTTTAATAACTTTTTGCCGTGAGGGTCTCTAGATGCTACATACCAATTTTCGCGGCAATCGGGTAAAAACTCTAGGACGAGTTCGCAAAAGTAGGTTTTACGAATAATTCAAAATGGCGGAAAAGTTTTAATGACGGAAAATGACGGCATAGGGTCCAATCGAATCGTCTTGAGCCAAGGAATCAGAGGAAACAAGAATTTTGTTTCTAGGACTTACGGATCAGAAGTTATAAGCAAAAACATAAGTTCAACTTTGGACTGTTGGTGGCGCTAGCGGGTTAGAGATAGAGACTCCAAATTTGCTGTGGGGACACATTGGACTGTCCTTTATCAGTGTGCCAAATTTCATAACTTTCCTACGTACGGTTCTATGGGCTGCCATAGACCGCAATGGCGGAAGAAGAAGAAGAAGAAGAAGAAGAAGAAGCAGAATAATTATTATAATAATAATAAGAAAACTAACAAATACAATAGGGGTCTTCGCCCCTTCGGGGCTTGACCCCTAAATATAGCTGCAAGCAGCAATACCGGGGTCAAGCCGAAAAGGGCACAGAAGGATGTAAAGTTGCGTTTGGATAAGCAGACTGAAGAACCTAGGTAAACCTAATGATTTCAGATGAAAAAATGCAAAGGTAATCAACAAAAATAATCTTTATTCTTGTCTACTGCAACTGTCCTTTGGTTATTGACAATCATGGAACATTAGAGCACTGAAGGACATGTATGTGATGCTTACAGTGGGCAAACATGGGTCACAACATGTTACAACAAGTTAAAAGAGTCAAAAGAGACCATCCCCATGTCTCTGTGATGTTCTGATACAGAGAAAAAGCTCTTGCAAAAACAGTTGATAACGTATTCTCATTGGTTGCTAGAGAGTAAATGGACATCCTCTAGTGATTATAGTCAAAGCCATGAAAGGAATAATCCATGATGACTCATGGTTTTAGATGTGTTGTTGCAGTAGTTTTAGGCAAAAAATGCCATATTCTATCTCAAAACAAGTAGGTGGCGCAATGACAAAATTCGTGCATGCAACCTCAGGTCATAAATGTGTTACATCTAGCTAGTTTTATGACTATACACTTTAGTTTAGTGAAGAAACAGTTGTATGACCATAGGGTGGCTTGATTTCAAAGGTTTTGTTCAATTATAAGGCCAACTAGTGGTGCAAGCATACAATTTTTTTTGTGTAGCCTCAGACTGTGGTCGTACATCAGCGTATCAAATATGGTGAAAAAATCTCTTTGCGTTACGAAGTTATAACCATTTATGTGTAAAAACACAAAATTTAAAGGTAATTTTTCGTTTTTTGCAATTTTCGGCCATTTCTGATGAAAATTTTAATATAGTGCCAATAGAACTTTTTGTTCAGAAGGTAATGCAATATTCTTCCTATGATGTTTTCGAGTCGATCAGAATTACGCTCGCGGAGATATTCGCGCGTGTTTTTTAAGTGCTGTTTTGCTGCGCAGAGCTAACCGTAAGGCGAAATCTGGCATGTTTGGTATCGTTGGACTCGGCGACTATTCAGGACTCCTAAAAATCAAGTCCCGTCAAAATACGTTGATCACAGCCAAAGTTATAGGTGTAAAAAACATCTGTCTGGCCACAAGGTGGCGCTGCGACGAAACTGTGCATGCACACTCAGTTCCTGACTGGCATCACAAGTACCAAGTGTCGTGTCAATAGGCCTAAGTTTGACGAAGATACAGCCTAAAATCTGTTTTTTTTCGCTCTACTAAAATTTTGTTGACGCGCTATACGACAACGGATTGGTTTATCGAAATTCTTTTGATAACTTTTTGCCGTGAGGGTCTCTAGATGCTACATACCAATTTTCGCGGCAATCGGGTAAAAACTCTAGGACGAGTTCGCAAAAGTAGGTTTTACGAATAATTCAAAATGGCGGAAAAAATTTCATGACGGAAAATGACGTCATAGGGTCTAATCGAATCGGCTTGAGCCAAGGAATCAGAGGAAACAAGAATTTCATTTCTAGGACTTACGGATCAGAAGTTATAAGCAAAAACGTAAGTGCAACTTTGGACTGTTGGTGGCGCTAGGGGGTTAGAGATAGAGACTCCAAATTTGCTGTGGGGACACATTTGACTGTCCTTTATCAGTGTGCCAAATTTCATAACTTTCCTACGTACGGTTCTATGGGCTGCCATTGACTTCAATGGCGGAAGAACAAGAAGAAGAATAATATATAATAATAATAATAATAATAATAAGAAAACTAACAATAACAATAGGGTTCTACGCCCCTTCGGGGCTTGACCCCTAAATATAGCTGCAAGCAGCAATGCCGGGGTCAAGCCGAAAAGGGCACAGAAGGGTGTAAAGTTGAGATTGGATAAGAATACTAAAGAACCTAGGTAAACCTCATGATTTCAAATGAAAAAAACGCAAAAGTAATCAACAAAAATAATCTATGTTCTTGTCTAATGCAATCGTCCTTCTGTTATTGACAATCATGGAACATTAGAGCACGGAAGGACACGTGAGTGATGTATGCAGTGGCATAACATGGGTCACAACATGTTACAACAAGTTAAATCAGTCAAAAGAGACCATCCCCATGTCTCTACGATGTTCTGATGCAGAGAAAAAGCTCTTTCAAAAACAGTTGATTAGGTAATCTCATTGGTTGCTAGAGAGTAGATTCACATCCACCAGCGATAATAGTCCAAGCCATGAAATGAAGAATCCATGATGACTTATGATTTTAGATGTGTTGTTGCAGTAGTTTTAGGCAAAAATTGCTATTTTCTATCTCCAAGCCACTAGGTGGCGCTATGACAAAATTGTGCATGCAACCTCAGGGCATGACTGCGTTACATTTAGCTAGTTTTCTGACTATACACTTTAGTTCAGCAAAGAAATAGTTGTATGACCATAGGGCTTGCTTGATATGAAAGGTTTTGTCCAATTATAAGGCCAACTAGTGGTGAAGGCATTCCAATGTTTTTGTGTGACCTCAGACTCTGCTCGTACATCAGCGTATCAAATCTGGTGAAAAAATCTCTTTTCGATGCGAAGTTATAACCATTTATGTGTAAAAAACACAAAATTCAAAGGTAATTTCTCGTTTTTTGCAATTTTCGGCCATTTCTGATGAAAATTTTAATATAACGCCAATAGAACTTTTTGTTCAGAAGGTAATGCAATATTCTTCCTATGGTGTTTTCGAGTCGATCAGAATAACGCTCGCGAAGATATTCGCGCTTGTTTTTTAAGTGCTGTTTTGCTGCGCAGGGCTAACCGTAAGGCGAAATCTGGCATGTTTGGTATCGTTGGACTCGGCGACTACCCAGGACTCCTAAAAATCAAGTCCCGTCAAAATACGTTTATCACAGCCAAAGTTATAGGCGTATAAAACATTCGTCTGGCCAGTAGGTGGCGCTGCGACGAAACTGTGCATGCCCCCTCAGTTCCTGACTGGCATCTCAAGTACCAAGTGTCGTGTCAATAGGCCTAAGTTTGACGAAGATAAAGCCTAAAATCTGTTTTTTTGCGCTCTACGTAAAATTCGTTAAGGTGGTATTTGACAACGGATTGCTGTATCGAAATTCTTTTGATAACTTTTTGCCATGAGTGTCTCAAGATGATACATACCAATTTTCGTGGCAATCGGACAAAAGCTCTAGGACGAGTTCGAAAAAGTAGGTTTTTCAAATAATTCAAAATGGCGGGAAAATTTTCATGACGGAAAATAACGTCATAGGGTCTAATCGAATCGTCTTGAGCCAAGGAATCAGAGGAAACAAAAATTTCGTTTCTAGGACTTACGGATCAGAAGTTATAAGCAAAAACGTAAGTGCAACTTTGGACTGTTGGTGGCGCTAGCGGGTTTGACATAGAGACTCCAAATTTGCTGTGGGGACACATTGGAGTGTCCTTTATCAGTGTGCCAAATTTCATAACTTTCCCACGTACGGTTCTATGGGCTGCCATAGACCGCAATGGCGGAAGAAGAATAACTAATAATAATAATAATTATTATAATAAAAAGAAAACTAACGGATACAATAGGGGTCTTCGCCCCTTCGGGGCTTGACCCCTAAATATAGCTGCAAGCAGCGATACCGGGGTCAAGCCAAACATGGCAAAAAATGATTCATACGTGATGACTGCCATGATTTAACATCTAAGTTTGCATTAGTTTTATGAAAAAAAGCAATTTATTCGTATCTTGAGACCACTAGGTGGCACTGTGCCGAAAGAATAGATGGTGCCTCAGGTCATGACTGTGATGACACATACCAAATTTAGTGTAAATACAATAAAGCGATACGGAGATATAGCCTTAAATGACTTGCCCACTAGGGGGCACTGACCAAAAAATAAATTGTGACTCAGGTCTTGATTGTGATGACACCCACCAAATTTGGTGTGAATACAATAAAGAGATGCAGAGATATAGCCTTAAATGACTTGACCACTAGGGGGCACTGACCAAAAAATAAATTGTGACTCAGGTCTTGATTGTGATGACACCCACCAAATTTGGTGTAAATACGATAAAGAGATGCAGAGATATAGCTTCAAATCTCTTGACCACTAGGGGGCACCTAAAAGTTTACAAGTTCTCCCAGAACATGTTGCTGAAGAACCACACCAAGTTTCATAACAATACGCAATTGCGTTTCTGAAATACTTGAACTTAAAGAAAAATTCAAAATGGCCGACACACAAAATGGCCGACCAAAAACCATTTGGTATCGTTTGACTCGGCATGCCTCATGAAATCTAACAAGACCAGTCTCATAATTTTACATTCAAATTTGCAGTAGTTATAAGCGAAAATAGACATTTTTTATATCTCGTGACCAGTAGGGGGCAGTGTGACGAAATGGTGCATGCACCCTCAGGTCATCACTGTTATGACATATACCAAGTATCATATTAATACACAAAAGTTTTGCGAAGATACAGGCTCAAACACATTTTGGCGTGCTCGCCCTCGCATTCTTTGATGCGTTATACGACAACGGATAGGTCTACCGAAAATCTTTTGATAACTTTTTGTCTAGAGTGTCTCTAGTTTATCCATACCAAAAATCAAGCCAATCACACGAGCGCTCTAGGAGGAGTTCGAAAAAGTAGGTGTTCAATATAATTCAAAATGGCCGACAGGAAGTAGGTTTGACTCAGACATATTTGGTACAGTCGGACTCAGCATGAGCCAAGAAATCAATAGATTGAAGTCTTATGTCATAGTGGCAATTTAATCAAATGATATAAAGATTTCAAAAAAAATTTTTACATATCCTGACCACTAGGTGGCGCCGTCCTATAGATTTATAGGTGCGCTCAGAACATGTCACTGATGAACCATGCCAAATTTCGTAGCGATACGCCATTTTGTTTGTGAAATACTGAACTTAATGAGAAAATTCAAAATGGCCGACACCCAAAATGGCCGACCGAAAACCGTTTGTTATCGTTTGACTCGGCATGCCTCAAGGAATCTAACAAAACCACCTTCATGATTTTAGACTCAAGTTTGAAGTAGTTATAAGCAAAAATAAGCATTTTTCGAATCTCGTGACCACTAGGTGGCGCTGAGACGAAACGTTGCAGGCACCCTCAGGTCATGACTGTAATGACAT
This sequence comes from Paramisgurnus dabryanus, assembly GCF_030506205.2. NCBI lineage: Eukaryota > Metazoa > Chordata > Actinopteri > Cypriniformes > Cobitidae > Paramisgurnus > Paramisgurnus dabryanus. The sequence goes on from NC_133343.1 coordinate 47,105,082, forward strand.
ATACCAAGTTTCGTGTCGATACACAAAAGTTTTGCGAAGATACGGCCTCACGTCCGTTTTGGCGTGCTCGCCGCCTTATATGTTGTCACTGTATACGAGAACGCATTGGTCTATCAAAAAGCTTTTGATAACTTTTTGTCTGGGGTGTCTCTAGATGCTACATACCAAATGACATGCAAATCGGACAAACGCTCTAGGAGGAGTTCGAAAAAGTAGGTTTTACGGAAAATTCAAAATGGCGGAAAGATGTGCATGACACAAATGACATCAATGTGTGCAATTGAATCATCATGAGCCAAGGATTCAGAGGAAACAAGAATTTATTGTCTAGGACTCACGGGTCAGAAGTTATGAGCATGAACATAAGTGGATTTTTGGACTGTTGGTGGCGCTAGAGGGTTTGAGTTAGACACACCAATGTTGCTATAGTAACTTCTAAGACTGTCCTCTACATGTGTGCCAAATTACATAACTTTCCTACGTACGGTTCTATGGGCTGCCATTGACTTCAATGGCGGAAGAACTAGGATGAATAATAATAAGAAAACTAACAATAACAATAGGTGTCTACGCCACTTCGTGGCTTGACCCCTAATAAGAAAACTAACTATAACAATAGGGTTCTACGCCCCCTCGGGGCTTGACCCCTAATAATAATAATAATAATAAGAAGAAAACTAACAATAACAATAGGGTTCTACGCCCCTTCGGGGCTTGACCTCTCTATTTGGAAAAGTCAGCATTATTGCTGTGGGTGATTTCTATCAGTTACCGCCTGTAAAGGGTACTGCTCTTTATTCTGATGCAAAAGGAGTAAACTTATGGGAAAACAACTTTGAACTTGCTCAGTTAACCAAAGTTGTTAGACAAAAAGATTCAGCTTTTGCTGAGATGTTAAATCGTCTGCGAGTACGTAAAAAGGATGAATCTCTTACAGCTACTGACATTGCTTCACTGAAAAAATGTGAAACAGGGGAGAAATGTAATGATCTTCACATATTTGCTACAAATGCTGAGGTTGATAAATACAACATTGAAAGACTACATGAATGTTGCCCAGATGCATTTAGTATAAATGCTCAGGATTATATCAGAAATTCAAAAACTGGAAGAATGGAACGTAAAGTTGGATACCACACTAAAGTTTTCAACTCATGTTTGTCTAAATGTATTTCCTTGGGTGTTGGAGCAAGGGTTATGTTAAAGAAAAATATTGATGTTGCTGATGGTCTTGTTAATGGAGCTTTTGGTACAGTTGTCCATATAAGTGAAAGTCAGAAAAAAGGTGAAGATAATGAGGATTTACCATCAGCTATTCATGTGGAGTTTGATAATCCAATTGTTGGAAAAATTCAGAGACACAGAACAAGTCAGACATTTTCTCAGAATTCTACTGTAATTAATGTACAAGAAGATCAAGTAACAAATGATGGTGGAATAAGAAGGCAGTTTCCACTCAGATTGGCGTGGGCATGTACAGTTCACAAAGTGCAAGGACTTACAGTAGATAAAGCTGTTGTATCACTTAATAAAATCTTTACAGCTGGACAGGCATATGTTGCATTGAGCCGTGTGAGATCTCTTGATGGACTGATTATTGAGGACTTTAAAGATTCTGTCATATTTTGTAATAACAAAATTGAGTTTGCATTAAAAGATATGCCAAAATTAACTTTAGAAAAGTACACTTTCAGTAAATCACTTGGTACATTTAGAATAGCACTGCTTAATGTACAAAGTCTGAAAGCTCACTTACCGGATGTTACATCACATACAGTTTTGATGAATGCTGACTGTATTTGTTTGACAGAAACATGGCTAAATGTTTATGACCAAGAACCACAGATACCAGGATTTGTGTTCAAAAACAACCCAAGGGCTAAATGTTATGATGACAGCACTGCACTTTTTACTGAATTAAAACATCAGAGAGGAGGTGGAGTTGGAGTTTATTTTTCTGAAAACATTGAGTGCAATATCTTTGTACCTGAGTGTTGCAACTTAGAGTGTTTGTACTTTGTGCTTCCATGTGTCAATTTGACTGCTGTACTTTTGTATAGGCCTAATTCATATAAAACTGATTTATTTCAACAGCAACTATTACATGTTTTTAATGAGATGGAAAAGCATCCAGGACAAAAGATAATCATGGGAGACTTTAATGAGGACATCTTTACTTCTTCCACAATTTTGAAGGTAATGGGACAACATGGATACACTCAACAGGTACAAAATTCAACAACAGAAAAAGGTACACTAATTGATCATGTGTATACAAAAGATATGAAAGGTGTAACTTTTGAAATTGTACAAACATATTACAGTTATCATCAGGCAATACTTGTTACATTAATGTAAAAATACATAGACACTTTATAGGCAACTTGGTTGTCCTATATGTCAATTTGACTATTGCATTTTTCTATAGGCCTAAATTATATAATATAACTGCTGTTAAAACAATTAAATTTTAAATCGTAATTATATTAAAATAATCTCCAAAAATATTTAAATATTTCGGGATTTAATATATGTTTATTATTCAGAACATGAATTCAATAAATCCAGCCACAAAGATATATAGACCATGTTTATGTGAGATATAACTATTGATTTGTCCAAAAAACTATAGTTTTCATAAGTTAAAACATTTTGCAGTGATTTTTAGAAATGTTCCGCCACTTATTAAATAGGGGCTAAGGGAGAACACAAACTATTGGCGGCTCCCTGGGGCAGTGTAGGGAGACGGTTAGCTGGTACAGGGGTTGGTTGATAAAGGGGTGAATTATGTGTTTTAGGTTGATTAATAAGTAATTATAATGTTAACTAGTAACTATTGTTATAGTCATTTAAACTTCTACAATGTAACATAGATTAAAATAATTAGCTCTTAAAATATCTTTGATTAAAATAGATAAATTAACCAACTGAACAAAATTGTTTGTAAACTAAAAACAACTTTTAAAACTGTGTCAACCAACCCATAAATCCAGTTGTTGTTGAAATGTACTTTGATTAGGGAATTTAGATAAGTTCTAACTCATTTATTCATGCAGTCTTATTTTAATGTTATTTATGTGTTTTAATACTTTATTTTTTTTCCTTTTGTTTATATTTTTTGACATCTTATTTCACATCTATGACATAATATACAATGTTTCTACATTGTACATGCAATAACTCATTTTTACAAGGGTCATATGTGGGAGTGTTTTTGGAATGAGGTGTTTTATGAAGGTATGTAGGAGCCTTCACTTTTAAAAAGAATTTCAACTTCATTATGCCAAAACAACTTTCAACACTACAAAGAAAAAACAAGAAATTGCATCATATGACCCTTTAATTAATTTAGTTATTTTTATTAAGCAGTATTACTTTATTGTTTGTTTACAATAAATAATTTACAACTATTTTAAATGGTATGTGTGGGATTTGATTTTGTTTTACTAATCGTGCTGTTTATAATCTTAATTCATGTGTATTATTACAACAATGGTTCCTGTGCTGAGTACAAGAAAGCTGTCTGTGTGTAAAGTTGAGAGACTGTGGTTTCGGTTGGGGGAGAAATCAGCAAATGCTGATAACAAAGCCCTGAAGGCAAAACACACAGAACAGATGGTTCCAATAAACAAGTTGTTTGCTTTATAATTATGTTATATTTAAAGAAAGTGAAAATTTGTATGTTTAACTAATGAATGCATTTAACCAATTCATGAACAATGGAGTATTGTTGTGTTGTTGAATAATTATGTTTTACATATTTACTGCCTACATTTCATGCTGATTGCCAAAAGTGTTAAAGTTACAAAGATGTCCAAATAAGGACTGTGGAAATTGATTGATTTCTTTAATTAATCATTTTATTCTATAAACATTGTGTGTTACCAGCTTTTGTGTGTGTGTGTGTGTGTAAAAAGCTGCAAGGTGGATTAGCTAGGAATTTACGCCTGGCATTGATCAAGATAAGAGCGAGGCCTGAGGGGGAAAAGTAAACAGGCAACCATGTTACTAACCTTTAGGTGAAAGGCCTAGGAATAATCTAATTGAGTACAGTATTAAATTTAAGGGTTGAGAAACCTTTAGGTGAAAGGCCTAGGAATCATCTAATTGAGTACAGTATTAAATTAAGGGTGTGGAAACCTTTAGGTTAAAGGCCCAGGAAATTCCATTGTGTACTTGATTCTGCAGTTGTATTTGGGTATATTTAATTTTAACATTGTATAAATAGAGGAATTGTATTTACAGTTGTATAAAGAATGGCTGAATTTCAGAAAGAGTGTGATGAATATGGGTGTCCACCAGTGTATGTGCAATGGCAAAAAATAGTTAAATTAATGGTGGCCCAAACTGATCTTAAAGATGTTAAGAAAAGACAAAAAGAGGTTGCATTAGGGTGGAACATTTGAGAGAAGAAAACTGTTGGGAGGCAGAGGAGAAAAAGAGAGTTCCTCTCACGCCTATTCTTTTTGCCATGGAACATAGACTGGTAAACAAAATTAAGATTGTAAAAGCAGAAGGAAAAAGTGGTTTGGTAAAGGGCCAAATGTGACAAGCTTAGAGAAAGAGTTGAGAATTTGGACGAGATTAGCTCTGGTTGCTGCTGCCATGCAGTCTATTAAATCAAATAAAAAAGGGGAAGTTGACAGTGGTGCAGCTGCAAAGCAAAAGGAAGTTGAACAAGGAAACAGTCGGCCAGACTCAAGTGTGACACCTACGGCTCCTCCTCCAGCTCCACCCCCAGTGAAATCGATCTACCCCTCCTTGCCCACACCTCCTCCTTATGAGAAAGCCAAAGCCCCAATGCAACAGCCTGTTTTTCAAATCAATAGCGGTGAATTGAATGTAGATGTAGATTTTATTTGTGTGAAAATGTAGTGTGTCTGTGATATAATGAGTCTGTTAAAACCATAAATGGGATTAAGCAAAATCTAGCAGAAAGACAGAGGCGAAGCTTTGAAAGAAAAACGACAAATTAGAGAAAAGAGTAGAGACCAAGTTATTAAATGTGGAAATAAAGATGAACAATTAAAAGAGGACAGAAAATTGTTAAAAGGTGAATGACACAGATAGATTATATAAAGGAAAAAAAGATTTAACAAAATGAAGAGGAGTCTTCATCTGATGATGGAAGGTGGTCACAAGATGAATTTTATTTTAAATTGAAAGGCAATATTTTGCAATGGGTTAAGTTAAACCTTGAAAGGCTGAAAGCTCTGATCCTTTGACATTCAAGAAAGTGAATAAAAGCTGGCAAGAAACAGACAATGAAAAACTGTGTGTGACATCAAAGTGTTGGAGCAGCAAAGAGAGGAGAACTCATAAACTAAACTGTGGACACATCCTATATGAATGGGACTATATGGAGCAGTGAAGGGGGCACTGCACAATGTTCAAAGAGGATTACAAAAAAAGACTGAGTGGAGTCCAAAAGGAGACTCACAAAGACAATAATTTTCTTGGAGACAAGAGAAAAACTGGACACTGAACTTTCCATCTTCATACAAGCAGTTGAGTGAAAAGGGGGAAAGAGTAAACAGCCGTTCAATGTTTAGTAAAGACCTTGATAATGTAGGGACACAGACAATCTTTATGAGAAAATCAGCTAGACAAATTTAAAGGCTGATCAAGAACTTTGTTGTTAGGTGTGACTACCTGTTCTAAAATCAAATCAGACTCCTATTAATCTGACAGGAAGAAATGCATGATTGAATTTGGTATCTACAGAGGAAGTCAGAACTCCACTGATGGTACTAAGCTAAAAAGCAAATATAAATGGCATAAAACAGCTATGGCAGAAAGGAAATTAAATAGATAAAAGAAATAAATTGAAAAAAAAAGAACACCATAGAACACTATAAAAGGTAAACAAGAAAAGCTGTGAGAATAGAAAAATAACTGATTATTGTAACAAACTTTGTATTTAAGGAAATTGCCAGCCCAGACATCATATATGTGCATGAAGGTGTTCACATGGCAGATCTAATCACTGAGGGTGAGCCACATGATTGCATACCATTGACTGAAAAAGCAAACAAATTGAGAGATGGTTTGTTCGCGGTACCACTGACAACTCCCCCACCAGTAATCTGAATGTTTACAGATGGTTGTTGTTTCAGAGCAGCAGATGGCACATTGATGGCAGGTTTTGCAGTTGTTGAACAGGTTGAAAATGATTTTGTTACAAGAGTAAGTGGCAAATTGGAGGGTAAACCCTTGTGAAAAAAAAGTGTGCTTAAGTGTACTTTTATAAAGTGTACTTATTACATAAATAATACACTTTAAGTATATACACTTAAGTGTGAATTAAATGCAATCTTTTCGGCGCACTGAATGCACATTAAGTGTAATTAATTTAACATATATCATATATTAAGTTGAAATAAAGTGTAATAAGTTGCCATTAAGAGTGATTTTTTGGAACAACTTAATTGGTACTTTATTACAACTTTATATCTACTTTCATAATTGCTTCTAGTGTTTTTAAAATATACTTAAAGTGCACTACACAATATAATGACATGAAATTAATGTGATTTAAAATGCAATTTAATGTCTGTTAACAATACTCTTAAGTGTGAATTAAATGCAATCTTTTCGGCGCACTGAATGCACATTAAGTGTAATTAATTTAACATATATCATATATTAAGTTGAAATAAAGTGTAATAAGTTGCCATTAAGAGTGATTTTTTGGAACAACTTAATTGGTAATTTATTACAACTTTATATCTACTTTCATAATTGCTTCTAGTGTTTTTAAAATATACTTAAAGTGCACTACACAATATAATGACATGAAATTAATGTGATTTAAAATGCAATTTAATGTCTGTTAACAATACTCTTAAGTGTGAATTAAATGCAATCTTTCGGCGCACTGAATGCACATTAAGTGTAATTAATTTAACATATATCATATATTAAGTTGAAATAAAGTGTAATAAGTTGCCATTAAGAGTGATTTTTTGGAACAACTTAATTGGTACTTTATTACAACTTTATATCTACTTTCATAATTGCTTCTAGCGTTTTTACAATATACTTAAATTGCACTGTTCAATCTACTGTCAAGCAATTAATGTGAAATTAAAAATAAGTTAATGTATATTAACAGTACATTTAATTACACATTAAATGTAATGTTTCAAATACAAGTTTGCCAAATAAATTCCAATATATAAAATTAAATGCAATCAGTTGAACTGTGATTTCAGTGCAGTGAAGTGATTTAATGGCATCTTTCGACAGTATGTACTTTAACTACTTCTATTGTATGTGAAATATGGTTATGTACTTCTCAAAATACTGAAAAACAAATCTAGTTAATTAAAGGTATTCATTTCAGTTTAATGCATTGCAAACAAACAAAAACCACAATGCTTACACTGACAATAAAACAGTTTGGTAGTCAAATTATGAATCAGATTTTTTGTTTTGTTTTTTTTGTTTTTGTTATGTCCAAACAAAAAAACTCATTTTAATATTGTTAAATTGGAATCAAACAAGCAACTATCAATATTGAATAATTACATCCCTTAGAAAAAAATAAACTCAAAGTTATTATTTTTTAACATTTTAACAGACAACTAAAAAAGAACTGCATGAACTTTAAATTAACAAGTCTTTGGTAGGTCACATCAGTCTAATGATCTTTTATTAAATGTGTTTAGAAATATTGCCATGAAAGTGTACTTTCTTTATGTAGCGGGTATTAACTCACTTACTTATGGACCAGGCATAATAATAAGATCAGAAGGGTGCATCGTACGAAGGAGGAGGTAGCAGTGATAGTGAGCAACAAGCAAAGACAGAAGGTAAGTTGATTAATAAATTATTTTACTTTGAGTATTGAGAAACCTTTCTTTTTCTTTCCTTAATCACAAAAATAGTAAACAACAATGCAAATACAATTAACTATATATACTATGGGTGCACCCTCTAAATTACTTCTCATTTACAGAAATCACAGTCACAATCAATGTACAAAGATGGTACAAATTATATATGTAACACACTGAAATCAGTATTCAAGTTCAAAGTTCTTATCAATTGGAGTATTGATCAGTCTTAAATTATCAGAATTGTGCTTCTGAAATGTTTCAGTTCAATAAAGTAAACAAACAAAATAAGGAAACAGTTTCTGAAATGTATCCTCTTACTTGTCTGAAGAAAAATATTTAAAATAGAAAATTGTCCTTTCCTCTAGATTCGTGATCCAATCAGGTCGAAATGGGAGGCTCCCCATCAATTAGGAAAATCCAGCTCAAGGAATGTTCATACGAAAGGAAAAAACATTCAATATTGTGTATCAATAACGATTAACAATTGTACATAATACAGGAAACAAATAAAATACATACATAAGTGCCATCATCATAATAAATGACAATTTATATAAATACCTGTCCATTCACGTGTTTCTCTCTCTTTTTGTCTTTCACAGGCACGTGCAACCAAAATGGCGTCAGCGAACAGCAGTGAACACAACGCACCATGTGGTTTTACATAATCACACTGCAATGAACAATCCAACCCATATAACATCACAATATAACACTATTTTGTCTCGTATGGATTAAACAAATAAAATGATATGACATTTAAAGTGTTGACATTCGTTTTTATGGCTAATTATAACATTGGTAATTATTACAAACTCACCAGGTCAAAATGAAAGCTCAAAAAGTGCTCAATCCACACAATCACGCTGTATCATTGAATATATGCAAGTTAAATTCTGATTTCTTCAGTTAATATAAACTTAGGAGTCATATTTAATCAAATTAAACACTCTCGCGTTAGATCGAGTGCCTCTGTCGCTCTGCACCTCTTCTATGAACTGAGACGCGATCCGGAAGCAAAAAAGGGGCGGAGCTTACAATTAAACACTCCGATTGGTTTACTCATTTCAGATTTATAATTCAGATTGAACTATTCACATGTATTTCCTCATTTATAAAATAAATGTAGATGTATGAATAGTCTCTATTATATTTAAGCACACTTTTAAAATAATAATATTTAATTATTTAACCAGGGTTACATTTAAGTAAAACTAAATTAGACAAAGTGCATTTTTAAAAAGTGTAATTAAGTATGTTAAGAAATATTGTGATGAAAGTGTACTTACTATAAGTTAAGCTTAATTAGACAGTATTAAAAAGTGCATTTTTAAAAGTGCACTTAAGTGTGTTTATAAATATTATGTTGAAAGTGTGCTTTCTTTAAGTTAAGCTTAATTAGACATTAATACAAAGTGCATTTTTAAAAGTGCACTTAAGTGTGTTTATAAATATTATGATGAAAGTGTACTTACTATAATTTAAAATTAATTAGATATTATTACAAAGTGCATTTTTAAAAAGTGTCCTTAAGTGTGTTAGTGAAATTTTATGATGAAAGTGTACTTACTATAAGTTCAAATTAATTAGATATTATAACAAAGTGCATTTTTTAAAAGTGCACTTAAGTGTGTTTATAAATATTATAATGAAAGTGTACTTACTATAAGTTCAAATTAATTAGATATTATTACAAAGTGCATTTTTAAAAGTGCACTTAAGTGTGTTTATAAATATTATGATGAAAGTGTACTTTCTTTAAGTTAAGCTTAATTAGACATTTTTTAAAAGTGCATTTTTAAAAGTGCACTTAAGTGTGTTAATAAATATTATGATGAAAGTGTACTTAATATAAGTTAAAATTAAATACATATTCTTACAAAGTGCAGTTGTAAAAAGTGCACTTAAGTGTGTTAATAAATAGTGTCATTAAAGTGTATTCCATTTAAGTACGCTTAAGTGGTCTTTAATTTATATTATATTATATTATCAGCAAGTGCACTTCTCAAAAAGTATACTTTTATTATTTTAAGCACACAAAAAGTATGCTTTCAATACACTTAAGTACGCTTATTTTTCACAAGGGAACAGTCAGCACAGAGAGCAGAAATGATAGCTGTGATTAAAGCCTTGCACTACGCTGGTCAAGAGAGGGTGATTATTTATAGTGACTCTGCATATGTGATTGGTGCAGTATATATGGAACTGCCATATGGCAGATAGGTGGGTTTGAAACCAGGAAAGGCCGGCCTATAACAAATGCTAGCGAAGCCTGAGACATGCTACAGGCTGTGAAGGTACCTAATGCAGTGGCTGTTGTCAACTGCCTAATAAACCACTTATATCCCGAACCATGGTTTCCGAAGACAAAGTTAGATCTGACAAACTGACAAACACGCACTGGAATTGACATATAGTTTCGGGGCTGCTTGTCACCCCAATGCCAGAGCAAAGCTGAAATACTAAACCTGACCTTGACATCAAAACTTGACTTGACAAAATCTGTGCACAGACAAAAATAACATGGCTTGATGCATTGCCAATTGCATTAATGTCTATTCGCTCTTCTGTTAACAGGATTTCTGGTTTCACACCCTTTGAATTGCTTACAGGTCGACAGTTTCCAGGCCCACGGAACGCCTTGGTGTAGGATCCAATCCTGCCACTAACTAATGATGTTTATTTCTACAAACTAACTGCTCTGATTAAACATTTTTCCTGCCAGGCTACCACACAACGAAATTGTGAGAATGACCCAGCTGTTACAAATGATGATTGGGTTTCTAACAGACAAAGGTGTGGACCTGAGGACTCAGGTCCAAGAGAGGGAGAGTGTTGAAAGTGAAAGTGAATCAGCTGGAATACAGAGAGAACAAACAGGAAGTGAAACATCAGTGGTAACACATCAGTGGTAACACTCACACAACACCAACAACAAAGTCAACAAACACTCTGTAAAATTTTGCATAAAAAGGTGACATTTTTTCCAGCCCAGTAACAGAACCCCTAGCACACTGTGTGAGCACAGATTGTGCCTACGGAGCAGGTATAGCCGTACAATTCAAAGCGAAGTACGGTACACAAAAGGTTGTAAGACAGAACAAACACACAGGTGAATGTGCAGTTACCCATGAGGACGACGGCAGATTGATTTTTCATTTAATAACAAAACAATTTACCCACAGCCTCAGATGTATGAGAGAGTGGTGTGAGAAAGAAAACATAACAAGTGTATCCACTCCCCGGCTGGGGTGTGGCCTGGATAAATTGGATTTCCACAAAGTGCTGGAAATCCTGACAGAAGTGTTTAGAGACCTGAATATCACAATTACCATATATTCATTATAACCTGGGTAACTACATACCATATTGACCTTTGAATTTTGACCTTTGAATTTCTTAAGTTTCTTATACAATTCTACAGTATTAATTTCATATTTAATTTTTCTTTTCCTTTTTGAATTTACGATTGTTATTTGAGTATTAGCCAATAGGCATAAGTGTATTTTTCCACAGAGATGAAGCTATATGGAAATTGGAAGGTTCTGTGGGCCCTAGGAGTTATAACTGCAATTATAATCACCATAATATTTGGCATAAACAATGGAGGTAATCTGAAAAGTGACAAAAGGTCCAAAACAACATCGCAAGATCAGTGTTTAAAGAGATATGGGGGAATTGAATTAAATTACATAAAAATTCAAAGAGATCATACACCTTTGATTTATGCAATATGATAGACTGTGGAGGGCAATAGTAACCTCTATAGTAGTGTCCATTGGTGTATTTGTGGCCATCCTGGTGACCTGTGGATGTTGTTGTATTCCCTGTCTTAGATCCCTGTGTAACAGACTGATAGTGTCTGCAATAGAGAAAAAAAGAGAATAGTCCTCCCCCATATAGCATGCCCCTATTAGGCCTACAGAACCTGGATGAGGAGGACGAAGAGAATGTGTGACCTCTTTCAGAGGTCAAGAGAGGGAAAATAATTGTGGAAATTAATTTTGTTCCATTTTATATTTCTTTAATTAATCATTTTATTCTATAAACATTGTGTGTTTCATATATGCACTGAGCTATTATGTAAAAATGAGGTGTTTGTGTTTGAGAGTGGAAAGTTACCAGCTTTTGTGTGTGTGTAAAAAGCTGCAAGGAGGATTAGCTAGGAATTTACGCCTGGAAATGATCAAGATAAAAGAGACCTGAGGGGGAAAAGCAAACAGGCAACCATGTTATTAACCAATGCTTTAATATTCACAGGATAAAATATGCAATGTATTTCTTACTAATCAGTATTAATCATTGAATAATTGATGTAATAAATATAAGATGTTGTCTTTGATAAATGTGTATTACAGTTTTTGCCTATTGCTTACACACTTTTTGCAAAATTTGGCTCATTATGTCATAATTCTACACACAAGCCACACAGACATAGCACTTGGAGATTAACAACTCACATCCATGCCAAAATGAAACACTGCAATCAAAACTTAGCACTCCTTTCTAAAAATGAAATTCTTGTAACAAAACCATACACACAAGCACCATTTGAATTACTCTTTCATATCACCAGCAACACACTAATCCGCTTTATATATAACACTGCAGTCTTTGTGGTTTTATTTTTATCGTAATTTTCTTAGACTCAGTCTTTAGTAAAACTCAAAAGTAGATTTATTTAAAGATATATTTATTTGTTTAAATTTATTCAGTAATCAAACAAGAGTTTTTACCCCAAAAAAAACATTCTTAAAGGAATAAAGAAAAATAGAACCACAAGTCATCACATTTAGCCACAAAACAAAAATAAAAAACAAAACAAATACTGGATAAACTGCTATTGTGGAGAAAAACACACTTGTTTTGTGTTTGTGTGCGCATGTATGTGTGTGGTGGGGGCCTGGGGGGTCTTATGGATCCCTCCCTCTGTTCGTATCTGGGCACAAGACCTCGTCGACATCACAGGCGATGTCCTCGCGGGCTAGGCATCGGGGAAAATATCGTCTTGTGTGCCTAATCCACCCTTGGATGGATCCCACCTCATTGTAACATTACAATGATACTCCTTTACATTCATTTTTGAATAGTACTGTACAGTAATACTGTAATATGATACAGAATCATGTGACACATACAGTAGGTACAGGAGTAGAAACTTGAAGATATACCTGTTCTCCAGTCGGAATGTTCTTAGTATTGACGCTACTGTGTAGCGACTGAGGTTAGGGTGGACTCTTTGCCCAGCCTCCCTCATAGATAGGCCATGATGTCATCCGATACACGTCTCCGCACTGGTCCTCGTCTTTGTCCTCTTCCATGTTCACATCCACGTCCAACTCCTCTCTCTCTTTGTCCTCCTCTTACTCTTACTCGCATTGCCTCCATGCTTGCAAAGTTCTCAGAATGTCTTACCTGAGGCCTATTTGTAGTGCTAAGACTCAGACCGATTGGTGTTCTGTTTTCTGTACAAGTGTATTCAGGTGTGTATGTAAGTGCCTATAATTGCCAGATGACTTTTGGATTTTGAACAGAGTGTTTTCCCAATGATAATAGGTGATTTCGTTTTTGAAAAATGTGTCTAATGTAAGAAAACGTGTGGAGTGTTTCGCAATAAGTGTGCTACAGAATTGCAAACAAAGTGCAAAGTTGACAATGTGTTTAAGCTATGGTTACACTGTGTTTAAGCATATGCTACAAGAAGTTTATGTATTGAGGCTTTGGTCTAAGCATTCGGATTTAGTGTGTAAGCAATAAGCAAAAACTGTAACCAATGAAATGAAGGTTGCATACAGAATAACCTAATGGGGGCATGGCAGCTCAACCTTGAAGAACAGAATCTCCTGTGCTTGTTCTTTGTGTGTGTGTGTGTGTGTGTGTGTGTGTGTGTGTGTGTGTGTGTGTGTGTGTGTTTTCATCCCTAACTGATGGTTTTTTAATAATGATTAAAGTGTTTGCTTAGAAGTAGTATTGCAGTAAAAGATTTAATATGTGTTTATCTATCTAAAGAAGTTAATGTGTGCCTTATTCATATAACCAATTTTACGAATAATGAAATGATGTCATGATATTGAAATGTGTTTTACATAATAATCACTTTCATCTTACAGCTTATGTTTTTTATGAATAAATGAATGTTTTATTAATGATTTGTTTTTAAGAAAGCATTATAATATGCTATGTGAAGTCAACCATATGTGAAGTGGAGGAGTTCTAGGGAGGAAGTGACGGACTGCATGGCTCTCAGGGATGAGCGGAGAACAGTTTGTTTTTTCTTTGTCTGTGTGTGTCTATCTTCGCCTGCAGGCTGTGGTGATGGAGTCAGATTCACGAGGAAAAGCAGCCTTTGTGGGTGGAGATTCTAAGAAGAAGGACGACGTCACATACTCTATAAATAAATGTTTTCTCAAATGCTGTGCGTTCGCCACTTGAGACGACCCAGCGCGCTGTAAAACTTTTTCATATCTGATCAATAAATATTTGAACTTAGATATTTGTATTTTGTGCCTTTCCTCTAAATTATGAACATGCAATGGACGCCTTAAAGTCCAACACAGGTCACACCATGGTCTCAAGAGGGAAAATGAGTGCTCTATGGATTGAACAGAAAAGGTATTATTAAACAGTGTTATGTTGTATTTAAATGCCATGAACAATGCGTTTATGTTTTCTTCCTAATTATGTCAACAAATGCTCTCTTACCTTGCATGGTACTTTAGGTGAATCAAAACTCCAACCATCTGTATGAGGGTCTGGATGGATAAAGGATGCCCACTGGAGCTGGAAATGATGGATCAGGTCATTTTCATTTGTCACATTTACAAAGAAGCACACTCTAAGGCTTGCGTTACCCTGTCTGTGGCAAATACACTAGACAAAAGTATTGGGAGGCCTCATTCTAATAAACATGTTTATTTATTCCAGTATGTCCAATCAAAACAAATATAAATGTTATACCATATAATACCACTACAAAGAATTTTGTTTTGATTTTTGTTGCAACCGTTTTGTAAGTGCCTTTTTCTGTTCCGAAATGACTACAGCTTCTTGTACAAGTCATTGATAGGTTTAGGTGATGAGTTTTTGGCTAAAAACCTTTGAGTCATATCAAAGGTGTTAGCTGAGTTAAGGTCTGGGGTTTATTCAGACCAGTCAAAGTTCTTCCACACCAGACTTTTTAGCTTTATGGCATTATGGCGGGATCTGGCGTGTTGGGTGTAGCTGTAGCGCTCTTTACTTATGTGCTATTTTTAAATGTCTTCTTCTACACCGACACCGGACAAATTTTCAACGACTATGATTCTAATAATAGGCTTAATGCAAAACTACCCTTGGCGACTAATCTAGTGATAAGACTAACAAAAAAACATCTTGGATTCGGAAGACACGTCTTGACCACCACCTTCATACAACTGCACCTTCCCAATCGAACAACAAAACGCTCTAAAAGCAAAATAAACCCACAACAAAGCTACGCGTTTCTAATAATCATCTCCCTCCTGCTGTCCGGAGACATACACCAATGTCCTGGTCCGCTCAACAATCAACAACACGATAGACCGCACATTACATCCGTGAATGGTGCGAGCATCAACAGTAGCAATCAGGTACGCTCTTTATGTAATTTAAATTACATTAATGGCCAACAATCTTACCTGGATGGTTTTGTTTCTCCGGCGAGTGCTGTGGAGACGGCGGTGTTTGGCGGGGACGTCGCGGCTGGCTGGATGGATGTTCGAGCCGGGAATGGGGCCTCAGCCTGTGTGGACCCGCATGCATTGCCTATGCCGGGCGCATCGACGGCGGCGACTTGCAGTCAGGAGGGCGGCGTGTTGAGCGCTTGGGAGGCATCAAACTATTGGAAACGGTCATTTTCTTCAAGAATTGCAGGTGAAAGCTCACCAACTCTTACTCCAAAGGAACATGATGCAAATCAAATAAATAGCGATTTATTGGGAAGTCAAACTTGTCAACACAGGAAGTGGCCTACAAACCCAGCTGTCGTGAAAAACAGGAAGTGGAATGTTTTTCAGACTGTCAACCACTCAAAAATAATATGGGACTCAAAATTAAAACCAAAGGGACTATTCGGTGGGCACATCAATATACGAAGCCTTGTATCTAAATTTGAACAAATTCAGTTTATTTTAACAAAATCAAACTTAGACTTTCTCTGTCTGTCAGAAACCTGGCTAAAGGCAAATTCACCATCTGCTGCAATTACGGTGCCAGGCTACCAAATTCTTAGACGTAACAGAGCAAAATCTAAAGGAGGCGGAGTTATGATTTATATAAAGAACAGTATTCTGTATGAGGAGATAAACTTAACAGACTGTGACTTAGAATGCATTGGGCTGAAAATTATTTTATCACCACAAATGTCGTTCAGCCTTATCGTACTGTACCGTCCGCCCAATTCAAATATAGATTTTTATGAAAAATTGCAAAATATGCTGTCAAATTGTAATTTTGATAAAGAGGTCATGATAATGGGGGATTTTAATGTAAACTGGGAGGGCAGAGTAGTCAGGAAAAATCTTAAGCAAATAACAGATCGCTTTGACCTCACACAGGTAATTAAAGGCCCTACAAGAGTAACTCCATCAACTAAAACCCAGATAGACTTGATATTCAGCAATAGACCTGAAAGAATAAAAAAATCTTTTAATATGATCACAGGAATATCTGATCACAACTTAGTACTTGTCACGAGAAAATTGTCAAAAAAGAGATTTGGTGTCTCTAAGGTTAAAGACCAGGAATCATTTATAATACCACATAAAGACCAAGAACATTTTCAAAACACAGTGAATAATCTTAACTGGGATCCGTTGTTAGGTGGAAAAGATGTCCATGAGGGAAGTAAGATACTTTCAAATAAACTACAGTGTATTATAAAAAAATTCACTTGCAGATATACACATAGGAAAAGAAGAAATAGTCTCCCCTGGATTAATGCAGATATCATTAAGAAAATGAAAGAGCGTGACCTTGCACTGAAAAAGGCTATTAAAACAAATCGGTCACATGATAAACATCATGTGGCTATGTTAAGGAACACTGTAATATCCATGTTGAGAAAGTCTAGGGCCAACTTTTTTATGACCATAATTAATGAGGCAAGGGGTAATACAAAATTAGTATGGGACCAGCTAAAAAAACTAATGGGCCAAGAACAAAAAACAAGAAACCCTGCTGAACTAACGGTGGATGAAAAGCGCATTAGGAACCCAGCACAAGTAGCTACGACATTTAATCATTATTTTGTTAACTCTGTAACCGCCATAGCCCAGAGTTTTAAATCTGTAGATATTGCAGTGTGTACAACCCCATCAACAGAATCTAGTCTTGTCTTTACTTGTGCTACAGAAGCAAATACGCAAGCAATAATTAAAAAACTTAAATCATCCAAAGCGAAAGATGTCCATGGAATGGACACAGCAACACTTAAAAAGTTTAGCGTATCACTAGCTAGTCCCATTACAAAAATTATGAATCAATCCATATGTCAAGCTGAATTTCCAAACATATGGAAAACCGCTATTGTATCACCCATCTTTAAATCAGGTAATCCACAAACTGTCTCTAATTATAGACCTATAAGTATTTTACCTGTAATGTCTAAAGTCCTTGAGAAGTGGACATCTGGGGCCGTATTCACAAAGAATTTTAAGGCTAAAAGTAGCTCCTAACTGGCGAATTTAGGAGCAACTCCTAAAAATAATGGGCGTGTCACTCCTAAATTTAGGACTCCTAAATTTTTTCACTAAGAGTAATTCACAAAGCATTTTAGCCCTAAAAGTAGCACCTAAGTCTGGGACAGCTTAAAAGAAGTCGAGAGGACTCCTAACTCACTAAGACCTATTCACAAAAGATCTTAAAATGCCTTAGGTGCTGATCCTCCTTTACATGGACAGTTTCACCAACTCAAAAGCATTGCAAGTACTTAAAAGCACACTTTAATTTAAGCATATTGTTTATGACATTTGTTTCATAATTCATTACATTCATGACAAGCAGGAAGTTTTTTAGAATTACATGAAACAATAAGGATATTAAATATTTAATATTATAGGCATACCTGTTGCCATGCTAGTCTGTTTAAAGGCTGCAATCTCAACCCTCTACTGCGATTGTAATGCATATACCACCACCTCTCACATTCGTCCGGGGTCCGCGACATAAGTGGGAATGTTGCATTGATCTGCAACAAATCCTCTCCCATCAGTAATGCGCGGGTTGATCCGAAATGAGCGGATGCATGCGGTCACCCGCGGAGTCATCCAAAAATATTTTTAATGATATTCGGGTCGCGTTCGGTCGGGTCGTTTGAAATAAAGATGGCAATTAACTATTAAACAATTACTACTTAAAAAAAATGCTGGCCAGGGAGCGGGTCGGGTACACTATTTATTTTTTATTTTTTGCGGTCCGAGTTGCGGGCGGGTTAGTTGAAAACGTTGGTCGGGTGCCAGTTGTTTTGTACATTGACCCGCGCATCACTTTCTCGCATGTCTCACGCTTAGTTTTGCTTGATATCTCAGTGCCAAATTTCCCTTTTATTATGTTTCTTTTTTCCAGCACCAACTGGGCCAGCAGCAGTAACTGATCCTGCATCCATTTGGGCTTTCTTTTTCGTTTTGGCGAGTTCCACCATCATTTATTTATTACATTAGGCAGGCTTCTTTAATATGGGCAACATTTCCTTGCTTTAAGTAGTCTATTTAGGCTAATAGGATGTACATTAATCAAGCAAGTGTTAATGCAATGTCGTTTTTTATTATTAGGCAATTGGCGGTTTTCATTTGTATTAGGCTTGATTTAATTTAATTTAATTCACGACTTTTCTTTAATATATGCATTTCGATGGCATTACTATTATTATTATTTTGTATAGGACACAGACATATTTCGATATTGTAATTCCATGATTTGGTGCGTCTGTGTTATGTTCCGCATGACAGCCCTGTCATCTAACAACCAATCACCGTGGTCATTGCGAGGCAGCTCGTGCATGAGAATTGACGTCATCCGTAGCAACGAAGACTCACTCTTAGTTTAGGAGTTATCATTTTTCCTTACTAAAAGTAGGTCTGAAAGGCGTTGTGAATAACTTTTAAGAGAAAACTCCTAGCTAAAATCTTTTAGTGCGATTTAGGAGTACTCTTAGTGATAAGATAAAATGCTTTGTGAATACGGCCCCTGATCATATAAAAGACCACTTAAATAAAAGTTCATTTAATCTTCACCCACTACAGTTTGGATTCCGATCAAACCATTCAACTGAATCAGCAAATTGCTATTTTATTGATAAAATCAAGTTATTACTTGACAGAAATAGTGTTGTAGGAGCAGTCTTTCTTGACCTTAGAAAAGCATTTGCTACAGTAAACCATCGTATCTTATTGGCTAAATTATCCTCTTATAATCTTTCAGATCAGGTGTTAAAATGGATAAAATCATATCTCTGTCAACGTACACAAATTGTTTGTATTGGTAATAGTCAGTCTGAGTCCCTACCTCTGTCGACCGGCCTGCCACAAGGCTCCATATTATCCCCTGTTTTATTTTGTATGTATATTAACGACCTGCCACAGGTGTGTCCGGAGGCTAACATTCAAATGTACGCGGACGACACAGTTTTGTATGTACATGGAGCTTCAAAAAGTGAGGTAGCTGATAAGCTTACAAAGGTAATGGTTAAAGTCTCAACATGGTTGGATCAATCGTGTCTACAACTTAATGTGTCAAAAACTGTGGGTATGTTCTTCACTAAATCATACAAGGCAACAAATGATGCAGATATTATGGTGTCAGGAGAAAAAATACAAATTGTCCAAGAATATAAATATCTTGGCATTTACATAGACAATAAATTAAATTTTAGATCACATGTAAAGCAAACTTGTAAAAAAGTCAAATTTAACTTAGCAAATTTTCGTTTTATTCGAAATTCAATGTCTATTAAAGCGGCCAAAACATTTATGCATTCAATGATTTTATCCCATTTTACCTATTGTTTAACGAGTTGGTCCCAGTCAAATTCTACTACCATGAAACCACTACAATCTTTATACAAACAAACACTCAAGGTATTAGATAAGAAACCAAAAGCCTTTCACCATTGCGGCATTTTATCAAAATATGATATTTTAAGTTGGGAAAATTTAATAAAGTTTTTTAATTGTTGCCAGGTCTACAAAATCTTACATGATATGGCCCCGCCACCCCTTCGTGATCTAATTAATCTTAGAACAACTAATCACAGAATTACTAGAGGAACTTCTAGAGGTGACTGTATTATTCCACACAGGAAAAGTGCTTTTAGTCAATCTGCTTTTTCTGTCAGGGCTTCTCAGGAGTGGAACACCATTCCGTCGAGTATTAGAGATATAAATACATATGGTCTCTTTCGATTACATCTGAAACGTTGGCTTATTTGTAATCAGTCCTGTCAACACTAAAAGTTCTGCTGTTGCTCGTTTGTGTTACTGTCGTGACTTGTGAAATGTTTTGTGTGATGTAAACTGCAATTATTGTAAGGAGTTGTAAATGAGCTTACAATTTATTTTTAGACTAGCTTAATATTTAATGTTTTTTATCTCTCTATTTTAAGTTTGTTACATTAACAGTGCAAATATTTTTAAATATGTACTTTTTTTTAGGGTGCCAATGTACAACTGGCAATCAGGACTACAGATGAAAATTAGCCATTGGCTAAATCTGGCATGTTACAGGTGTACTGTTGTTAATATGCACTGTCCTGGTAAATAAATAAACAATAAAACAAAAACAAAAAATAAAACAGACTGAATCACTAATTTTCTGTTTGAACCTTACTTTCTTTGTAGTGTCATTCTTAAGTTGGTATTGAAAAGGGCCCTGCCAAAACTCTTGCTATAAATTTAGTATCAAACGTTTTTTCTAGAATATCATATGCTGTAGCATTAAGATTTGTGCTCATGGAAATAAGTAAAGTATTTAAACCTGTTTATTAGAAGGAGGCATCGCAATAGTTATGTCTATATAGTTTATGTTTAACAAGCCAAAATAACTAGGGCTGCTTCTTTTTAAGAACTTTTGGGTATTTTTAAATCAGCCAGAAGAATAACAGTCCTTAAATGTGTAATGTACTGCCATAATTTTGTAATGATCAAATGTGAGGTCAGATTCTTGTTAACCTACTGTGTTCTTTCGTGATGGTTAGCCGAGTGTCCCAGGACAGAAAATCTGTTTCGTATGGATCAGAGTCAGACATTAAAATCTAATATGTAATATCTAGTGATATGTTTTCTTAGATAATGCTGTGAACAAATGCTCTTTTACCTTGAATATTAGGTGGATCCACACTTGAACCATCTGTATGATGATCTGCACCCACTGGATCTGTAAATGGTGGAGCAGGTAAGTTTCACAAGTAAACAAACTCAAATCCTGTTCAGACCATTCATGATTCCAGCAATAACCAAGTTTTCTCGTCACAATAAGACTGCATTTACATTGCAAATCTTAATGCACAGATCATATTTTTTGACTATATTCATTTTTTGTTCTGCTCTTTTTATATTTACATAAGACACTATTCATATCTGATATCTGTGTTACAATAATTTCCAAAACTACAGTTAATATGAGTGTCATGATTTGCACTTGAGTTTTGTATCAACTTAAGCCAGGGTCACTGCCAATTTAGGCATGTTTTAATTATGACACTTAAACAATTGTATATGTACTTCGATAAAAGTTTTTGCAATCATGGAAACATAAGTGAATCGCAGACAGCATTCTTCTTTTACGAATGTAAAATGGCTGGAGTAGTGATGTCACTAGCTAGATTAATTTTCATTTTACCTCCCCCACAGAAAGACACAGCACATCATTATATCGTTGGCTCCGCCCACTGGTGTTCAGTCTAAAGTAGTAGTTGTTGACAATCATAAAGTTGTAATAACAGTAAGATTGTGATGTCAGACAAACAATGTGCTGTTGCTGGCTGTGGGAAATTAGTGTCTTTGTAAGGGTCGCAAATAATTTTAAAATATTTATGTTTCAAAATATTGGCACCCTACCATGAACTAAACTGGACTGTCTCAGAGACCAGGTGTAGTAGGGTACGGAGCGCTCACACTAGTCACACCAATCTTTGAAGGTAAAACATACTTTGGTATGATACAGTATGCATAGTGTGAGTACCCCATAATTTCACTGTAAACCATGCCGCTCCTTAGAGCTTATTTCTTTGTATATTTAAAACATTCTTCATTCTCTTGTGATTATTTTTGCAGGTTTCTGAATTGATGTCAGATGCAAAGCAGAAGCTTATTTTCTCACAGTTTGGCTTCATTGTGGAAAAATACTGGAAACTAAAATGCAGGTGACATTCTTTTGTTTATTGAAGCTATGACAAATAATTTGTCTGTTTAGTTAATGTTTTATGTAGAATTATTCATCCGATGGGACACACTTAGCATGGGTAAAAATTTCAATCCAGGTAGTGCAAGCAGTGGCGGAGCCAGAGGGGTGTCCAGGGTGGCACTGGACACCCTTGACATGTCACTGGCCACCCCGTGTGCCACCCCAAATTTAATGCGCTACTTTCAATTAATCGCTATGTTTATTTTCGACATGTGGCAGTGTCACAAGGTGACGATCTTTTGGGCGGAACCAAAAGTCGGGAAACTTTGGTTCCGCCCGGATGTTTCCGTCCAGACCGAAGAACGGAAACACCGGACATCCGGCAGATTTGCGGAGGCTGTAATCAGCCGATTGGGCACAGCTGTGCCTAGTTAAAAGAGATCGCCAGGCAATTGGATAACTGAAGCACAGAAAGGAGTATTTAGAGCACAGTTAAATGACAGTTCAGCAGTTCGGGCACGAGAGGGGGATTGACACGGGGAGAGCTCCTCTGCTTAGGGCAGGAGAGGTAAATACGTACCTTTTGAAGAGCCCGCAGGCTCTGTTGATCCGGGCTGCGCTAGAAGCGCGCGGAAAGAAGACAGGAGCTGCCTGGGGTGAAAGAAAGGCGATACGTGAGTGGAGAAAAGGAGCACCCCGAAGAGAGCATTGTGCTGTCAAGCCTGTGCTTAGTGTGTGCTGGGAAACGGAGCTGTGCTCATTTTTGGACGTGGTGGCTGTCTGTGTTTTTCTCTCTCTCTCTCGTTTCAGTCTGTATTGTGGACCTGCTGGAGTCAACAGAAAAGCCCTATGGGTAAGAAGGAACTTTGTTCTAACCAACATTGAAGGAGTAAAGCAGGAAGAGATATTGACCGTTGGTACAACGTAAATAAAGGCTATCCGCCGTGAGTATACCCTTTCTGTGTGGAATAACTGGCAAAAATTAACTTGTGTAGCCATTGGAAACCTCCAGGAAAAGGAGGGCGGCCCTACCCCTACAAGAGTGTGGTGGGCGAGCCGTGAGAAGTCCAACTTCAAACAGCCGCCGCAACGAGACTTATTGTGGTCGTATTTCCCATCGCCTTATCGTAGCCCAAGCGCAGTGGAGGACACCGGGCGCTTCCTTTGTTGTGGTGCACTTATAGTGTGGTGAGTGAGACTGTGTAATAAATCTTTTTCACGTTTGGAGTGGTGCTGTGTATTGCTGTGGGTTGCTGTGTGTCTTGTAGACGAAGCCCCGCATCATCCATTTTCTTCCACTGGGCAGAGGACGGAGAGGCCAACGACTACAGAAATCACTGTTACTATACGTAGTGTGCTGTTCGGAGTACGAAGGGACACAGACTGAGAGCTGTCCGTGACCGTGAGTAAACCATTGGAAACTTTCGTGGTGTATACTTACCTGTGTCTGTTTTGTCGCAGAGTCAGAGGCGAAAGGGTCCGCCGCCCCGTGGTCTCTACGAAAAGGGCGCCCCCGTCTAGGAATCGATCGGCCTATGGGCATTGGAGATAGGGCAGCGCTCGACCCGGTGAGGTGGTGTGGGACCTTCGCCCCTCTGCTGACCTACGGAGGAGAACCATACCTACCCAGAAAGCTGTAAACAGCAGAGCCGGTGAGAAATACTCGAAGTCTCAGCAACAGTGTCTTTGTGTCCTAGCGGCCACCTGTGGAGAGAGAGCAGAACGAAAGTAAATCATTGAAGAGCAGACTGTGAACGTGATACCTACCCAGAAAGCTGTAAACAGCAGAGCCGGTGAGAAATACTCGAAGTCTCAGTAACAGTGTCTTTGCGTCCTAGCGGCCACCTGTGGAGAGAGAGCAGAACGAAAGTGAATCATTGAAGAGCAGACTGTGAACGTGATACCTACCCAGAAAGCTGTAAACAGCAGAGCCGGTGAGAAATACTCGAAGTCTCAGTAACAGTGTCTTTGTGTCCTAGCGGCCACCTGTGGAGAGAGAGCAGAACGAAAGTGAATTATTGAGGAGCAGACTGTGAACGTGATACCTACCCAGAAAGCTGTAAACAGCAGAGCCGTGGCCTCCTGTGGAGAGAATGGAAAACGAGAAGGAACAGGAGGAAAATGGACTGTGTGAAGATACAGTGGTGGTGGAGGAGAGCCTAGAGTGGCCATTGTTTTAAGCCCCCCGTTTTCCCTTCCCTATTTAATAATTTTTTAAGTAATTTAATAAAGGATATTTTAATTTTATGCTTACCTTGTGTGTCTGGTCATTGGGGTGGCTTTGGGAATCTCCTCGAGGTGGAGAAAGGGGCGTGACCTTATTTACATCTGGGTCCACCCCTACCTGTGACAGATTTGGCGTAGTCGGCAGTCCACCTCGGGTTGAGACCAAGGTCCCCCAATGGCCTACCACGTTCTTTTTAAAGAAAAGCTCCCATCAACACCCTATCAGTCCCTAAACAACGCGTTCTCGGGACGAGAACGGATTGGCGGGGGAGGATGTCACAAGGTGACGATCTTTTGGGCGGAACCAAAAGTCGGGAAACTTTGGTTCCGCCCGGATGTTTCCGTCCAGACCGAAGAACGGAAACACCGGACATCCGGCAGATTTGCGGAGGCTGTAATCAGCCGATTGGGCACAGCTGTGCCTAGTTAAAAGAGATCGCCAGGCAATTGGATAACTGAAGCACAGAAAGGAGTATTTAGAGCACAGTTAAATGACAGTTCAGCAGTTCGGGCACGAGAGGGGGATTGACACGGGGAGAGCTCCTCTGCTTAGGGCAGGAGAGGTAAATACGTACCTTTTGAAGAGCCCGCAGGCTCTGTTGATCCGGGCTGCGCTAGAAGCGCGCGGAAAGAAGACAGGAGCTGCCTGGGGTGAAAGAAAGGCGATACGTGAGTGGAGAAAAGGAGCACCCCGAAGAGAGCATTGTGCTGTCAAGCCTGTGCTTAGTGTGTGCTGGGAAACGGAGCTGTGCTCATTTTTGGACGTGGTGGCTGTCTGTGTTTTTCTCTCTCTCTCTCGTTTCAGTCTGTATTGTGGACCTGCTGGAGTCAACAGAAAAGCCCTATGGGTAAGAAGGAACTTTGTTCTAACCAACATTGAAGGAGTAAAGCAGGAAGAGATATTGACCGTTGGTACAACGTAAATAAAGGCTATCCGCCGTGAGTATACCCTTTCTGTGTGGAATAACTGGCAAAAATTAACTTGTGTAGCCATTGGAAACCTCCAGGAAAAGGAGGGCGGCCCTACCCCTACAAGAGTGTGGTGGGCGAGCCGTGAGAAGTCCAACTTCAAACAGCCGCCGCAACGAGACTTATTGTGGTCGTATTTCCCATCGCCTTATCGTAGCCCAAGCGCAGTGGAGGACACCGGGCGCTTCCTTTGTTGTGGTGCACTTATAGTGTGGTGAGTGAGACTGTGTAATAAATCTTTTTCACGTTTGGAGTGGTGCTGTGTATTGCTGTGGGTTGCTGTGTGTCTTGTAGACGAAGCCCCGCATCATCCATTTTCTTCCACTGGGCAGAGGACGGAGAGGCCAACGACTACAGAAATCACTGTTACTATACGTAGTGTGCTGTTCGGAGTACGAAGGGACACAGACTGAGAGCTGTCCGTGACCGTGAGTAAACCATTGGAAACTTTCGTGGTGTATACTTACCTGTGTCTGTTTTGTCGCAGAGTCAGAGGCGAAAGGGTCCGCCGCCCCGTGGTCTCTACGAAAAGGGCGCCCCCGTCTAGGAATCGATCGGCCTATGGGCATTGGAGATAGGGCAGCGCTCGACCCGGTGAGGTGGTGTGGGACCTTCGCCCCTCTGCTGACCTACGGAGGAGAACCATACCTACCCAGAAAGCTGTAAACAGCAGAGCCGGTGAGAAATACTCGAAGTCTCAGCAACAGTGTCTTTGTGTCCTAGCGGCCACCTGTGGAGAGAGAGCAGAACGAAAGTAAATCATTGAAGAGCAGACTGTGAACATGATACCTACCCAGAAAGCTGTAAACAGCAGAGCCGGTGAGAAATACTCGAAGTCTCAGTAACAGTGTCTTTGCGTCCTAGCGGCCACCTGTGGAGAGAGAGCAGAACGAAAGTGAATCATTGAAGAGCAGACTGTGAACGTGATACCTACCCAGAAAGCTGTAAACAGCAGAGCCGGTGAGAAATACTCGAAGTCTCAGTAACAGTGTCTTTGTGTCCTAGCGGCCACCTGTGGAGAGAGAGCAGAACGAAAGTGAATTATTGAGGAGCAGACTGTGAACGTGATACCTACCCAGAAAGCTGTAAACAGCAGAGCCGTGGCCTCCTGTGGAGAGAATGGAAAACGAGAAGGAACAGGAGGAAAATGGACTGTGTGAAGATACAGTGGTGGTGGAGGAGAGCCTAGAGTGGCCATTGTTTTAAGCCCCCCGTTTTCCCTTCCCTATTTAATAATTTTTTAAGTAATTTAATAAAGGATATTTTAATTTTATGCTTACCTTGTGTGTCTGGTCATTGGGGTGGCTTTGGGAATCTCCTCGAGGTGGAGAAAGGGGCGTGACCTTATTTACATCTGGGTCCACCCCTACCTGTGACAGCAGCACAGCCATTATGAATATTAAGCCTCCCTGCGGTCGCGGCGCAAACTCTTTATTTTTCAATCACTGCGCAAAGCGACTTGGATTACTCTGCTGATTTTGGACATACAGATATGATTTATACATCATTTAAAATGTAAAAGTGTCATTTTTTGTGTGTCTATAAAAACTGATTGTTGTGCTTTTCACAAAATTAAGAAAATATACATACTGCGCATTCTGTTGTCTCTCCATCAGTGATGTCTTTTCAAAAACGCGTCAGAAAAAATACTGTAACTTAACGAATACTTCATACCATCAGAAGATAAATGTCATGTCTACATAATGCTTGGAATCTCTTTAAAATGATGTAAGTGACGTCGTACATTGCTAATACTACATGATTTCACCGTATATGCTGGAAGTGTGGTAATTTGTTTGTGGACTGAATAAAGTCTAAGATTGCCAATTCTTTTTACAACAAAACCCAGCACCATGTTTTCATTCTTGACGTGATCTTTATAGGCTACTGTATTATTGTTAATTCGACTGGATTGCCACATTGAACTTGAAAGCGCGTTGCGCATATAGTGCGCGTGCACAGCAAGAGCTTAAATGACTTCATGTTCGCAACTTCGCGTCTTTTTGGCTTAAACAGACAAATGCTCATATGTCAAAACAGCTGTCTTGGTGATGTTCATACTAAACATTTGGTTACTGTGC
Organism: Paramisgurnus dabryanus; assembly: GCF_030506205.2. Classification (NCBI taxonomy): domain Eukaryota; kingdom Metazoa; phylum Chordata; class Actinopteri; order Cypriniformes; family Cobitidae; genus Paramisgurnus; species Paramisgurnus dabryanus. Next base: position 47,132,554 of record NC_133343.1, read on the forward strand.
GTCTTAAACGAATAAACATTTTATTGCATTCGGTCTTAGCCTAAGTCTGTTGAAGTCTCTCTGTCATTAAAGTTAATTAAATATCAAAAGAAAAAAGAAAACTGTTGCATCTTCTGTATCTTCGTAAATAAAGATTAATCCAAACATCCTTTGTGTTGAGCTCTGCTATTTGAAGTAAGTTTATAGGTTTATCATGGAGTTTAGATTTCCTGAACTTTTGCTTCATTAAAGGGATAGTAAACAAAATGAAAATTCTGTCATCATTTTTACATCCTTATGTTGTTCTAAACCTGTACAAATTTCTTTTTTCTGATGAACACAAAAGAAGATATTTTGATAAATGATGGTATGGACACAGCTGTTAACCATTGACTTCCATAGTAGGAATAAAAACAATATGATGGAATTCAATGGATATACCATTAATTGTGTGCTTACTATCATTTATCAAAATATCTTCTTTTGAGTTTATTAAAATAAAATACAGGTTTAGAACAACATAAGGGTGAGTAAATGATGACAGAATTTTCATTTTTGGGTGAATCCCTTTAACAGACAGTAAATCAGATGTAAGAAATACAGTAGAAAGATTTAAAATTCACCCTTATTATGTTTACATCTAATGCGATCAAAAGATTCATTTATGCTTTCTTGATACATGGTTACACGTCATTTTCTTTTATGGACTATGGACCCCCTAAAGTAGCTTTGGCCACCGCCTGGCCACCCCATTAAAAAAATCCTAGTTCCGCCACTGAGTGCAAGCAATTTGCACCAAAACGTATTTGTGTTTTATTTACTACTTTTAATTTATATTTAACATTTTTAAGTTTTTCTGTAAATAAAATGAACACTCTGAAATGAAAATTTGCTTATACAGATGTGGCCTTTAAAAATGCGCGTTTTCTCCCGCGGCATTCGCCAATTCGTCTCGCAGAGTCTCGCAGCATTCTGCAAGTGCTTTCGGGGGGGCTACTTTCCATTTTCCCTTAATGTGTTTCGCTTCACAGAATATCCACCAGGTGGCGCAAAAAAACATTGCATTGTTTCCAGAAGTTAATAAGGGCATTGCTGAATATTTTACGCTACTGTATTAAAACAGCAAAGTGATACAGTATGTCAACCCCTTCTTGCCAGCATAACAGCGCATACAACTATTAAGATACGTGCAATGCGAATTTATAGGAAGTGCAACAGAGAATTTAGTGTGAGCCTAATAAACGCGACTCTATTTACAATGAATATCTTAATTATTTGTGTTGTCGAATTTTGACACCGTTTCATTGTTTGTTCATAATATTTATAATTGTCAGTTTTTCTAAAAGTATCAATATTTTAAAGAAATTAATGTGGTATAAAAAAGACATGTTTTAAAGTTAAAACTGTTGTAAAAAATATAGTATTATTCTTATATTTTAAGAATAACAATATGATACATTTATACTGCGCTAAAATGCTTTACATATGGAAAGAGGAATTCTTCTCAACCACCACCAATAAAGTTTACAAATTATTCTTTAGAAAAAAGGCGTTTAAACCCATGCGGGGTGTACAGTTGGCATATATCATCTTTCTTATTTCGTTTTTACATATTTATATTTATAAAATCTTTAATAATAGGCTACCTTTCTTGCGCATATGCAGTCAGTGTTTCTACGTAATTCATAATTGTAAAAAATATTATTGTAAAATAGAATATCACTAAAATAATTTATTAAAGTAACTTAATAAAATGTCTTAATGTCACTTATGTGTTTTTTTTTTAGTTGGTCAACCAAAATAATTGACTAGAAATAGAACAGATATTTGTAGGTTATTATTAAGACGTATGCTACATCTGATAAAATAGCGAACAGAGAAACTGTGCCTTTTGCGGACGAAAAACACCTCCGAAATGTTGAGTTTATGAATATTTACAATATGTACTTTGTGAAATGTGTGTGTAAAATAATCAATTTTATGTGGCTGTAGAGACAAACAAGCCGCATCGCCTTCCAGATATCTTACACGTTCGCATTCAACACTTTTCAAAACTTATTTATATTAAATCTAATTAATAATTATAAATTATGACATGAGAAAATTTGAAGTGTGCAAAAGAGCCAATTCAGATATTGTTAATTAAAGCTGTTTTATACACCTTTCTGCCTTGTTTAAATTAACAAGCATTTAATTTGCCACTGTCAACACGTTTTGTGATTGATTTAATGGTTTATTACAGAAACTTCTATGAAGCAAAGCTATTGTACTAAGCATCTTTATATATATATATATAAATATATATGTTATAAATGTTGTAAAAAAAAAAATTAGTATTCTTATATATTAAGAATAACAATATGATACATTTATATTGCGCTAAAATGCGTTACATATGAAAGAGGAATTATTCTCAACCACCACCAATAAAGTTTAAACATTATTCTTTAGAAAAACGCCTCCGAAGTGTTGAGTTTATGAATATTTACACTTACAATATATACTTTGTGAAATGTGTGTTTAAAATAATAAATTTCATAACTGTAAAGACAAACACGCCACATTGCATGATTTTATAAATACCGCGGTCCATATAATTTTTTTTTTTCAGGGCATGCACCCCAGGAAAAAATCTTCTTATTTCCCTGCTATACATATATGAATTTTAATACATCAGAAAACCAAAGAATCAAATACCTATAGATTTCAAACCATGTCAGTATGCAGAAGACTTGTGTTGGTCATAGGAATACATTGTAATAATTATTTTACCATCCTGGGCACACTGCTGCACACTTTCTCTTCTTTTGTTATTTATTTAACTTTAATGACTTCAACAGGTACTGTTTATTAGGCTTTAAGACTGAATGCAATAAAATGTTCAAGCCAAAATATGAACATTTAAACTCCGTGCACGCGCGCTACGGGTGGATGAAGCGTTGTACCGCGGACGTGATGCATCACGTTTTCAAGTTCAAGCTTAGCAGAAGTCCAGTGCAACACATGGAATCGAATCATTATACAGTTAAAAACATATCTTCATGAATGAAAGGGTGGCGTTGAATGTTGTTAATAAACATGCTGAATAAGGGAAAGAATTACTGGAGGGAGAGAAAGCAGCGCATTAAATTTGGACACCCAAGTGCTCAGCTGCAGTACGTCACCTTGACAGTCACTACGGTTTCATATTTCTCGTCAATAAACTGCTGTATAATAGTCAGCGTTTGATTACTTACATCTCTCTTGCACTTCCACTAACTGCACATCTGACCTCTGTGTTGCACCTCTGTCTGCCTGGTTTGATTTTATTGGTCATCTCGGTTTCATTTTGACTTTATCTTACTTAATAGACCCTTTAACTGTTTGTACAACATGTAGACATGGCACCGTATGCGTGCGCATTTAGGCAACAGAGGTATGGCAAGAATCAGCAGTGAAGCAACTTACCCATTACACAAAAAATTCACACGACCGTGCCGCTCTCAGTGTGTCTGCATCTATGAAAAAAATGTGCACCACCTGCATGCAGAGAGCACGCGCGCTGCCTGCACGACATCCAATCACTGTAGTCCCACGTTGGTTCGGATGTTGGGACCGTACCAGTACAGCTCAGCAGTGGTGTAGTCTACTAGGAATTGTAAAGGATTTCCGTATACCCGCTAAAAATAGCGTGAGGATGCGTAACAGCATGGTTTTGTGACATTTCAAACTTTTAGTAATAGTGAAGCACTGACCATTAGCATGCTACACTTGCTACTTTAGCGGGTTGAAATGCATATACATATTAGGCTATATATTTGGTGTGTTTGACTTTCTGCCGAACTGCGCGATCCGATCGGCATATGAAATTACTATAGCGGCGCGAAAGTGACTGGGGAGCAGAGTGGTGTGGCGCTACAAAAACCCACAGGCGAGTGACAGCAAAGTACCGCGAGAGCGATTCCAGTTATCACGTGGATAAATCCGCTTTGAATCACTCTCGCGGTACTTTGACATCACCAAGAGATCTGCTTAGTGCAAATGAAGTGTAACCTGCAGTGTAGCTGCTCACGCGACACTGTAAACAAACAGTCCATGTGTAGAAGTGAACGAGTGGAGCAGTGCTGCAGAACGCACATGTGAGTAAACAACATTTAAATCATCAGTCCAGTTTATTACTTTATCTGGAGGTAAGGCTCCAAATGCAATAAATAATATTAACAGATAATATCTATTGATAGAGTGGATTTTTTTTCTCCTTCAATGCATGTGTTAGCCACGGATTGAAGATTGTAAACAGTTCATTTAATTTTAATTAACAGTTGAGTAACTTTTGGCACTGAGTTAGATGTTAACACTAAACCAGTCTAAAAATTTGTCGTTTCCCCAGCTTTAAACCCATTGGCTGTTTAAGTCTTTTTTTCTTATAATAACTGACATGTTGATAACACATTCAGTTTATGTGTTTATGAGTACACTTTCAGAACGCTCTCAGTTACATGAAGATCCATACTGTATGCATCTGTGAGTGTGGTGGTGCTTATGGGGTGTTGCGCTGGGACGAATGAGCATAAGGGTGAGAGGGAAAATAAAAATCTAGACTATACCACTGCAGCTAAGTCACTACATTGACATGGCAGAAGGACAGAATGCCATTTTGTTCTGGGCACTCTTCCTTCACTCTTTCAAGTAGCCTTGGCAGTGCCTGCTTCTAGTGCTACAGTGGAGCGAGTTTTCAGCCATGGTGGCATCATGGCCAATTTGATCTTTTGCAAATGCAATGCAGTATAGGGGCCTCCCTCCACCTGTCCAAAGCACGCATTTTATTTCTGTGGTAAGAGGACTTGACATGACTCAAAACTAAAATGGTAGGACTTTGGACTCGACTTGAGACTTGTTGGCTTTGACTTTTGACTCGACTTGGGACTTGCCTCATCTTTGACTCGACTTGACTCGGAACTCGAGGGCAAAGACTTACTTGTGACTTGCATAACAATGACTTTGTCCCACCTCTGCTAAGACGTCACATGCCGATCGGTCTGCGCGGCGCTGCAAGAAGCCACACGAGCGCTGAGCGTTGAGTCAAATTATAAGACGAGCGTAAGAAAATGACAGAGGTCTGGTCAGGGAATTAACCCAACACAAAAGTGAATATGATAGCAATGACGCTTTAGATAAGATCTATAGACATGCACATCAGTGTTTTATTTGTCTGGAGAAAAGGACAATTTGATATCCAAAATAGTGTCCAACACAATACTTACTGTGGGATTTTGATGTTCTTTTGGTAATCATTATATTATGTTATGGTTCATGAGTGCCATTATGTTCTTTCTGATAAAATGTATGAGAAAATGTCTGTGTGCAAGTGGAAAATAGCAAAGAGGAAGTTACTAGGCTGTGAGAGCAAAGCAACAAGCTTTGTGGTTTCCTATTGAATGTTGAGATCTACAGAATGTGCAAACAGTATTGAAAACAGGCCCTGGCAGAGAGAAAACACACAGACAAAGCATGCTGTTATTAATTGAAGTTTGAATCTTGCTTAAAAATATAACATTGCCTATATTAACCATTTTAATGGCATTTATCATTTACAGGCTTTAATCACCCCTATACAATAACATGATTTTAGAAAGTACGTTTTAAGTGTAATATGTTTTATGTTGACCCCAGTGAAATCGGCCTAGCAACAAGATGATGTGACTTACAGGGGACAGAATGTTCTAGAACCGAACATTCTGTACGTATATATGTGTATGTGTCATTTCCTCACAGGCTGTAGCAGTGATATGGTAATGGAGTCAGATGAAAGAGGATAGCCAATGGGGAAAGTGAAATCTGAAGAGAGTTCGACGTCACATATCATATAAATACTCATGTTATTTCCTGGATCTGGGAGTCTGTTGTTGGCCTACTGTGAGGCTTTAAGACTGCCCAGCATGCTGTAACTTTTTCATATCTGATCAATAAATATTCAATTTAGATATTTGGGTCTTTCCTCTAATTGTGAACATGCTATGGACGACTTAAAGTCCAACAATTGGTGACCCCGACTGGCTTGGAGGGAAAGAAGGGAAAGACAGTTTCGAATTATTGAAAACTGAGTAAGGGAGGACTCCGTTTCAACACAAGAGCCGGCTCATCTAAAATAAGGTATGCAGAAACCTGTTATATCAAATTCTGCTATTGGCAATACCAAATTAATTGTGTTGATGTGGAGATCCGAACTGAATTTAAATATTTGAATATAACGGATCAGATTGAAAAACTTAGGAATAAGAAGGAATAAAAATAGTAGTTAAAATTTAGGTTGGAGGCCTTTAACGTATTAGACGTTATAAAGTACCAGCAGGTGACAGTCCTTCGGATGCAAGCTCCGTAAAAATAGTAGTTAAAATTTAGGTTGGAGGCCTTTAACGTATTAGACGTTATAAAGTACCAGCAGGTGACAGTCCTTCGGATGCAAGCTCCGTAAAAATAGTAGTTAAAATTTAGGTTGGAGGCCTTTAACGTATTAGACGTTATAAAGTACCAGCAGGTGACAGTCCTTCGGATGCAAGCTCCGTAAAAATAGTAGTTAAAATTTAGGTTGGAGGCCTTTAACGTATTAGACGTTATAAAGTACCAGCAGGTGACAGTCCTTCGGATGCAAGCTCCGTAAAAATAGTAGTTAAAATTTAGGTTGGAGGCCTTTAACGTATTAGACGTTATAAAGTACCAGCAGGTGACGGTCCTTCGGATGCAAGCTCCGTAAAAATAGTAGTTAAAATTTAGGTTGGAGGCCTTTAATGTATTAGACGTTATAAAGTACCAGCAGGTGACGGTCCTTCGGATGCAAGCTCCGTAAAAATAGTAGTTAAAATTTAGGTTGGAGGCCTTTAACGTATTAGACGTTATAAAGTACCAGCAGGTGACGGTCCTTCGGATGCAAGCTCCGTAAAAATAGAGTTTTATTGAGAATTCCGGATATTGTGTGATATTGTGTATTGAACTTGATATATTGTCTGTTCAAAGCTCCTTAAATACTGTGTTATTTCAGAAGATGAAGTTGTTATGTGCATTTCTGTCCTATGTTTAATTGTGTTGTGAATATTGGATATAGTTGTGCATTGTAGGAGCGTGATTTTGTTTTGCTGATTTGTCCTAATTGTGTGAATATTGTGAAAAAATGGCTGAATTTCAAAAGGAATGTGATGAATATGGGTGTCCCCCAGTGTATGTACAATGGCAAACAATAGTAAAAGTTATGATGGCACAAACAGAACCAAAAGATGTTAAGAAAAGACAGAAAGAGGGTGAGATAGGCTGGCAGAAATTGAGGGATGAAAATTGCTGGGAGGTAGAAGAAAAGAAAAAGATTCCTTTAGCCCCGATCATTTTGGCTATGGAACAGAAAGCCATGCACAAAGCAAAAAGAATTAGTGAAGAGGGAAAAGGAAAATGGTTTGGAAAAGGGCCCTAGTTTAAAAGAGTTAGAGAAATAGTTAAGAATGTGGACGAGAATTGCATTAGTTGCAGCCTGACAGAGAAAAAAGAGGAAGTTGACAGTTGTGCTGTGAGCAAGCAAAAGGAAGTAAAACAAGGAAGCGCTGAGCCATTACCCTAAGCCCCACTAATGGCTGCTCCTCAAGTGACGTCACTATACCCCTCACTGCAAACACCTCCTCCTTATGAGGAAAAGTCTGTCTGAAGCTCAAAGCAACAGCCAGTGTTAACGGTACAAAGTGGTGAAATAGATGTTGAATTTGTTGAAATACAGGCCCTAAAAAGAAAAATAGACAATTTAAATAAAGAATTTGCAGAAGTAGATAAGCTTAAGAATGGGCTGTTAAAGCTACAGCTAGAACAGGCCAAACAGGCCAACACAAAAAAGAAACAAATGCCCCAGCAGGACCAACCAACACCAGCACCTATGACAGCTAATGTCCCAGATAATGCCCAATATCCCAATCAGCCCGTAGACCCCTTCACAGGGCCGCCATATGCAGGCAACCCATGGGGAGGGTACAACCAACAGAGAAGGGGAGGGCCTAGGGGAAGAGGGGGAATGAATAGAGGAGGATTTGGAGGCCTTGGTAGAGATGTATGTTATGTGTGTGGACAGGATGGTCACTGGGCACGAGTTTGCCGGACATTGTGGTCACAGCCTCAAAATCCAGGTGCTAGCCCATACGACGGACCACCTGCGGGGGGATGGGGTCCCCAAAGGGGTGGGGCCGGGCGTGGGGCCGGTGGCTATGGCAGGGGGTCACCTAGACAGCACAACCTCCCGCAACCAAATTTAATGGCGCCCATGCACCCATCATGGGGCCAAGGGGGCGGGGCGGAGGAATGACGGGGCACACAGGAACCCACCATGAGAGGAATGGCTGGGCCTCTCATGGAAATAGTGGTGAACAACACCACTAAGAGCCCTAGTGGATAATGGGCCTAAATAGTCCACCGTAACCAAAAAAAAAAAAAAAAAAAAAGAAAACATTTTAACAACGGTGGGGATAATGGGTTTCTGGTAAAATTGAAAAGTGACTATTAACAAATCAACTACCCAAGAAGGTAGCAAACCAGTCTAGTTCGCACGCATTTCTGTATTCCTCCAACGCACCAGTTAATATTGGATAGGGACCTAGAAATTATAATGGCCTGTCAATGTTGTCATGTGCTCCCAGACGGACGGGGCACAAATGAATGGCTAATTAAACTATGGAGAGATAGAGCCTTATGTCTGACCCAGGACCAGAGACTGGGAGCCACAAGTTATCATTTTTGGGCCTTATAGACTTCAGCAAACAATAGATAACAAGGTATGTACCAATATATATACAACGGTGTCGTAAAGAAAGTCTACCAAAATCCTGGCCAGCCAAACCTAAAATTGTGTTCATGAGGGTGTAGACATGACTGACCTGATCACTGAGGGGATGCCACGTGATTGTATAAAAAAAAAGGGCTAACAAAATCAGACATAATTTGTTTACAGCGCCGCTGCCAACTGCCCCACCAGCCATTACGCTATTCAAAGATGGTTGTTGTTTTAGGGCATCAGATGGTACAGTGAAGGCAGGCTTTGATGTGGTTGAGCAGGTTGAGGGTGATTTTGTAACAAGAGTGAGTGGCAAGTTGGAGGGTAAGCAGTCAGCGCAAAGGGCAGAAATGGTAGCTGTAATCAAAGCCTTGCACTATGCTGGTGAACAGAGGGTGACCATTTATAGTGATTCTGCATATGTCATTGGGGCAGTGCATGTGGAGCTGCCAGTGTGGCAGAGATGTGGATTTGTAACAACAACAGGCCGGCCTATAACACATGCTAGCGAAGCCTGACACATATTACAGGCTATGAAGGTACCTAATGAAGTGGCTGTTGTCAACTGCCTAATACACCACTTATATCCCCAACCATGGTTTCCCAAGACAGAGTTAGATCTGACGAAATTGACAAACACGCACTAGAATTGACATATAGTTTCGGGGCTGCTTGTCACCCCAATGCCAGAGTAAAGCTGAAATACTGAAACTGACTTTGACATTAAAACTTGACTTGCCAAAATCTGTGCACAGACAAAAATAACATGGCTTGACGCATTACCAATTGAATTGATGTCTATTCGCTCTTCTGTTAACAGGGTTTCTGGTTTTACAACCTTTGAATTGCTTACAGGTCGACAGTTTCCAGGCCTACGGAACGCCTTGGTGTAGGATCCAATCCCGCCACTAACTCATGCTGTCTATTTTGACAAACTAACTGCTATGATCAAACATTTTTCCTGACAGGCTACCACACAACGACATCGTAACAATGACCCAGCGGTTAAAAATGTTGATTGGGTGTCTAACAGACACAGGTGTGGACCTGAGGACTCAGGTCCAAGAGAGGGAGGGTGGTGAACAGACAGAACCAGATACACCAACACTGCAACACCAACAGAACCAACAACCAGGTTGTAAGATTGTACATAAAAAAGGTGACATTTTTTTCCCAGCCCAGCAACAGAACCTTTAGCACACTGCATAAGTGCAGACTGTGCCTACGGAGCAGGTATAGCTGTACAATTCAAGGCCAAGTACGGAATACAAAAGGTTGTAAGTCAAAACGAACACACAGGTGAATGTGCAGTTACGACGGCAGACTGATTTTTCATTTAATAAAAAAAAACTGTACTGATTTACCAACATATGGGAATTTTACCAACAGCCTCAGATGCATGAAAGATTGGTGTGAGAAAAAAGGAATAACAGGTGTATCCACTCCCCGGCTAGGGTGTGGTTTAGATAAATTGGATTTCCATAGGGTGGTGGAAATCCTGACAGAAGTGTTCAGGGACCTGAACATCACAATTACTGTTTATTAAATATAACTTGGGGAGTCACATACTATAGGGACTCCTTTAGCTTTTACCTTTAATATCTTCTCTTCATTTTATATAACCTTTAGAACTGGTGTTGAATTTTTGAAGGCTGAATTTTCAACTGTATAACGATTGTTTAACTGTTGGTTTAATATTTTTCGAATTTAAGACTGTTTTTGAATATAGCCAATAGGCATAAGTGTGCTTTTCCACAGAAATGAATTTGTATGGGAATTGGAAGGTTCTGTGGGCCCTAGGGGTTGCAACAGTGATCATAGTCACACTGATACTCAATTTAAATGTCTGCCATTGAGAAGAAAGAGAATAGTCCACCCCCATATAGTATGCCCCTATTAGGCCTACAGAACCTGTGTGAGGAGGAAGAAGAAAATGTGTGACCTCTTTCAGAGGTCAAGAGAGGGAATTGTGGGATTTTGATGTTCTTTTGGTAATCATTATATTATGTTATGGTTCATGAGTGCCATTATGTTCTTTCTGATAAAATGTATGAGAAAATGTCTGTGTGCAAGTGGAAAATAGCAAAGAGGAAGTTACTAGGCTGTGAGAGCAAAGCAACAAGCTTTGTGGTTTCCTATTGAATGTTGAGATCTACAGAATGTGCAAACAGTATTGAAAACAGGCCCTGGCAGAGAGAAAACACACAGACAAATCATGCTGTTATTAATTGAAGTTTGAATCTTGCTTAAAAATATAACATTGCCTATATTAACCATTTTAATGGCATTTATCATTTACAGGCTTTAATCACCCCTATACAATAACATGATTTTAGAAAGTACGTTTTAAGTGTAATATGTTTTATGTTGACCCCAGTGAAATCGGCCTAGCAACAAGATGATGTGACTTACAGGGGACAGAATGTTCTAGAACCGAACATTCTGTACGTATATATGTGTATGTGTCATTTCCTCACAGGCTGTAGCAGTGATATGGTAATGGAGTCAGATGAACGAGGATAGCCAATGGGGAAAGTGAAATCTGAAGAGAGTTCGACGTCACATATCATATAAATACTCATGTTATTTCCTGGATCTGGGAGTCTGTTGTTGGCCTACTGTGAGGCTTTAAGACTGCCCAGCATGCTGTAACTTTTTCATATCTGATCAATAAATATTCAATTTAGATATTTGGGTCTTTCCTCTAATTGTGAACATGCTATGGACGCCTTAAAGTCCAACATTACTCTATCATTATACTAAAATAAGTAGGGCCTACATGCACTGCTATCAAACGTGATGTGTTTGGTGTTTGTTGTAATCTGGAACTTGGTGTATATCAAATGTGTTTGTTAAATGTCTCCACATGGAAACGGAATGCCCTCCCCCCGCACAGTCCTGCAATGAGAACCAGAAAAACCGGTTTCTAACCATTTTATTTACATGTGAATAGTGAGAGCACCCCCTCAGGAGCTGTAGCATGGTTTTTGCGGGGTCTTTATAAGCTTAAGCCAGGACTAAGCCTTAGTTTAAATAGGAAATATAACTAGTTTTAACAAACATGCCTTACTAAAAACATTATTTGTCTGCATTTGAGGCTAAACAAAGGGCATGGCCGTCCGGACCTCGGTAATTTTCTGACGCATGTCTTATTTGACTCAATGCTCAGCGCTCGTTTGACGACTTGCGGCGCCACGCAGCCCGATCGGACGGCATGTGACGTCTGAGCACCGCGAGACAGTAGGCCTACAGTGCTTTTGAATAGATCTCGCGGTAGTGTGATGTCACAGGCCAACGGGTTTGCGCTGCGCCCCATTAAGTAAGATAAAGTGAAAATTATTCCTAGATGACCAATAAAATCATACCAGGCAGACAGCAAAGGAGGAAGGATACCTCAGTGGAAGTAATAGGTTAAATTGGGCCGGAGCGCACCTCCTCGGGTCCACAACACAACTTGCCGGAGCTCCGGTCCGTCTCCTTCAGCAACAGGGTTTGACGCAAAGCGAATAATAACGTTTTCATTCATAGGCTTCAAACTCGTGCTTGCGAGGCACCCTCGACAAAAATCATTTTGAGAAAATCATGCTTCTCAGAGGTCCACTGTGTTTTTAATCCCGTCTGAATCGGCCATGTCTGTGTTTTTCTCTGACGACCTCTGTAATCTGTAAATTTCAGAGCATTTTACCTACTGTTTTTCGCCGAACTCAGAGGTCATCTGAGAAATGTTTTCCCGTCCGGATGAAGACGTCTGTGTTTGCTCGCAATATGTTTTGAAAACGCGTCTCTTTTCATGTTTTGGCAAACGTGATCTGCCGACAGGTCTCACTAACGCACGTATAGACTATTGTACTTAATTCCTGAATCCCATTCATTCAGATAGCCTATGGATTTTTTTCCATTCAGCGGAATAAAATAATTAAATCAAGACGAGCTGAATATCATACACTGTTAAGACTGGCCAAAACGGTTAGTTTTGTAGGTGTTCAGCTTGGGAGTTATACTCGGTTTAACAAAAAATGGGAATAAATAATACAACAGAATATTTGGAATTGGGGCAAGCAGAACATGAATTCACAAATCACAAAAAATGTCAAATTAGATAAATTAGTTAATGATATTGCGCAAATGCTCTCGGTCTCTTCGAGGTCTACGCGAATTAGAGGTTTGTTATAAGACTCCGTTATACATCACGTCTCTTCTAATTGCACAGAAAAAATGAATCAAATGATGCGCATTTAAGTCGGATTTTTATGGAGAATAGGCTTTGTGACCGTTTAACCCCATGTGGACCGAACAAGAAACGTATGCTTTCATGGAGTCCGTGTATGACATCTCCTTTATTTAGTTTTACATATTTTTATTTATATGCATTTAATAATACCGTAAGATCATAATGTATACACTGTAAAAATGATTCAGTGGCTTTGTAAATGTAGGCTATCTAAAATAAATGATTAAATTAACTTAATAAATTTGTTTAATGTCAGTTATGTGTTTTTTTTTAGTCAGACAAACCCAAATAAATGACTAGAAATAGATATTTTGTTTAAAATGTACATATTTTATTTGATGTATACGCCTTAATAATATAAGTATTTAATTTACAGATTATTTTAATCAATATATTTGATAAGGTCAGAATTATATATTTAAGTTTTTGAAACTGTAATTATTGCTTTCTTCAAATTAATATTATTTGCATTTAACATCAACTTTAAAAAATCTACGTTTTACGCCTAACTTGAACTATGATGTACTTACTATTTTTACATTGATATTATTTGAGTAAATGTAGGCAAAAAAATAAATTAATACTAAGTAGAACAAATGTTAATTTAAAAAAATCCCATATAGCCAACAGGTTTTAATCAGCAACAGAGAAACTGCGCCTTTTGCCGATGACAAACACCTCAGAAACTCCTCGAATTTATGAATATTTACACTCACAATATGATTTTATTTACTTACTACAAAAATATAACACATTATACAAATTTATTCAACACCATTGCACACTTTATATCGAGTTTCATACTATGTAAAGGAAAACATGATAATATAAATAGTACAGTAATGCAGAACAGCGCATTACAACCATGTTCAAGCTATTAAAAACGTTCAGATGCAAAAATGAACTAAATGTACAATTAGATAAACTAGTTAATGATATTGCGCAAATGCTCTCGGTCTCTTCAAGGTCTACGCGAATTAGAGGTTTGTTATAAGACTCAGTTATACATCACGTCTCTTCTAATTGCACAGAAAAAATGAATCAAATGATGCGCATTTAAGTCAGATTTTTATGGAGAATAGGCTATGTGACCGTTTAACCCACGTGGACAGAACAAGAAAGCGTATGCTTTCATGGAGTCCGTGTATGACATCTCTTTTATTTAGTTTTACATATTTTTATTTATATGCATTTAATAATACCGTAAGATCACAATGTATACACTGTAAAAAATGATTCAGTGGCTTTGTAAATGTAGGCTATCTAAAATAAATGATTAAATTAACTTAACCCTTAAACAGGCAAGAGTGGAAAACGTTGAGCAAAAAATCATTTCATGACATTTTTTGTATCATCTGGACTTATGTAAAAGATATTCATTGGAATTTTTTAAATATTTGATATATTCAGGATTTTATGAGTTGTATCTCCCAGGATACATTGCCCTATTAAGGTATAAAAAAAGGATTAAGTCATCAAAATTTATTTTTTATTTGCAGCAAAAATTATGTGATTCTGACTTCCTCTCTTGCTCTAAAACATGCCATACATATTTTTTCATCAATTTTAAAAAGTGTAAACAACAGGTTTACTAGCAACAATGCATGTAAATAACACAACTAAATGTAAGTAGGCCTAACTAAGAATGAGCAGTTTTTGAATGTCTTCATTGGCTTCGTTGGTGCTTTTTCTGCTCCATCTGCAAAAAATATATTTTTTTTAGATTATAATAGTTTGGTAAATTATTTAAGAATTGATGAATTTTGCATACTACCTGACCTACCCCTCAATGTAAACTATATGTGTCTATATGTGTTTCAATCAGAGGCCTCTTATTGGCTGCAATTTAGAGGAATGCATGCCTGGTATGAGGAAAATTACAAAAATTTCTTGGTTCTAATACACCACTGCACTGTCACAAAAAAATTCATCTTCATCACTTTTCTCAAAATCTGAAGAATTCATTGGTATCAGCTCTATAACTCATATTCCCTATTATTCCTTATACCATAAAATTAGCTGTTGTGAAGCCGTGAAAGAAAATTTCCAGTTAAAATGCTAAGATGCAGTCACCTAAATATATGAATATCAGTTTAACCTGCAAATTTGATCATTTATTACATTTTTCAACTCAAAATACAAAGATAGGCAATATTGTGGTTAATCCCTTTTTTATACCCTAATCAGGCAATGTATCTCAGGGGATACGTATATTTCAAAATGCGCTAAATAACAAAATAAACAACATATAACCAAATTTTCTTCTTTAGCACCTCAAGACAATGTTCACAGTTAATATTAGCAGTATTAATATTTTTTTTAAAGACGAAAAGTAAGATTAATATTCATTTACTTACCACAAAATCTGACTGTCCTGCAAAACCGGTGGCCATGTTGGATTTAGGTCAGGCTGACCAATTGATTAAAAAAAACTTGAAGCAAATAATGTTACCCACATATTCAAGACAGACCAAGGTTTGATAAGTGATATAAGGATTTGATTGAAAAATCTTTTTTATGCCCCAAACAAGACACTGAAGAGAGCGTATCCCGTGGTGCACATTGCCTGTTTAAGGGTTAAAGCAACACTATGTAGTTTTTTTACCTTTAAATAATGTCTCTAAAATTATTTCAGTGATAGAACAACTTTTAACTGGACAAATTGTACTGTTGCTGCAACCTGAGCAGTCTCCTAGCTGCTACAAGCACACTCTGAAAGTGGCGGTGGAGGGTAGGAAACACAGCCCCGCCCCTCCCCCTGCCTGCAGAAGAGTGTCTGATACCAGGCACTGTTGCGCTTTTCAACCACATGGGGGAGCTGTAAGTCATTTTTACATGGAAACTACATAGTGTTGCTTTAATAAATTTTTTTAATGTCAGTTATGTGTTTTTTTTTTAGTCAGACAAACCCAAATAAATGACTAGAAATAGATATTTTGTTTAAAATGTACATATTTTATTTGATGTATACGCCTTAATAATATAAGTATTTAATTTACAGATTATTTTAATCAATATATTTGATAATGTCAGAATTATATATTTAAGTTTTTGAAACTGTAATTATTGCTTTCTTCAAATTAATATTATTTGCATTTAACATCAACTTTAAAAAATCTACGTTTTACGCCTAACTTGAACTATGATGTACTTACTATTTTTTACATTGATATTATTTGAGTAAATGTAGGCAAAAAAATAAAATAATAAGTAGAACAAATGTTAATTTTAAAAAATCCCATATAGCCAACGGGTTTTAATCAGCAACAGAGAAACTGCGCCTTTTGCCGATGACAAACACCTCAGAAACTCCTCGAATTGAATATTTACACTCACAATATGATTTTATTTACTTACTACAAAAATATAACACATTATACATATTTATTCAACACCATTGCACACTTTATATCGAGTTTAATGTCATGTAAAGGAAAACATGATAATATAAAAAGTACAGTAATGCAGAAAAGCGCATTACAACCATGTTCAACCTATTAAAAACGTTCAGATGCAAAAATGAACTAAATGTACAATTAGATAAACTAGTTAATGATATTGCGCAAACGCTCTCGGTTTCTTCAAAGGTCTTCCCGAATTATTTTGTTATAAAGACTCCGTTATCACATCACGTATCTTCTACTGTAAGTACACAAAAAAATAAGACGAATGATCCGCGTTTAAGTCAGATTTTTATGAAGAATATTTGACTGTTTATGTAACTGGCAAAAGAAAACTTCGCCAACCAAATGTTTGTCAAAAAGCTTGCATGTGACATCAAAGTATTGCCAAAGCACGGAGAATCCCTGTCATGTTACTTCGATATCAAATAGTATGCTTAAAGCATAAAGTCGAGCACACATTGTCGTCAGTATGCCCTACTTGAAACACGACTGAGATTTTTATGAAGAATATTTGACTGTTTATGTAACTGGCAAAAGAAAACTTCGCCAACCAAATGTTTGTCAAAAAGCTTGCATGTGACATCAAAGTACTGCCAAAGCACGGAGAATCCCTGTCATGTTACTTCGATATCAAATAGTATGCTTAAAGCATAAAGTCGAGCACACATTATGCCCTACTTGAAACACAACTGCCCTCTACAGGTTTTTTATTTCCTGCGTCCCCCAGCGAATCCCCCTTCTGCGGGATCTCGCAGAATTTCGGAAGTGCTCGCGGCATTCTGTTCTCAGAGACGCGCATTTTTAAAGGCCACATCTGTATCAAACTTTTAGATGCAGAATTCTTTGCTCCTGTAAAAAAGCTCTTTGTTTTGAGGATGTAGCTTTATTAAAGTGTATTATTTATTCAGTAGTCCCTAAATAAACGACACAATGTTGCAGATGTTTCACAAAATGCATAACAATAATGCAGTGAACACCATAGAAATGTTAACATACAATTAAAAGTCTCATGCTTTACATCCAGAACATGATGCACGATAGGATGTACAAAGTGATATTTGGACGCAGCCTCAGTCTGTCAGATCAAAAAGACATACAGAATGCACAGAGCAGTAGGACTCCATGAACAGAGTTGAGAACCACTGCTGTAACTCATTATGCTTACCTGACTCATGCAGAATTCTGGCCTGGTGTTTGGTCCCCCCTTTCTCTGGCTTGTGTCTTCATCATCATTACACTCTTGTCAGTGTAATAGTATCGTCGTCTGCGTACCAGGACTTTGTAACTCAGCTGTCCCTTCTCCTTCAAGGCACATTTTTGTCAAGCTGCAACAAGTTGGAATACATAATTATTAACGTTTAATGATTTTGATGTATGAAATATGTAACAAAAGCAAAAAATGTATAGACATTCTATTAAGAAATTACCTTTTTGTTGTTTGTTTACTGACCTTTCAACCATATTGCATTTATAATTGATCATCATACCTTTGGTCTACTGTTAACAGGCTACTGTAGAAAACTTTTAACAAAAATTATAAATGCTGAATGTGTCTCATCTTAAATACATTTGTTTCATTGAATTTGGATGTTTTAATGATTTAAGGAAAATTTATGTAGCATATATATTGATGTTTTAAATCAGAGTTTGTTAATGACACTTAATCATTAACAAACATTTAAAAAGGTTTATTACAATACTAATTGATAATATTAATGTAATAATCTTGTTTTGTAACACCCTAAATTACTGAGCGCACAAACGCTACCCCTGTTACAAGCATGAGTGGTTGACTTCATGCAGACATGCGCAGACATTGAAGTACCGCGAGTGATTCAAAAGACCACGAAACAATGAAATCACGCGGTACTGTGATGTCATACTGGTTAACGCTAAGCCACGTGAAGCCGGACACAAGGGCTACACTAATCTTTGGGCTGGAGTTTTTTTTTGTTTTTTTTTACAAGTTTTTTTTTATTATTGAATCAGTCTGAATAACAAAAAGGCATTAACATATCCTCGATGATAGACCTTAACAAAAAACCAAGCAGCATATTGTAAATAATATAAAATAAAGAAAAAAAAAAAATATATATATATATATATATATATATATATAAATAATAAAATAAATTTAACAAGTAAACTTTAACAAATCTACATTTGTGTAGATAAAATTTGGCTACAATCAACACATTATTACACAAAAATTCAATGTCTTTGTTGTCCAAAAAGACCCCAAATTTAACATTATGATAGTCAAAAGCAGGTATTACATTTTTTGTCTCCAACCACTCATACAATCTGTCCCAAAAGGACTTAACAACTGTACAGTTATAAAATAAATGTTCCTGAGACTCAATATCTTTTTGACAAAATGTACACACATTGCTTTCCAAATTAAACCTTATTCTTAAAAAATCGTTACATGGATAAATATCATTAATTGTCTTGAAATGTACTTCTTTCATTTTAGGTAACAAAGGAAATGATAAGTATCTGGTTCTAACTTTAATAGTGTCAGCTATGGAAAACCTTGAAGATAGATTCTTTCTTTTAACAGGAAGAGGAAAATATTCTTTTGTAATAAGTGATCTCAATACCTTGTTATTACAGTTTTCATCTAAAAAATTATATTTTTCAACAAACAATTCCAGAGGTGTGGGTATTACAGAAGAAAATTGTAATATACCTTTGATTAGATTTCTCAAAGCTACAGGAATAGCTTTGATAACTACAGAATATTGTCTATATGAACATTCAAAATTAAACTTGGTCTTAAAATTATCATAACTCAACATATTACCATCTTCATCCATTAAATGTATAACAGCCCAAACTCCTTTTTCCATCCAGTCTTTATAAAATAAAGATTTCCTTTTATGTAAAATACATCTGTTATTCCAAATTATAGCCTTGTGTGGAGAGAAATTATGTTTGTACAGCATTTTCCAGTATAGTAACACCTGCATATGAAAATCAGATAACTTCAAAGGCAGTTTTAATGGTTCAAAATCACATCTTAATAGAAAATAAATTCCCCCTACCCTTTGGAAAAGATGAAAAGGAAGACTAAACCATAAAGACTTTTCATCTTTTACAAATGATTGTAACCATCTTAATTTAATAACTCCATTCATTGCCCCAAAATCAATTACATTTATCCCTCCTTCTTCTGTCAATTTTACCATATCACTCTTTCGAATCATATGTTGTTTATTGTTCCAAATAAAGTTATAATGAATTCGATTAATTTCCTTAATGCACCTTTCGGGAATTGCCAATGAATATGCTGGGTAAATTAGTCTTGATATCCCTTCCATTTTTGTTAATAAAATTCTTCCAAATATGGAAATATTTCGTTGTAACCAGCTATTCAATATGTTTTTATTTTTTTGTACAATAACTTAGTCAGGAGGCCAAAACTGATATTAAAACTTTGTTGGACACTTTTTGGTACAAGCATACAACTTATCAAATATTAATATTTAACCCCTCAACATGTGTTCTAGCCAGGTTATCAGCTTAGTAAATGTTTTTTTGTCCATTTTAACATTATATTCTTAAAAGTGGTAAAAGCGGATTTTCCCCCCAAAGTGCTTCCATATGTTACCTACTGTAATTTTGGGCAAATGTGCAATATAATCCAATTTATGTGCAAGCATGATCATTAAAAAATAATAATCAATAAATACCACAAGAGTACCACACCACAAGGGGCACTGTAGGGTCAGCATAGCTGTGATTTGGCATTAGCAGCAGATCCAGAGAAGATGATCACAGCAGAGTCAACAGTCTGAACCAAACTTTCTAATCACACAATCACACAACAGTTTAACTAGGTCTATTTGTCTACACACACATTTACCTCAATATTCTATTATTATACCATCAAATGTTACCAGAAACAGGTAAGCTAAACTGTTTTCCAATTAGCTATACTTCCCAGACAGATAGCTAGACTAATTTACATTCATAATTACTAGCTTATTACTAATAGGTAAATTAAGTTTTGTGCAGATGTATAATGGAAATTTTATGTTTATAATTTTGCTGCACAAAAGCCTATTTTACAATCTGCTACACTGCAAAAAATGATGTGTTAATTTTTTACACATTGTGTGTGTCATGCCATTTAAGGCGTTATTTCATGTTAAAATAAATGAAAGGGACAACACAAGTTGTGTTAAAAACAGTGATGGTAGTAATGGTTACAAAGTAATTCCGTTACTGTAATTCCACTACTTTTAGCGGTAATGAGCATGTAACTAAGTATTTGTTTTTAAATCAAGTAACGCAGTTACAATTACTGAAATTTAAATGAGTTGGTTACTCGTGTTACTCTATTTTGTGATAAATGAACACTTGCAGACAAGACATTTCTGATCTAACATCGCAGGACCTTGGTGAGCGGCACAATGAATAATAACACAGAAGGTGTGTTAGTATAGGGACAACACATTTAATGCTCATTATCGCTAAAAGTAGTGGAATTACAGTAATGGAATTACTTTGTAACCATTACTCCCGTCACTGTTTTTAACACAACTTGTGTTGTCTCTTTCATTTATTTTAACATGAAATAACGCCTTAAATGGCATGACACACACAATGTGTAAAAAAATTAACACATAATTTTTTGCAGTATAGCTAAAAGTGTTAACGAGTTTGTTAGATAGCCAAGCCCTCATCTTAAGTCAGAGGACATTGTAGTGATTCACTCAGAAGCCAATTAGACTAGTGTAGTGAACAATTTCTTTCCCTTTAGATACGATAACATGGATCCAGAGGGAGCTGTAAGCCTAGTGTCCAAAGAAAAACAAATAGGAAAAGATATTGATTGGGAAAAATGTTTCATTTGTCAAGACAAATATGGAAAATACAGCCAAGATAAAGCCCTAAGAAATCCTTCTGAGAATGGGCTAAAGTGTATTAGATTAAGAGCAAATGAACGGGCGAAATACCAAGACGTGGCACTGCATGAAAAGAGGTGTATCCGTACTAGGAAACTCCTGTAAACACCACTGATTTTCGGAAGTATCTACTAGTTCCACTGAGGGTAAACTTCTAATTCCACCAAGTTAGGAAACTCCCGTAATGATACCAATTCGGATGTATCTTGCTGAGGGGATATTCCTGTGGTATATGCAGCCATTTGTTGCCATGGCAAATAATCCCATTGAAGATTTTGTCAGGGGACATTTTCACACCTTTGCACAATTCTAGTGTGTTTAATCCCAACACTGATTGGTTGCTTTTAAAACCCCCTCCCAAAACTCTGACAACTATTGGGACACAACTTTGAAACTTTCCAGTTGAGATGATTTGATTGGTTACACTTTGTATTTAGCCCAACCCAAGCCCTCATAGTTTAGTGACTTGATTGGTTATTTGGCTGCTATGCAGATAGACTACAATCCCCCCCCCCACTATATCCTACTATACATGCCCAAAACCCTTAAAAAAAAAAACTTTGAATCGAGTTTGAAATGTTTATTTAATAAAAAACTGAACAATCCACAATTGTCACAATCACAAAATAATATTACACATAAATATTAGAAGTTGCATACATAAACAATACTATTTAAACTTATAAATATACAGACAGAGAAAGCAATATTAGAGTAAAATAAAACAAAATAAAAGCAACAATGAAAACTACATTCAAAGCAGTACAATGTAATGTAGCAGTGGCGGTTGCAAATTCAAAATAAGTGTTCGGAGTGTCATGTGTGTTGCTTGTGTTTTTAAAATGTTTTTGTTGCTTCATGTAAACCATGTGCATCACGTGTTTAGTCAAAACTCGACACGCAGAACACATATTTTGAAATTGGGAACCACACAAATGACGGGCTGTATACATGTTGTGACAAACTTCGCATCAAGTGCTCACAAAAAACAAGTCACCAGCTGCCACTGTAATGTAGTAAATATCTAAATAAAATGAACAACAACTATATTGATCTTGCTTTAAGAAATCAGTCCTACACTGCAAAAAATGACTCTTACATAGTATTATTGTCTTGTTTTTAGTAGAAATATTATTTAAATTAAAATGCTTTTTCTTGATGAACAAAATGACCTAAGAAAATAAGTCTAGTTTTAGACAAAATAAATAAACACACACACACACTTTAAGTGAATTTGTGCTTAAAACAAGCAAAAATATCTGCCAATGGTGTGAGAAAAAAAATCTTACATTTTCTTTTTTCATAAAAACTTAATTTAAGCACAATTTTCTCACTCCACTGTTAAGATATTTTTGCTTGTTTAGGCACAAATTTACTTAAATTGTATATTTTTGTCTAAAAACTACACATATTTTCTAAGGTAATTTTGCTCATCAAGAAAATACATCTTGATTTAAGAATTTTTAGTTTTTCTACTGAAAACAAGATAAAAACCCTAAGTTAGAAAGTGATTTTTTGCAGTGTAGATTCAATAGCAGAGCTCTGTCTTGGAATTAATCAAACATTTCTCACTGTAACACTGTCATTTCTCACATTTAAGAAAACCGGTTGCATTAAACCATTCAAGTTTTAAAACACATAGATTTGAGTACTGTGAACTTAAAAAAATTGAGTCACATGCAGTTATGCACTTATATTTAAGTTCACACTACCTAAATATAAGTGCATAATTGCACAAGACTTAAGTTCACAGTACTCAAATGTATGTTTTTTAAAACTTAATGGTTTAAGGCAACCGATTTCCTTAAATGGTTTGAGTTAAGTTAACTGTTGTCAGCAAAGGTAAAGTTGATGCACCCTCATCTGGACAGACATCTCTTTGGAGCCCTTTGGAAATATAAAAGTACATATAAGTATTTGGCATAATACTAGTACACATATACAGATACACACGACAAATCAAATGACATATAATTAAAGTTGTACATTTTAGAAAGTTTACATTAAACTGTACAAAGATACAACAACATATGATCAAAGAACTTCATAATATACATCTTCTTACTTCATTTTCTGTGTTGATTTCCTCAGAGTCTCTGTGTTGTTCTGCAGCTTCATTACAGTAGGCTACTTCAATATAGTTGTCTATCAAACACAGAATAAAAAAATAGAATCACATACATCATAACACATCTATTAACTATTTAACCTCTTTAATTTAATAATTTCATTATTAAACTTACATCATTTTGGCCAGATTGCAGTGACATCAATTTCTTCAGTGTCTAGATCAGTCTGATGTTTTAGCTTCCACTGTTACTTCGTTATATTTCTCTGGCAAGCACAGAATTAAAAATCAAAATCACATACATCTGTTTACTATCTAACATGTTTGATTTTAAAAATTGAATGAATAAACATACATCATCTTTACCCAGAAACCTCTTCATCGTCCACAAAGTTGACCACAGTGTACATGACCTCTGTAAACACAAACATGAATAGACTTCATATTTAAAAAGATGAAGAACAGCAAACATATAACGTTTAAATATATTATGACTCCAAGCTTCTTTACAATAAGCATCTAGGTTCTCTCAAAGTGAAGCTGGCTTTGTTCTAAATCAATATAAAGCTATTAAAAATAAGCAGCATCTACCAGAACTAAAGCAATGAGCTTTTAACAACAAAAGATCGTCTGTATAATTTAAAATAGCAGAGAGACACTTGCTAGCTGCTAACATTTCAAACACACGAGTTACTGTTGTTTTGTTTGTTTTAATCAAATAACGTCTCATCTTGGCTTCTTTAAAGTTTTGTTTTTAAAAATTTAAACATCGAATTGATTCTTCTAACAGCCCGGTTTGAATGTTACTTCGCGTATTTTTAACCTCATGTTTACCGCTGTGTACCATGTATACCCTTAAAGTTTTACTGTTTGTGCTTTAAATTCAAACAGTTCTAGTATAAAGACAAAAACGAATCATAGTAAATAACATAATATGAACAAATAGGCAACCGATCAGCGTGATGCAGGCAAATGAATTAAATCAAACTTACCATAATGTCGATGAGCAAACAAAGAGACCGAGAGTAATCCATGCAGTAACGGTTCGCGATTTTGAATCTTCTTCTTCTTCTTCTTCTTCCGTTTTAATGGCGGTTGGCAACTAACTTTAATAGTGCATTACCGCCACCATCTGGACTGGAGTGTGGTACTAGAGTCTAATCCTTTCAAAATATGAGATAAACAAAAAAAAAAAAAAAAAAAAAAAAAAAAAAATTAAATCTAAATTCTTTTAATTAATCCTGTATTCCTCAAAAAGTCAATTACATACTTAAAACAAATTCCACCTGTACTTATTTGTAAAATGTCCTGTAAATTTAACCTCATATGTTCTACTTGCAATTGTGCTATTAATCTTTGTCTTTCTTCCTGATATTTAGTACAGTGTAGAATAACATGCTCTATTGTTTCTGAATTACCGCAAAATTGACAGTTGCCATCAGCATGCTTCTTCATTATTACCAGTGTATTGTTTAATCGTGTATGACCATATCGTTCATCTCATTCTTGAAAATACATCCTCCTCCTCCTTACTTCTGTTCGTATTTCTGCCCTTTCCCACTTTGTTCTGTATACTATAGTACTGTCTTCCAGTCTGCCCACTGTCCCATAATGTTTGCCATTTTCCCTTCATTTTGTTTTTAACCATACTTTTAATTTCTGATTTACTGTAATTTACCTCAATATCTATGTTAGGCTTTCCAGCTGCTTGCTTAGCGTATTTATCTGCTGACTCATTTCCTACAACTCCTATATGAGCTGGTACCCATACAAGAGTTACATCAATTCCTGACCTTACCAGATTGTTTGCCACTTTAATAATATCATATACAATATCCTGCCTTGAGTTTGACTGAAACGTTTTGACACTGATTAAGGCTGAACTGGAATCTGAAGCAATTATTGCCTTCCTAGGCCTATTGACATCCACCCAAATCAAAGCTAGCCACACAGCAATCAACTCTGCTGTGTAAACGGCTAAATCATCACTGATTCTTTTACCCACTTCAATTTTTAATTTAGGGATAACATAAGCAACCCCCATTCTTGTATCCGTCCGTTTAGATGCATCTGTATATATAATTAAATCCTCCCTATACCTCTCCATTAAATAGTTCTGCACCCTGTATTTGTCTATGTCATTTTCTTGCTTTTCTTCTAATAGTCCCAAATCAATGGACATCTCTTTAAAAATCCATGGTGGATTAACTGGTAACGCTACAGTAGGACTTATTTTTAACTCATTAATCCTCATTTCATTTACTTTATCATTGATGACCCAACCAAAACTTCTGACTTGAGCGTTTCCACGCTCTTGACATTGCTTCAGCACTGATTGACTCATATGATTTCCATTATGACCTCTCAAGTTTGCCCAATACACAAGGGCTAGCTGATCTCTTCTAAGGTGAAGAGGCATTTCTCCCATCTCCACCTGGACAGCTGTCACTGGCGTTGTTTTGACAGCACCACAGCATAATCTCAATGCCTGATTTTGGATCACATCCAACTTGTTCAGCCATGTTTTGGCTGCAGATCCATATATTAAGCAACCATAGTCAAATATAGACCTGATCAAACCTGTATAAATTGTTCTTAAAGCATGTCTACTTGCTCCCCACTCCACTCCGCACAAACACCTCATTACATTTATTACTTTTTTGCACTTATCAATTATTTTTTGAATATGCACTGCCCATGTCAATCTTTGATCAAACCATATGCCCAAGTATTTAAAGGAATCAACCCTTTCTAACTCATTAGCAGAAAGTTTCACTTTTATTTCCTTGGCCAGTTTCTTTCTTGAAAAAAACATTATTTTGGTTTTATCAATTGAGATCCTAAAACCCCATCTAATAGCCCATTTATCCACTACATCAACTGCTTGCTGAATCTTATTCTTCACAAATTCCACATTCCTCCCTCTTTTCCATAATGTACCATCATCTGCAAACAATGCTACATCTACAAAATTCTCTACTTCCTTAAAAATGTCATTAATCATGATGGAGAACAATAGAGGACTGATAATACTCCCTTGTGGAATACCATTTTCTACCTGATACCGCTCACTTGTCACCCCATTTATCCTTACCATTATTGTTCTCCCTGACAGAAATTCCTTAATCCATGTAAACACTCTTCCCTTGATTCCCATATGATTTAACTTAATCAAAAGGCCTTCCTTCCACATCATGTCGTACGCTTTCTCAATATCACAAAAGACAGCCACCACTGACTCCTTGTTCACTTGAGCTTTTCTTATGGCATCCTCCAAACACACTAAAGGATCCATAGTACCTCTACCTCTTCTAAAACCACTCTGATAATTTTGTATCAATCCTTTAGTCTCAACTATATATATAAGTCTGTCATTTATTATTCTTTCCATTGTTTTCCCCAATTGAGACGTAAGTGCTATTGGCCTGTAATTGTTAGGAATCTTAGGGTCTTTTCCAGGCTTTTTAATAGGGATAATTATAGATTCTTTCCATGCTCTTGGAATATTTCCCTCTGTCCATACCTTATTGTAAAGACATAACAATATTTCCTTTCCTTTATCAGTTAGGTTCTCCAACATAGCATAACAAATCCCATCCCCCCTGGTGAAGATTTACCTAACTTTCTTAGTGCAATATTTAGTTCAGTTAATGTGAATAATTCATTCAACACCCCTCCTGTCACATCTTCATTCTCAGAATCATGTTCATATTTTTCCATTGTTTCTGCTCTTGCTCTTTTTTCCTGTTGACTCAGATTTTCATTACTATGTACCTTACTTAATACCTTTGCCATTATCTCTGCTTTGCCAATGTTACTAATGATTACATTCTGACCATCATTCATCACAGGATATCCATACTCTTTTCCACTCCCTTTCATTTTCTTTATCATTCCCCAAACTCTCTCTACTGGAGTAGTCCTTCCTATAGAGTCACAGAACCTTCTCCAGCAACTATTCTTAGCCTCCCTTATAGTTTTCCTTACAGCTGCTTGAGATTTCTTAAACTTGATTAAATTCTGGAAATTATGTGTTCTTTTCAAAATTCTAAAAGCTTTGTTCCTCTCTTTAATTGCTGTTTTACATTCATTAGACCACCATGGTACTATTTTATTTAAATTCTTGGATTTGGATTTAGGAATGGCCAAACTTGCAGCACTGATTATGCCAGCACTAATATCCATGCACAAATTTTCAATATCTCTGTACACATCTATTGCTGACAGCATCTCATCACTAATCTCTCTAAATTTTCCCAATCTGCTTTCTCTAATATCCATCTCTCATTTTTGACTTCATGTTCAACTGCAGCCTCCATTCCTACTTGAATTATAATAGGGAAATGGTCACTACCTACAGCATTGTCCTTTAATACCTCCCATTCACACTTATCTGCTAATGACATAGTAGCTAATGAGAGATCTATTGCTGATTCTGTTCCCCTAACAACATCAATTCTAGTTCCTGATCCATCATTCAGACAAACTAACTCTTCCTCATCCATAAATTCTAACATTACATCCCCATTGACATCATTCCTTCCCCCCCACAATGTACTATGTGCATTAAAATCACCACACCATATCACTCTCCCCTTTGTATCCTTCCCAATATCTGCCAATTGGTTTAATTCTAATTGCCTACATGGATTATAGAAATTAATTATCTCTATACTACCTTCATTTGAACAAACTTCTATTATAATGTACTCTAGATCAGTCCCTCTTTTAATTTCTCTATATTGAATGCCTTTTTGTATGAAGGTTATGACTCCCCCACCTTTACCAGCTTCTCTATCTCTCCTTATTGAGGTATATCCTTTAATAACAAAATCCAATTTAGGAATCAACCAACTTTCCTGTATACAAATAACATTAGGTTTTATACACATCTCATCAACATATTTTTTAAATTCCTGCCCATTCGCTATTAAGCTCCTCGCATTCCATTGCAATATAATCAAAACCATTATGCATTCCCACCCCATGTCTGAGATTGTTGTGTTTCCTCATTAAGAATGTCTCTCACTCTTTCCCAAGGCATTCCCTTTGCATCCAGGAATTTCTCGGCTGACTTGACAATTATTTTAATTCTTTCTGTTCTACTACTGGTCTGTGCTGAACAATTTATTATTTCAGCCATGAAGAGCACAAAATCACCTTTACTCACAATTAATGTATCTTCTTGTAATTTTTTACATTTTACACAGTCCCTTACATCTTTAGTCCCATCCTTTATTGTTTCTCTCATCACACCTCTTGGGACTTTCTTAGTTGCCTCTGCATATGAAACACCTTGGACTGCTTTAATTCGCTGTACCTCTTGCATTCTTTTGTTAGCCTCACAACCCCCATATGCTGCGCTATGTTCTCCTCCACAATTACAGCATTCTAGTTTTGCCCCCTCTTCACACTTTCCATATTCATGTTCACCACTACATTTACTGCACCTTTGTTTGCCCTTACATATCGCCGCTACATGCCCATACCGTTGGCATTTAAAACACCGCAGTGGAGGCGGAACATAGACCTTGACATCATAGCTCATATAACCAATAAAAACTTTCCCTGGGAGTTTGTCTTCCTCAAAAGTTAACATTATTGATAAACTGTCACAAATATTTCCATTTCTTCTTGTTTTAAGTCGTTTTGCTTCCCTTACTTTAACATTGCTAATTCCTTCTTTCACTGAATCCACTGACTCACTTAGAGGAATCCCTGATATTACACCCCTAACAATGTTTTTATCATATGCCATTGAACACTTCACTCGCTGTCCATTCAGTTTATTCATCTTTATTGCTTTCTGTTGTTGTTTCTCATTTTTACATATTACCAGTAAAGAACCATTCCTCAACTTTTTAGCGCTCCTTACCTCCCCAATTTCTTTATGCAGAGATTTAGTTAGTTGGATTGGACTCCAGTCGTCAAAAGTAGTCCCCTCCTGCAGTAGTTTGATAAATACCTTGATCTCAACTTCACTCCTTTTCACCGTTTTTATTCCTTTTCCAATGTCACTATTATCTGATTCGTCTCTATCTTTATTTTTCCGTTTTCTCTGTACTACTTTCCATTCTTCCAAACTCCCGCGTCCAACATCCATCTCCCCATCCTCACTTCCTGATCTGTCACTTCCTAACTCCTGACCATTCACAGTCCAGTTGTTGCCAACCGCCTTTAGCGCCTGAAGTTCCCGATCCACCATGCGATCCACAGACAAACGTCCTCCCGCGTTCCGATTTTGAATCTTCCCGTCAAGCCCATAGGTAAAGCGGTCGCACCTGAAGGGTGGAGGTGCATCCTGGGAAATGTAGTCCTTTGGCGTTGTTTCTGCTTGATCCTCTGCTCGCACTTAATATACTTTTTTTTATAATCCGCGTTTTCACACTATGCATTGTTCTTTATACTTGATAATTAATAAAAAAATAAAAATAAATGTTTTTATAAAGTTTATTACGTTGACAAAGCATGTTTAGTTGAAAAACATGTTAACAGTTATTTTGAATGATGCTCAGATTTTCTTAAATATAAAATCTTTGTGAATCAGCACTTTCTTGATGAAATACAAAACTCTGTATAAACATGCCTCAGGAATTATGTCTGGGTTTAGTGGATTAACTGCCATACTAATCATTGGAAACATTTAACGTATACCTAAATGATTTTTTACTTAAATATAAGTAAATATAAACTAATACTGAGTTAAGACATGTAGCCTAATTAATTTATTGTAAATGAATGCATTAACTAACAATGAAAAACACGTCATGTTGTAGTTAATGATGACTATTCAATAGTTTATGATTAGTATATGCCTTAACCCAGCATTAGTTCATGTTAAAGTAAAAATGCATGTATGTCTTTTTTCACTGTGATATATTGACCCTTATTATATTATAAAGTCCCCATCTCTTTTATTTAAATTGATTGATTGAAGACAAACATTATAATATGTGGACTAACTTTGTACAAGCATGCATTATCATATGCTAAAAGTTACCTCCTCAGATAGACTAGAACTAGCCTGGTAGAACCATCCTCTGCTATTTTGCTTCGCTTCATAGACAGAGTCTGGCTGGGCATAATTGACAATCGTTTTCCTTCTCATGGGAGGGGCTTGTCTGAAGTTTAAAATCATTGGTCTAAACGTAAGCCAATCACATAACGTTTGGATATGATGTGCGTTATGCGCCAGCTCAGCCGCATCAAATTTCTGCTGTAAAACACACGCATGATGTGAAAACAAACCCATCGAGCGAAATACCGAAGTTAACATGGCTATGAACGACTTCTGCAGATTATGTAAAGTAAATCGGGCCAGAGCTAGTTGAACACTATCCTTACGGTGTCTTTCCACTCACGTCTAAGTGGAGGAACGCCCCTCTCTCCTCTCAAACTCTTCCACCAGACGGCCATAACCATATGTAAATTAAATCTTCCTACCTTTTTTTCTGGTTAATCAGGAACGTCACCAAAGAATGTTTGCCCACGCGTCCTCCACCATTAACTGTGAACAATGAAATTTCCTTCCATGATATCTCGATTGTTGTGCACGTCAAGCTGTGCTGCACACAGTTTCTCGCTGACGATCGATAATAGTTGATAAATTAAACCTTTCCCAAAACCTGTCAGGAGTAGGGCAACAACATAATCTCCATTCAAAATTTTTAACAAACACTTTTCTTGTTCAGGATTAAGTTGGCAAGTGCCGGTTCTCCACAACAGAGCAAATAGCTTTCTGTGCCTCCATGTCCACTACAAACTACAACCGTACATTCGGCGCTTAGCGTCTACGTCACGGCTCTCAGCCCGCCCTCTGTTCATTGATTCGCCGGTTGTTTTGAGACCTGAGGAAAACGGTTTGAATGGGAGGTATCTCAGACTGAGTACAGAAGCGTAATGAAATTTAGCGGAAGTACAAAGTCTGACGTAGTCAGGCTAGACTAGAACATTGATTGGTGCCCAAACATTTTCCTTACAAGGGCCAAACCTGACTGAGGGCCGTGGGCCAAAAGTAAATGTTGTTGTGTTATATTAAAATTAAAGTTGCCCTGATAACCCCTAATTTATCATTTTAAAAATAAATAAGCAAACATTACTCTGTTTATGCATAACTTATGCAGTTTTATTTTCCAAGGCTTTTTGTAGAAAAAAGAAATCGTTTTGCCAATCATTTTAAATATCCTTTTCTCTGTGTGCCACTGCCCAAACCTCTTCATTTTTAGTCTATAGTACCAGAGTCCATTAATTTCCGTGATGCATTTTATACACTTTCAAGAATCCATGAAACATAAAAAAATTCACTTTAATCCCTTGCATTTAATTTTAATTTACATTTTGTAATGTAAAAATACAACAAAAAATGATACATTTTAGAAAATGTTTAATAAAAAATACGAACATCTGCGTCAATGACTTTTGTTTTCTTTTTCCTTATCTCACGTGGCATGATAGGCCAAATTAAAGGTCTATTGTGGGCCAACTTTGGGCACCTCTGGATTAGAAGTACAGTAGCTGACAGGTATCTGCAGATATGTTTACCCAAGTTTGTCAGTCTGTATTACCCAACATGTTTTGCATTCATATGTGAAAGACTGTCTTTTAGATTATGGACCTGTCTATTGATATTTTTGTTTCCAATTTATCAACATCCTAGCTAGCAAAATTTGTTACATGATGTCATTTGAACGGCTTCTTTTAAACGATGTATGCAGCATTGAGAGATACATGCACAATATTCTGACCTAGGGCAGTTGGAGACATGTTTTCAAAGTGTTGTAAATATATATTCTGAAATAACATTTGTTGCATTTCTCTTGAGTCAGAGACATAATTTTCACACATGAAAATGGTAATTGTGTTCATTGAATTTTAGTTATTTTGAATTATTCTAAGTTTCTTAAATAGACGAATTAAATTATATTAACAATAAACGTATTTAGAAAACACAGTTTTTATATACCACAATACTGTATGTGCTGTCTTAAGGAGACATGATTAACCCCCCACCCCACTCAGCTCTGAAAACAAAGAAGACACCTCTACCTGTGGGTCATTAACATATAAAAAGCCCTTCACACCTCACACCCACCCCTCCTCACAACCAGCTGTAAGGATTCCTGAAAACTTCCACCAGTTCCTACATACATCCACAAACGTAAGGTTTCTGGATGTTTACCAAGTTTACTTTGGTGTATTACCTTTCCAAGCACTCTGCCTCAAAAATCTGGCAAACCTAAAGTTTAGCAGAGATTTCCCATCCCGTATTTGTCCGTATACAGCTCTTTTCATGCAGTGTGGAGTATGCTGATACCCTGGAGAGAATTGATGAGTTTCTGGACACGGAAACTGAAAAGATTAAATGGCACAAAACATGCTATGCAGCTTTTACAAACGTTTATTTTTGTAAGTTTATTTCTTACCATTTTCGCGTCGGTTTAGGGTTAGATTTACATAATGACATCCCTACCCAAACCTAACTCTAACCCCAACGCCAGGTGACAACTGTTTAATTTCGCGTACCTAACTCTAACCCCAACGCCAGGTGACAACTGTTTAATTTCGCGTACACTGTTTAATTTTGCGTAATCTAACCCTAAACCGACGCGAAAATGGTAAGAAAATAGGAAAGAGAATGCAACGGACGTAATAGTATTGAAGTCCCCAGTTCGTCAAAAAATGACGCGAAAGGTATACCCTCCGCGTCAACATATTGACGCATGGTCAAGTGTCGTCAAATATTGACGCCATGGGGTGAGACTGTGTTAGCTGCTTTCAGACGAAGTAATCCTGAAGAAGAAATCCCAAAAATAATGCTGAAATCTGGGAGATCAAAGTCAGTGTCAGTTCCACCAGGGATGTTTGAACTCAAGGATGCTAACATGGAATCGCAGAAGCCCCCTCCAAAATATTATGGATCAGTTACACCCGAGATGTATTATTCAGACACACAACTAACTAAACAATCAAAGAACCACGATCTTGCATGGATTATATGCAAACTACAGAACACAGGTGATCTGGTTGTTCCATCTTGGAGTGGCTTTAACCACCTTGTGTCAAAATCAGATCACCAAAAAACAGTCATTGGAATGATGCCTATCATAAATTCTCCAGCTCATGACTATGACACAATCTGGACAGTGTTACAGAACTGCCACAAAATGACTACAAAACTGGGCCAAAGGTACACAATCATAACCTTTGATGAGCAGCTCTACTGCAAAGCAAAGATGCTTCAATGGCACCACCACAAAGAGTGTGAGGATATTATTATTCTCTTGGGTGGCTTTCATGTGCAGATGAACTTTTCAAAGGTCATTGGACAGCATCTTGCTGATTCTGGACTCAGGGACATTCTTGAGGAAAGTGGTGTGTTCGGAAAGAACACAGCTGAAAACATCATGAAGGGAAAGGGATGGAACCGTGTAGCCCGTGCACACAAACTTGCCTTTGAAGCACTTTGGAGAATACTGTGGCCAACCTTTCTGCAATGGGTGGATGACAATAATAACACAATAGACTACAGTTGCTTTGAGT
Organism: Paramisgurnus dabryanus; assembly: GCF_030506205.2. Classification (NCBI taxonomy): domain Eukaryota; kingdom Metazoa; phylum Chordata; class Actinopteri; order Cypriniformes; family Cobitidae; genus Paramisgurnus; species Paramisgurnus dabryanus. The sequence goes on from NC_133343.1 coordinate 47,166,467, forward strand.
TGGCAGACGCACTCTCCGAACACATACGATGTGGACATATTGAGGCAGCTGCCGCATGCTAAGAAGATCTCGTTCTGAAAGTTGGAGAGGTTCAAAATCTCCTTGCTGAGTTTGACAAGGCTAATGAAGACAAACCATCATTTACAATGTCACTAGTGACCCATCCACAGTTGCCCTCCCCAACCAGTTGTGGCTGGCACATGAAAGATGGAATGCTTGTCCCCCAGCTTTTAACCAAAGAACCTTTACAGGCCAGGTGCCTGGAGCTGACGATATGTGGATGCAAGGAAAGTGGAAGTCAGTGCAGTACCAGGCAGTGTAGATGTCGAAAAAGTGGAATATTTTGCAGTGGGGCATGTGGGTGTGCCTGTGCAGCTTGGTGCAAAAAATACTCAGGTACTCACATCATTATCATTGAGTTTTGCCACACTATATGCAACTATATTGTTTTAGATTATTTGGCATGATATTGTTTTTCCTGTTTTGTAGATTAGATTTATATTATTCCCTTGAATGCATGCATGTTTTGTATTTAGAAGGTATTCATTATCAAAACAGCAAATTCTTCTTTTGTGTCCCTGACCAGGACTCAGACTGAGCACATGGGCATGGTCTCTGGGTGCCTTCTGTTGGCTGCCTACCTGAGTGCCACTGCTTTGATGGAGAAAAACATACATTTGCCATACGACTATTACATAGTTATAACTACTAACTAGTTACTAACCCCTAACCCCAAAGAAGTGAGAGAGCAGTTATGTTAGGAGGGAATTAATAACTATAGTGATATGTTAATTAAATATAATTTGTGTTACAACCTGGTACATTAATGAAGTCAAACAGCACCATAGACCACCATCTACAGTTCTACATTTCCGCTTTGATATTAAAGTATTATAACTTGTGCAGCATTGCACTGTCTCTCCCTAAAAGCTTTAAACTTGGCTTGACTCATTCCCATAGATAGGGGTACTGATAGATAGAGGTTTTGGGATACTATGTTATGTTTCCAAGCTGATATTCACTTTGAAAACTGGTTCTCTTTAGGCGGAGATAGTTTTTTTCATGTTCTAGTTCTGTTGTCTCTTACATTGTACAATAAATGTTCATTCTGCACTACAGCAGACATCCCATGAGTGTTGGCTTTCATTTGATACCATTTTTGTGTATATGGTCCTTGTGGTTGTGGAGATACAGTATTCAACATTTATTGTTTGCATGTCGAGTTGAGCAGGAAACTAAAAAATTGGCCTGAAATTGCTTGTACAAGAATTCAGCTTGACAACCACCCTAATATCTTACCTATGGGTGTCTTCTAAATAAAAAAATAGGGTGACAGCTTGTACCAAAACATGTCCGCAAAAGTCTTAATGGAAGCCCTTTTTAGAATTGGCCCCCTGACTAACTTGAATATTATTTACTTCCCTGTCCCTTAAAACTTTTGTAAAACTTATTCCCAAGTATGTGATTTCATTTTTGACTGGGATGTTATAAATTAAATCTTGTGTATTGTCACGAATAGTTAATATCTCACATTTTTTCAAGTTTAAATATAACCCTGAAGCATCAGAAAAAAAAGATACAGCGTTTAAGGCATTAGGTATTTGATCATAGTCCTTTAAAAATAAGGTTGTATCATCTGCTAGTTGTGTAATTACCAAAGATCTACCCAAAACATTTAAAGGTTTTATATCTTTATTATTTTTAATATACAATGCTAGAAACTCAACAGAAAGTAAGAAAAGAAGTGGGCTAACTGGGTCACCCTGACGAATTCCCCTATTAATATCAAATCTCTTTGTAGTGCCTGATTGAAGTAAGACAGCACTTGTAATTTGTTTGTATAACATTGAAATGATATTAATAAATTTTCTCCCAAAGCCAAAATGTTGCAGGGAATGTAAAATAAAACGATGTTCAAGTTTGTCAAAAGCTTTAAAGAAGTCTAGAAATAATATTATTCCATCATCCTCTAGCAGATGTGAATAATCTAATAAATCTAGGACCAGCCGAATGTTATTGTGTATTAATCGATTTGGAAGAAAACTAGATTGTGTTTCACTAATAATTGTACCTATACCACTTTTAAGTCTACTAGCTAAAGCAGTAGTGAATGTTTTGAAGTCCACATTAAGTAGCGTAATTGGCCTTAGATTATCCATAAAAGTTTTATCTTTTTTGGTTTTGGTAATAACACAATTATAGCTTGTTTCATTGTTGTTAGTAATGTATTTCTTTCTAAGCACTCCGTCAGTGCTCCAAAGAGCAATTCTCTTATATCAGACCAGAAATACCGATAAAAGTTAGTTGTAAGTCCATCTTGACCTGGTGACTTCCCTAGAGCCATTTTCTTTATAGCTGTATCATTTCTTCAATTTTTAAATCAGAATCACAAGTCGTTTTAAAATCTGGGTCAAGTTTAGGAATAAAAGGATCTACTTTTTTGAAGAAGTTTTCAGAGTTTGCTTCAGAAAAGGATGAAGAATATAAGTTTTGATAAAATTTATATACTTCATTATCTATTTCTTTTGGATCAGTTACTATTTTATTATTTATATTTAAAGAAATAATTGCATTTCTTTCTTGTCTTGTTTTTTCTAATCTACTAAAGTAAGAGCTGTTTTTCTCGCCATCTTCAATCCATTTTGCTCTGGATCGTATATATGCCCCTCGTGCCTTTTTCAGGTACAAATCATCTGAAACTCACCGAGTGGTCAGGGGTGTTCACTGATATGCTCACACAAAAATCGCTGCAAAAGATGCTTTCCAACAGCTGTTTTAGCATTCGTTATTAACTTGTGGACCTATTTTTCCAAACGCCTCACACCCGTACATTCTTCCGCTTAGAGCTTGAATAATAGACACTCCAGCCCAGGTGGTGGCGCTAATCCGCCTTTGCCAATTGCAAGAATAGAAACAAAGTTCCCGGCGCGGAGTAATACCCTACCTCACAGGACATCTAATACAAGTCCATGGAGCTGGTAAAAACTACGATAAAACCTGTTGGAATGCGTCTTTTGGAGCGATTTTTGTGTGAGCATATCAGTGAACACCCCTGACCACTCGGTGAGTTTCACGTCTTTGTAAACAAAAGTTTAATGCATTTTAGGAAGGATTGTTCCAGTGCACCATTAAACCCATTGTAGAGGTCTGAGCTGAAACACAAACACGCGAAAATTCTCAGGGCACCCGCAAATGTCGAAATTTCAGTTAAAACCATTCTATTTCACCATAAACAATCTGAAAACAGGGCTTTAAGTCTAAAATACCGAACTTGTCCTTTAAAGTCTCCACCAACTAAAATATTATCAGTTGGGAAAAGTGCTTTCAACTCACTTATAGGTTCTGAAATTTGTTCAAGCAATATTTTGTTCCTCGATTATGCATTATAACCATAAATATTCAGCAAAATCATTGGAGTTCCTTCAGCAATCAAAACTGCAGCAATCCAGTGTCCATCTTTATCTCTTTTTACTTCAACAACTTTTCCGGGGCAATTGTTCAAACATATGGCTACGCCAGCAGATCTATTAGTTCCATGGCAAAACAAAATGGTATCCCCCCATTGGTTTCTCCAAAAAACTGAATCTTCTGTGTGCGAATGAGTCTCTTGCAAAAAAATACATTGTGCCTGTTGCCTTTTTCAAAATAAAAAGATAGCCTTTCTCTTAATACTGTCTTTAAGCCCCCTGGTATTTAACGAAATAAAAGAAAACTTAGAACAAAACGTAAACATGGAAATAAGTAGTATTACAATTAGCTAGAACAAGCTAACACACCACAACAAATATGTGAACAAAGTAACGTCACATTAGTCCCTCTGAACATAACTTCAAGTGTATCGTTTGTTCACAATAATAAATTCCTTAGAATATTTCCAACACACTTTGTATTGTTATGGGAAAATCTGTATATTTTCTATGAACCCAAAAGGCCCTCGAAAATATGCCCTTTTCTTCTGATCTCTTGCCTCTTTGATCTTTGGCCACAATATCTCCCGAGCCATCTTGTCTTCCTTGGTTAAATCTTCTGCAAATCGAACACCAGCCTGTTTGCATATATCACACTCTTTGGAAAGCCTCCAGATCTCATTTCTGCACTCCCGTTTAACAAACTGGACGATGACTTGCCTCGTACGATTCTGCTCCTTCCTACCAATACGATGAACAGTGTCCACCATGTCATCTACGTTCCACGGTACTCCCGGCGCGATTCTTTTGAGAAGAGAAATCACCGTTGCCCTGACATCCTCTCGATCCTTTTCTTTTAGGCCTTTGATACGTAAGTTCCATCTCCTTTTGTATCTTTCCTGCTCATTACACTTTTCTGTCAAGGCTTTCACTTCGTCATACAGTTTGCCGACTTGCCGTTCTAAGTCCACTGTTTTGTTTTTGTAGTCTGTTACCTCTTCTCTCATCATGGCAATCAAGATGGAATTCTCCTCCATTTTACGGGTGAGATCTTCCATCCTTTTCTCTTGGATGTCAAATCTGTCTGCCAACTTGTTAACAACTTCCAGTATTTTTGTATTAGTAGCGATATCCTCCGGAGACTGTTTCTCCTCTCTGTTTTTTTTTCATATTTTGTAGTTTGTCCGGCGTAGCTGGTGGGGCACAGCGTTTATTCATGTTGATCGTTTTGTCGCTTGTATAACTATGCTCCAAGTTGTTCATCGAGACAGAAGCAATTGTATGTATTTATTCTAAAACACCTATATTTATTTTGAAGTAAACAAACGAGACTTCTAGCTTTTTAAATTATTTTTGAGGGATCGATTGAAGAGCTCCGAAAAGTTTTGCTGCTCAGAGCGCCATCTTGCCGGAAGTCCCTTTGGGCTGGACTAGCCTGTGGTTTTTAAGGCTTCGTGTCTCGTTGCGTTAAACAATCGCAGAACGATTTATTTCTCTTTTTCACCTCGATCTTTGGCCTCTTGTGATTTACCAAAACCAACATGTGAAGTTACAACGCTGACGAAGGAGTTTCATCAGTAGAGGTAAGTAACCAACATTATGTTATGCATGTAGTGGATCTACAGATTGATTGTCGTATATGATCATTATTTTTTGGTTTGTTTGTTTGTAACGTTTATCAATGCAAGCCAAAATCGAGCTGCAAATAATGTAACCGTTTTCTCAGCGGTGGTGGGGTAAACATTTGCTAAGTTAGCCTAGACCAGCCCCTGTTTAACTTAAAGTTACTTGAGTTATAAAATGTATCAATCTTCCCGCCCGACTTGCTTGGAGTAAGTTAACGTTATGTTATTAACGTTAATAACGTACGTTAAGTTACTTACCAACACGAACAAACTGACAGACAAACTTAAAGCCAACAATAAAAAAACATATTATAAATTAACATAAATGCTATGTTTACGAATTATATTATTTACATGTTAATAATGATGTTAAATGCGAAGAAAATGTTGAAGTGTGCCTGAGGAAAAACGGTCATATGATGAAAATGGCGATCACGTGACGTACGAATGGCCTCGCGACCACTGTCTATGCTCGCGACCAGCTCGCGCTTGCGCGACAGAAGGGTTAACTTCCTGCTCCAACGTGCAATTTGAATGCAGGGATAATAACAAATAACCAAAGTTTAATAATATTGCTGGATTTTTTATAATGCTTAATAAATGATGCGTGTAAATTTACACATATTTATTACGTCACTGACATTGTTTTTTATTGCGTTTATTTCTTTTATATTGATTGAAAATGAAAACCTTATTTAATTTACCTAAAATTTGTTTGTATTTAACACTGATTTATGTTGTTTTTCTGTTTAATATTAGTGTGTCCTGGTAAATGTGTGCTCGGAAACATGCAGATTACAGTATTTACAGAGCCGACCTTGAGGCACCCACTGATGGATAATCTGTTTACCTAAAAACAGGTAATGTATAAACATTGAAATATAATGAATTCACAAGAAAATAATATTTAATATTTGTGAAATTATAAACAATTATTATTAATAATGTACATATTAAATTACATATTATACATGTTCAGTTGTTCTGTTAAGTTATTTGAAGGATATGCATGGTAGATCAATTAGATTATCTTTCTCACTAGCTATAAGCAGCATGCTATATAAATGTTCCACTTAAAGGACAAGTTCGGTATTTTACACTTAAAGCCCTGTTTTAAGATTGTTTTTGGTGAAATAGAACGGTTTTGACTGAAATTTCGACACATGCGGCTGCCCTGAGAATTTTCGGATGTTTGTGTTCATCTCACACCTCTACAATGTGTTTAATGGTGCACTGGAACAATCCTTTCTAAAATGCATTAAACTTTTGTTTACAAAGACATGAAACTCACAGAGTGGTCAGGGGTGTTCACTGATATGCTCACACAAAAATCGCTGCAAAAGATGCTTTCCAACAGCTGTTTTAGGATTCGTTGTTAACTTGTTGACCTATTTTTCCAAACGCCTCACACCCGTACATTCTTCCGCTTAGAGCTGGAATAATAGACACTCCAGCCCAGGTGGTGGCGCTAATCCGCCATTGCCAATTGCAAGAATAGAAACAAAGTTCCCGGCGCGGAGTAATACCGTACCTCACAGCACAACTAATACAAGTCAATAGAGTTGGCAAAAACTACGATAAAACCTGTTGGAATGCGTATTTTGCAGCGATTTTTGTGTGAGCATACCAGTGAACACCCCTGACCACTCGGTGAGTTTCACGTCTTTGTAAATGAAAGTTTAATGCATTTTAGGAAGGATTGTTCCAGTGCACCATTAAACCCATTGTAAAGGTAGGAGCTGAAACACAAACACCCAAAAATTCTCGGGGCAGCCGCATATGTCGAAATTTCAGTCAAAACCGTTCTATTTCATCATAAACAATCTGAACAGTTTTCTTTTATAGGGTAAAGCCCATAAATGGCAAAAACTGATTGGCACAGGTAGTTTTTTGCTCTTAAACCAGATTTTAATGTCTTTTTTGCCGTTTCGTATGTGCGTATGTCTCCACCTGTGATAGATAAACTTCACAAATAAAAGTAAATTAAAACGCTTGAAACATGTTAGTGTAATAAGCTGATTTTTATAATATCATAATAAGATAATTGTCCTCTTATTATGTGCATGTAAACATACTCAATGTCTTTGTTTATCCTTTGTCTCAAGTCACACTGAGTGTGAAAAGTAATTTGTCCAGTGCTGTCGTGAAATCTAATGATAACTGCAATTCCTTCCCAACAAACATTTGGTGTTGAAAAGACGTCCGTTCGACACGTCCCGTCCGCGTTGAAAAATATATCCAAAATGAAAGTTGAGCCGACGTCTTTGACGTCATCTGGCCGTGAATTACACGTCTTTTCTGCACGTCCCTGGACGTATAAATGCGCCGTCTTCTGGATGTTTAAATGCGTTCCTGCATAGTTTAAATATATGTTTTATGCCCCCATATAGCAAACATTTGGACGTTTTATGACCATTGAAAAGACGTCCCTTCGTTACGTCCCACCACGGTTGAAAAATATCCTAAATTAAAGTTGAGCGGACGTCTTTGACGTCATCTGGCCGTGAATTACACGTCTTTTCTGCCCGTCCCTGGACGTCTAAATGTGCCGTCTTCTGGATGTTTAAATGTGTTGCTGCATAGTTTAAATGTATGTTTAAACATGCATATAAAATGAATATACACCCATTTGTAACATGGTGAAAGGCAATCAATTGTATTGAGGTTTAACACATATTAACAAACATATTTACAAAGGTTCAAAATCGGTTCAAAATTGGTACAGTCAGACCTGAACGCCATAAAACGTTTTAATCACGTGTACTTCACAAACACATTAAACAATACATTATTTGTGGACATAAGCAAAAAAGAAGCATGTTCTGATTTAGCCCTTTATATTTTTTTAACCATTTAACTATAATAACAATTTCAAAACACTTTCTATAAAGGGATAGTTCACACAAAAATTAATATTTAGTAATTTATTCCCTCTCATGTTTCAAACCTGTATACCTTTCTTAGTTCTGCTGAACACAAAGATATTTGAAATAATGTTTTTAACAAAGCAGATCTCACAACCCATTACTACAATTGTAAAAAAAAAATTATTGACAGTTAAAGGGTTGTGAAGTTACAAATATTCTTCAATCTTTGTGTTCAGCAGAAAATATAAAGGTATACAGGTTTGAAACATGTGGATAAGAAAATTATAACAATTTTCATTTTTTGGTGAACTCTCTCTTTAACACATTACAGCTGTTTGGCTTTTGTATCCACCACCCCCAGCTCTTCCTGGACCGTTCTTGAGGTGGATCTGCCATAGCTGCATCTATTTACGAGTCTGTGGCTTTTGGGCTCCACCTCTTCACAGCATCTGAAGGAAGAGAAGAATGTTTCTATCTAAATAAATACAATTAAAAATTTTGAGGTAAATGACATGCACTTACTTTCAAAATCTTTATGGTCTACAGCTAAAATTATAATATATATATATATATATATACATATATATATATATATATATATATATATATATATATATATATATAAATTGTATAAAATATGTTCTGCTTTAAATAAGTGTTAGATCAGTTTTGGGGGAAACAGCATTTGTCCCCTCCCTCTTCAATACCACTGTAATGCCCTTGAGAAAACCCTTAACTAGGTGTGTAACTGTCAAAAAATGAACAGGATATTTCTGCTAAAGACAGGTGAGCTGTGATGTCCCCTGAATAGATAAAGCACAGCAATAAAAAATACATCAATATACAAGAACAGGTTTTGTTTAGATGAACATTTCCCCAAATTACCTTGAATAACATAATACAAAGGTGTGCTTTTAAAAGACTTCTTTTCCAGATGTCCACCACCCCTCATATTGAACTTTGCCATAAGACAATTAGACATCATTCTGTGAAAATAATGTAAGATTATTTCACCTTACAAATAACCTAAAAGGTCAATAAATCACAATTAACAGTAATGAGCAATTGTATACAATGTTCAAACATACACTATGTGTTAACACTTCACAACTTCACTTGTTTCATCTACCATGCAACAAGTGCTATGAACTATATCCTCATCCATAAGTTTTGGTGACAAGTAATGGCTTACACTGAAATTATGTTTTGATTTCTTGTTTTCAGTATGGCTGTTTAAGTCACTACGAACATTAAAACTTCTGACAAGTGATGTGTGACAGATTAAATCCTGAATTGAAGTAATATAAATAGCTGGGTTTATTATGGTGGTAATCAATATATATACCTGTTCATAACGTTGTTCACGCAGTCTCTGACAGATTATCCACCAGCTCAGACAGTTGCTGGACCTAAATGTGAAAACAATGGAAATAATGTTATAGAAAGATAGGTGGAAATATATAAGTTCTCACTTTCAGTGGGATGCTCTCTGGGATTGGGGTCCCCTCTGGTACTGGGGCATCTTTTGGTACTGGGGCGTCATCCAGAATTTGGGATTGTAGACAATACTATATAGCAGTGGCGGTTTTAGACAAATTTCACTAGGGGGGCCAAGGAGGGGCCAGTGTTTTACCAGAAGGGCACATAAAAAATGGCAAGAAATTATATTTAAAGATTATAGGGGTGGTTACAGGAATTAGTTTAAGATAGGACTAGGCCTTAGTTTAATTAGGAAATATAACTAGTTTTAACATACATTATACATTACTTGTGTGCATTTTGAAGCAAAACAAAGCTGTATTTTAAGATATGGCATTGCCAGTTGTTTTCAGTTTGGACAGCTCTTACATTTATTTTAGTCTAGGACTAGTCCCTTTCCGGGAAACTACCCCGTAAACTTTATTTTACTTTACAATCATATACTTTTTTATTTAATACAAGAGTGATTGCAGGTGCAAAAGGGGAGCTGGGCTCTTTTATAAAGCCCCCCAACCGAAAAGCATGCAAGCCTACTCAATAAACTTTATGAAATGCAAACTTTTATAAAGACAAACGTTTGTTTTAGTTTACATATAAACACACATTGCTAGACAGTTAGGGACCACAATCTAATCAACATTTAAACCAATTTTATCCAATTTTATGCACGTATATGTAAGAGCATAATTACAGCGCTTTTTACAATGTGTAAACTTTAAAAAGTTAGCGATGTTGGTTTTGCCGGTTGTTGATGAGTAACAGCTGTAAATGATCACAACACGCAGCCACGTCACAGGAGAACAATTGAACAGTGTGTCCCAATGTGAAGTGAGCTAGAGTCCTTACCAGTGCCCAAACCTGCATACACATTCTCAACATCGGGAGGTTGGGAACGAATTGAGACACTGGTCGAGCAGCACCCACAGGCGGCTACAGTGGTTGGGTGAGCCGCTCTAATTTGCCCGTATAGAACGTTGCGTCGCATTAGTTCTGCTTTTGGCGCTCGAGTTTAAAATCAAACTAAATTCATACTTTTTTATTTGGTCAGCACGGGGTGGCCACAGGGGTGGCCAGGGACATGTCTACAGAGGCACGGGCCACCCTTGGCCTCCGTGTAGAACCGCCACTGCTATATAGACATTAAAAACAAAAGATGTGAAAAATGATAAGTTATTTAAGGTAAGAAAGGACACATTTATGAATGAATAACACCATAACTGTACGATTACAAAAATCCTCTTTAGGTGTATGACAATACACAAGAAAACAATACTATGCCTCTTTCAGTTGTCTGTAAGATGGCTGTTCATTATGTGACCCTACGAAACAAATGACACCTTGCATGTAATTTCATCAAGTACAATAAACATACACATGCACAATGTATTTTAAAAAATACATAGTAGTGTAAAATATTAAAATAAATCACTTTTTATATCAAAGTTTTTGGATATTATGTTGACATTCAGGCAAAACCCTGACTCATGGAATACATTTTTACCTAAAAATGAGAATGACATTATAAAGGCAAAAGTGTATGCACTTAGGAGGCAAGCAATGTGTTTGTATAGTGTGGGAATGCACCAAAAAAAATAAAAAAAATAAATAAAAAAGCATCAGTAGCACGTACGTCTCATAGTGTCACAGCTTATTCTAGGCCTAGGGTATAGATCAATCACACCATTGTGATACCGATGTTTACTGTCATGAAGTGTGCCTGTGTAAACAAAATACACCAAAAGAATTTATATACATTTTTGAGTTTCATATCAAAATATATAAGTCATTTTTGAAAGAATCATGCTTTTTCATAGTATTAAGCAAAGAAGTTAAAAACTTACAACTTAATGTAGGGTAGACAAAGTCAGGCACGCCTCATCTAAGTGTGGTGGACACAAAACTTGATCTTTAGCACAAACAAGGACATATGACATATTAGAACATTAACAAATGTGTCATATGTTTAAGCCATATCTACAAAAATTCATATCTACAGTTTTCCATACCTTTTTTTATTGTTTGTAAAATGCACATCTTTATTTGGTTTGTGTTGATCTTCAACTGTAAATAAAACGAAATTGTAATTTATTATATTAACTCCACAAAAACAACTCCAATTTGTTAATGTATTTTCAAACTGAGGCATTTACCTGACTTGGGTTTTGGGTGGTTATATTTTGGACGGTCTGTGTAGGACACAGTGCCTTTCACAGCTTGTTTATTTTTATTTGGATGAGGTTCTGCTTTTCCTTTGTACAAAACAAAAGCAAAGGAAGTTAATCAAACAAAAACTTCTGCTAAACTTTTAATGCAAAACAGTATTTAATATTTTGCATGTGCAATGTTTAGGCAATCAAATCATTGTAATTCCATTAATGCCAAATAACTTTTATTTTTCAGATAATTTACTTTCTGAAAGAGACTTTCAAGAGGCTACATTAATACGTTACAGTAATAACTTTGACTGTATCCCTAAGTTCAAAGTACGTTAGCTTTTAGCCTTCTAGCTAATTTTTGCCATACTCAGTGTGGACAATTCTGGCAACGTTTATTTCGGAGCCTTCGTGTCAAAGAAGTAAAACTTAAGCACGTTAATCAAATAATACACAATGTACTTACCCCACAGTAGATTTTGAATGATATATAGACAAAACTCCCTCGTAATCGCTCCTCGTGTTTGAATGAACTTCCGGAAGAACGCGTGACGTGACCACTATCTCGCGAGATAATCTGTCCTATCACGGGATTTTGTAATATCCCCAGATTTATCACTATATTTCTTAATATAATAAGAATATACATATATATATAATAAATACATCCAACTCAGACCTAAATGGTGACCGGATATGTATCTGTTTTAAATTTATATGCATAATAAAACAGGTTGAAATAATGACTAAAATGCAGTGTGGGTTTGCAATCACACTGGGCACTTTGTGATTATAATTTATTTAAACAAGATAAAGTTAATATATTTACTTTGTATACAAATTGTGTATTTCATAAAGATTATTATGTTTTTTTTCCTAGTCTAGGCGTGTAAAAGACGTCAGTGGACGTCTATTCACAACCTCTTAAAACCAACTTTTTGCACTTAAATTATTGCAGTATTAACCAAGGTGTAAGCACAGCATTTGCATTTCACAATGACTTTATAGAAGGTTTATGATTTTTTATAGAGGGTCATGGTGGACTACAAATGCACGTGTACGTCACCTAGTGACGTCCTCTTACAACCGATTCACAACAGGGTATAAATATTGAAGCACGCGTAGTAAAAGTCAAAGTAACAACATGCAACCCCATAGAACTATAGACATGTACAAATGTATCTGAATGCATTTTTATGAAATGTTCTGTGTTAGATATTTTCACCGATTTATGCCGTCATACCGCGACTATTTTTGGCCAGGGACACGACGTTGCGGTCGGACCAATGTTTGCTGGGTTCAGTCTAACATGATGGTTGAATTACACACAGATAAACTCCCACTTTATAGACCACAAGATTTGAGTTCAGGCAGATTAAGATAGTTGATTGAGTTTAGTTGTAATTGTTTGGCTGTTGGCTCATATTATTATTGATTTTGACAATTTCCTTACAGCCCTTGTCTGTCAAAATAATGCAACCTCTGGTTGTAAAGCAAGTTTTAAACTGATCTTCTTCATTCTGTCACTAGCCCACCACAATCCATGTTTACCAGCTGTGAAAGTGCAGGCCAAAAATCTTCCTTCACCTGTGGGCCTCTTCCCACATGTAGATAAGGTAATGAATTATTTGATTACGAACACTGTTTCTGTCACTGGGGCAAAATAACTGCCCTAGAGAACATGAAGAATAGCCAAAACTGTGGTATTGCGCTAGCCCTAAAAATTTGAGAATCTTGATGTTTCTAACACATGGTACAACCGCTTAGTAGGCATGGGCCAGTATAAGATTCTGGCGGTATGATTACCTTTAGCAAAAATACCATGGTTTTACAGTGTTGCGGTATTCCCATTGCTACACTATTTTTTTTATTTTTAAATGACAGGTAAAAATAAAGCCTTTAAATTATATTATATATAATATTTTCGAAATGTATATTACATGTAAACATCAAATCAATCACATGACTTAATGATTTAATGAATTTTGTATAAATACAGTTCATACCTTGGAGGCGGTTTCACAGACCATTTTTGTGGTTTTGTAACCTTGACTGTTTAAAACCTCGGTGTAGCTTAAAACTGGTAACCAGCCCATGCCTACTGCGTAGTATCTATTATTAAGGTGGTTGACAGGTCTGTTTGCATGTTACTCCATTGGTAATAATTTATTGTTTATAGTCCAATATTGATTGTGAGAATTATTTAAATTTCCTTAAAAATGTTCTAACATCTTTTCCTTTCTTTTCTTAATGCAGCACTTCAGGAGAAACCTGCCTGTGATCTGCTAAGATGCACAGATTCAACTCTGGCCCATTGTCATCCCAACACCTCATCTGTCATCAGTTTCATTTAGTGTCGGTCTATTGCAAAGGTTCTTATAAACTTTAAATGAGACTTTGTGTTAAGCAGGGGTTTCCAAACTTTTCATTCCACAACATATTAAGCCCAGGATACACAGCAGGATTTTTGCAATCCAATAAGACCTTATCACACTGTGTGACAAGGATTGTTTAAACTTCAGCAGTAGACTGTCGATGAAGACACCTATTGCATCTGAGGCTGCGACATCCGTCATCAGCATGCGCTAGTGGTAAACAAATACAGGTATGCAGGTCGTAGAAGCAAACACGTTGTTGATGTGAGTTGATCATGCTGAACTACTTACACTGTCATAAAACTATCGTATGTGTCTTTGGTCCCAGGACTGGGAAAACAGACGTCTTTAAACCTCTCACAATGTATGAGATAGGACCACCAATTAAGAACCACGATCACAGAAATCTTCACGATTGTTTCACGATTGGTAATCTTTCATCTGGGACAGCCAAAAATCGTGCCATGTATTATGGGCTTTAGACAGGTGTAATCATCCACAGTTTAAAAACCCTGAGTATGAGAAAGAGTATGTTGTATTGTAATTAAAGTCACATCTAAGTGTTATGGAACAGTTTGTCATTATATTCACAGTATTACATGGTTCTTTCAGCAGTTACTACGTTACAGTGCTCTTAAATTGTCCTGATCAGCTTTGGGTCTTGTGAAGTAATGTAATGAGAATGTGATCAGTAGCTTTGCAGTATTTTTGTTACACTGTGGCTGTAATCATATTAACACATAGGTTAAACATTTTATTCAAATTTGGTAAACAGACTAGTCAATATAATTCATGCTGTGATGCTGGATTAAACCTGGTCAAATGATTGTGCATTGTGTTTTCAATTTTTTTATGAGGTTTCTTAATCTATATAAACATTCTCAATATCACCTTTGGTTTGCTCAGAGTTTGTTCAGATGATTTTTAAAACTAAATGTTGTGAAAATGCAAGGTGTGTTACACAATTTCAATGGATGGCGTGGGGTCAAAAACTATCAAAAGTTTCAACCTTAGATATATAACTGTTGACAAACACACTTAATGTGAGTCACACCCAGTAATTATAATATCCAGGAATTGCAGTAAGCAGGGTCACCTAAAGACAATCAGCTTGTTGGCAATTGTTTTATTTAATTAAATGTATAACTTTTTTCATTTCAGACTGATAAAACAGTCAGAGGGGCAGTGGCTGTTGGCAATGATGTTCCTGTGTGTTTTGTATTTGTTAATATTTTGTAGTCAGAAAGAGTATGAGATCACCTTTTCTTGTACATGGTGCTTTATCTACGGTAAGTGCCTTTTTAACGTTTTGGACTAAACGCAAAATGTCTATATTGTTTTTTTATTATACGTGATATGGGCTTTTATTAATTATATTTAATTATATTTTTGCTTCAAAATTAATGTCAACACTTAAAAACCTGTTGACTATATTTTTAAAACAATTAAACAAGACATTTATTTAAAAAATGAAATGAGTTGGAGGTCTTTGCTGATTCGTCTGCGTTTGATTGGATTCAAGACCAAACAGAGATGCATTGCAGGCAGGTAGGATTTAGAATTTTTTAAGATCTTAAATGCGTCTTGTAGAGATATGGAAGACGTATTATTCAAAGACGATCGTCAGCAGATGTAAAGATCTTTACAAGACGTATCTGAGACGTACGTGTGCTATCTGGGTCAGCCTGGATTCATGAAGATTTTAACAGAGGTGGAAAGATTATTCAAAAACTAGTAAAAGTACAGGTAACTAAATAAATAATTACTAGTAAAAGATTTACTTGCGTGAAAGTAAAAAGTATGCAACGAAAAAATACTCAAGTAGCCAGTTACTTGTTACTCTTGGAAAAACAACACACACACACACACACACACACACACACACACACACACACACACACACACACACACACACACACACACACACACACACACACACAGTATATACAGTGACCTCCATAAGTATCAGAACAGTAAAGACAAGATTTTTCTGTTTGCTGTAGAGCCCAGAAATTGATAGGATGAATATCAGTATGTCAGAAGTACAGAATGTCACATTTTATTAACATTTGTTTATGTTTCAACACATACATGCTTATGAAGGTATATTTGGTGCAAAACAACGGCACACCTGTGACAGTAAAATTTGTATTTGTAGAGATTATCCACAAATGTGTATCAGTAAATTTGAAGTCACAGATGAAGAGTTGCAAACTTGTAGATTTTTTTCTTTCCCTCAAATACAACACAACAGTTACACATTCACAAATCCTTCAGTGCAGCTGCACAAATCCCATTTTACAAATCACAGATTAAGAAACTCACAAGCTCACGTTTTTTGCTACAATTGCTGCAGTAAATATGGTGCATAACCTACTTGAACACCTGCATCAAAATATGTGAAGTCACACACAAATTTTGTACATTCGCAAATCAGTTTGTGAATCTGTGCGATGAGAGTTGCATGTGTGTACAATTGTTTTTTTCACAAATATTTTTAAATTTTTTAAATATTTTCTAGCACAAACACAAGTACATAAATACAACTGCTTGAATCTGCTGCTACGAGTTTCAAACACTCTTTTTCGTGTGCTCTCTGTTTTGCACCAAATATCTCGAGATAAATGGTGCGAAAGTGATTTGTATACCTGTAGGCTATGGCGAGCACTGTTCAGCACTGCCCACCAGGTGGCGCCCGACACTCACTGAAGCAGAGTTTATTAATTACCACCAATCTTTCAGCAAGGTAAATCAAGGTATTATTTTCACCAAGTGGAGAAAAATACAAATGGGAGTGCTAATTATACACAGATGAAGGTAATTACATACAATATTCCAATGATTCATTAGTAAACAAAATATAAGTTCCTTAAATCTCAAACCATCAATATAAGTAGATTAAAAAATACAAGCAGCAAATACACACATAGGCCTACATATAAATAAGATACCAAATGATGTAAGTCCCATTCATTTTTAATATCATAATACCTATAAAAACAACCCAAATCAAAATCTTCTTTTAAACCATGTGTGCCCAATGTTCACATTTACTATACCTAAAAGGCCTCCTGTCTAAGTAAAAATTGGTCCAACTCACCTCACCTTCTAGATGAAAATACAGTGTCAATTCCTATCTGGACACCCATCTGGCTCAGCTGCAGTAATGTTTCTTGTCCTATCACCGTGACAGTCACTGCGGTTTCATATTTCTCATCATTAAACTGCTGTATGATAGCCAGCTTTTGACTAACCCTAAACCGAAGTGACAATGGTAAGAAAATAGGACAAAACAGTTGAGTAACCAATCTGTGAGAATGCCACAGAAAAGAAAGTCTGTAGGCCACGGAAATATGCGGGGATCAGTGAGAATGCCACGGAAAAATTAGCAAAAAATTCTGTGACTATGCCACAGAAATTCGTGAGATCAGGTTAAACAAAATTGAATGCCCCCCTTAATTCTTGAAGAGATCTTTTACTGTATATTGATTAGATTCACTGTATTGTACTTGTCTGCTGCCTTGAACTTGAAAACGCGACACATCATGTGTGCGGCACAACGCTTCATCCACAGGTAGAGTCTAAATGAGCCCATGTTCGGCTTGGCTTAAACTGACAAATTCACATTATTTGTGAATTTAGCTGTTTTAGTGAGTATCATAGTAAACTACTGATTATGTCTTAATATGTCTTCCGAATGTAAACATTTTATTACATTCTGTCTTAAAGCCTAATAAACATTACCTGTTGAAGTCATTAAAGTTACTTAACACTAGCACTACCGGAATTCTATAACTACTAGAACTGCCAATAGCCAGTGTTCGAATTATGTCAAAGCTTATGGGGGGTCCCCTAGCTAAGCCCCACCCCCGGCTAAGCTCCACCCCCCTCATTATAGGGTCGCTGTGATTTCACAACGTAAGATGTTATCGTCCTTGTCAACAATCATCTGATCCTGGTTTTAATCAAAGAAACCCCAAATTACCCTTAACTCAAACTCTAAAAAAATGTTTACCCCTCAAATTAGTGTGAAACACTGGCAAGGGCAGAACTTTTAAACAGAATAGGGGTGAAATAGGGTGGACTCATTCTTAAATTACATAATTTCACTATATAGTAGTGGTTAAATTGATGATTACATTGCGTTTTTTGAGTCATAGATCGAATAATTTTCGGAAATTATGAGCATATAAAAATAGAAAAGAACAAAGTTACAAATAAAGCAAGATCTTATAGTATTTAGGTACATAAATAGAATCAAATGAATAATAACACTGTTTTCTTCACTGTATAAATTAAATATAATTAATCTTTTTAAAGATACATAATTTTAAAGATAGTTATCATGCCACCAGGTTCAAGGTTGCTGTCCCCAGCACTCACAGCAGCCCCACTCGCGTAATTTGCGGGTGGTATACGTCCCCACCGCTTTATGACCAAGTTGATTGTGCCCCAACTTCCGATCACGAAGTAATTCTTGCGTTCATAATCATAATTAGGGTCCATATTCATTTAAAACGCATGGACAACGCATGACGCGCCGCCGCCTTCTGCTTTTCAAAGCGGTCGCCTGTGAACACGAGTTTTGTTTTAGACGCGTCTATATTTGAGTGCACTTGCCGCACGTTTAGATTTAAAATAAACTTGAGCGCAACTTGATTCGAACGGCCTCTAAAAGGTAAACGTCGTATTTTTATATCTACCGGTAAGTTATATATGTAACAATGATTAATCTATTAATAGTTATTCTTCATCTATTTCATGCAAAACTCTAGGGGAAAAAATATAGGGGAAAACATTTGTTCCCTTTCAGCAGTTTTTGAATAAGATTAATTGAATAATATTAAAATACCTTATGGTAGGGCTGCACGATTATGGCAAAATCATAACTGTTTTAGACTATTTGCATTGAATTGGAAATTATATTTTTGGAAAATATATTAATTGCAAGGCTGCAAAGAATAGTGCACTGAGGATTTAATTATATTATTTTAATATAGTCAGTGGTGAACTAAAGTGGGCCGGTCTAAGATATGAAACTCCAGGGCTGAAAATGAGTCCCACTTCGGCCATGCAACATTTTTCAAAGGTTTAAAAAAACACATGCAAAAGATACTTTCTACAAATTATTTATTTCTGAAAGATGCGTAGTTGAGCGATAGGCTAAGTATTAAAGAGACTATCATTTATTATCATTTAAGCGTGATTTCTTCTGCTTTCCCAATAAAATATTTTGTGTGACTGGGTTGACCAGCCGTCAGTCTGAGTGAATAGCTTTGCCACTGTTATGAAATAATTGTTTGAGAAGATTTTTTAAAAAACCCTTAAACCTAAAGATTACTAAAGATTCTTACCGCAACTGAGATAAAAAATACTCCACACGCAGATAGAGACATTAACTCGTCTGTCAATTCCTCCAGAAAACAGCATGAGGCGCACTTGCGAGTTTCTATATTTCAGACAGAAGTCATTTGAATTATTTTATTGCGAAATTGGGACAAATAACGGACAGTATCGCTTTGTGACACGCAAAATGAGGATTTTAAATTTATGTAGTATTTTAATTTTAATAAAAACCAGGGGACCCCCCTAATTTATATTTTTGTGCTTTATGGGGGGTCCCTTAAGGCTTATAGGAGGTCCGGGACCCCCCCAGACCCCCTTCAATTCGAACACTGCCAATAGCGGTCATTTTGACTGTTCATACCAGACAGCAGTGCATGTCATTTTTGTCATGTTATATTTACTTCAAAGCTTCTATGGTCATGTTTTATGAAAAATGTGGGGTAATTTAAGCATACATAATATAATATTTTCGTGATATTATTGTGTAAGAGCGACTAGACCTCCCACAAAAGTGCATGCCGCAATTTGCTTTCCGCAATTTGCATCCGGCAAGCTGGAAATCAAAGTTTTTCATCGCAGTTAAAATGTTGTTTTTGAAAGTCTAAATGTCAACAAATATAAAATAAAGCAGAATATTTCGTTAGATAAAAACATATTGTGAGTTTTGGAAATGATTACATCTGTCTTTATTCAATACATTTTGACTTTTGGAGTTTACAATGCTTTAGCATTATCGGAAATAATTGACGACACATGAATCGGAAACAATTTTATGCAGCCTCTAATGAAATCTAGAATGAATAAATAGTTCTGTTATATTAGGACAGATAATAAACATTTTGACCGAACTGTCAAGAGACCAAGAGACATCGCTCTCTGCTCCTCCATCAGACTCTGCATCATCAATGTTCTCAAGCAAGGATAAAACCTCAGTGACAGTCATTTTCTTTCTTGTTGCCATTTTGACGGTAAAACTAAGTTTTAGCTTAGCAAAAGCATACAAAACTGCCAGAGAAAGGTTGCTAGGCAACAGCTACGCACATCTTTAACGATGGGAAATAGCGCTGAGGAGATAAAACGCCTGTAATATGTGCGGTCAAATTGACCGCTATGGCCATTAGAGGTAGAAATACTCAGAACTCGTTTGTGTTTTGTAATTTTAATAAAATAACAATGTTAAAATAAAATTTACATTAATTTAAGAAAAGTCATGGAACTGTAGTTATATGGGTTTTATTTCAACAAAGTTATTACATTGCAAATCTTTAAAACGGTCAAAATGACTGCCTTGGTAGTTCTAGTGTTAAATAACAAAAGAAGAGAAAATCACTCACTGGTCCTGACTGTAACTTTGTAAAAAAATAATAATAATCCATATTTACTTTAAAATAAATACCTTTTTTTGCCAACAATCCTTAATGTTGAGCCCTGCTCTTTGAAGTAAGTTGGTTTATTATTGGTTTATTATGCAAGTTCAGCCTTGCATTATGTTTGTATCTTACAGTTAGTATAATGCATGTAATGAATTCAGGGCAAGAAGAATATTTATCTAATATGGGGTAATGTGAAGTATTATAATAATTACATATCGTTTTCTTTCATGGGATATGGACCCCTTAAAAAAGCCTTGGACACCCCATTTATAAAATTCTAGTTCTGCCACTGGATTATTGATGTTGTATTTCAGCATATTAATAAGTGTGTGCATATTGTGAATGAATTTAATAAACCAATTATTGATAGCCTTTAGTTAATTCACTAAAATTATCCTATATTCAGTTAGCCTATGTTTACTTTACTGATACAGCAGTGTGCCCAGGATGGTAACATAATTATTTCAATGTATTACTAATAAACAACACAAGTCTTGTGCATACTGAGATCTATATTTATTTGATTGTTTTTTTCTGATGTGTTAGGAGTCATATATGTAGAGCAGAGAAATAAAAAATTTTTTCCTGGGGTGCATGCCCTAGAAAAATACATATGGACCTTGGTATTTATAAAATCCTGCGTACGACCCTGCCCATGACAATAAGAATCCACTCTCAATAGTGTATTACGAGCTGAAGGTTTTTTAATTGGATCCCTATATAAACAATTACGAGCTACCCACAAGTCTAAAAAGCTGATTTGATTTGGGTAAGCATCCAAAGTAAATGTTAAGAAATCAGAACAACTGTTTAGATAATAATAAAAAGAATTTAGTTGTTCAGTAACCCGATTCAAAATGACAGAAATAATCATCCAAATTAGTATATTAGAAAAAAAGCATGTATCTTATTTAAATATAGGCCTATGTGTGTATTTGCTGCTTGTATTTTTTAATCTACTTATATTGATGGTTTGAAATTTATGAAACTTATATTTTCATAAGTATTGTATGTAATTACCTTCATCTGTGTATAATTAGCACTCCCATTTGTATTGTTCTCCACTTGGTGAAAATAATACCTTGATTTACCTTGCTGAAACATTGCTGGTAATTAATAAACTCTGCTTCAGTGAGTGTCGGGCGCCACCTGGTGGGCAGTGCTGAACAGTGCTCGCCATAGCCTACAGGTATACAAATCACTTTCGCACCATTTATCTCGAGATATTTGGTGCAAAACAGAGAGCACACAAAAAAGAGTGTTTGAAACTCGTAGCAGCAGATTCAAGCAGTTGTATTTATGTACTTGTGTTTGTGCTAGAAAATATTTAAAAAATTTAAAAATATTTGTGAAAAAAACAATTGTACACACATGCAACTCTCATCGCACAGATGCACAAACTGATTTGCGAATGTACAAAATTTGTGTGTGACTTCACATAGTTTGGTGTTCAAGTAGGTTATGCACCAAATTTACTGATGCAATTGTAGCAAAAAACGTGAGCTTGTGAGTTTCTTAATCTGTGATTTGTAAAATGGGATTTGTGCAGCTGCACTGAAGGATTTGTGAATGTGTAACTGTTGTGTTGTAATTGAGGGAAAGAAAAAAAATCTACAAGTTTGCAACTCTTCATCTGTGACTTCAAATTTACTGATACACATGTGTGGATGATCTCTACAAATACAAATTTTACTGTCACAGGTGTGCAGTTGTTTTGCACCAAATATACCTTCATACATGCTTTACCAACAAAGAACAACAGCATTTAATGCTGATTTATGTGTGTTGTACCCAAATGCACATAAGTGAATCAAACTGATCCTACACATTTAATGCTTTTCATGTGTAAACAATTAATGCATCAGGACACAGCTCATCACTTCAACACCATTTTGAAAATTAACCATGGTTTTACTACAGTTATGACCAAAAAACCATGGTTACTGTAGTAAAACCATGGTTACCACAAAATAACTATGTTTTGAAAACCATGGTTTTCAAAAACCATAGTTAAACCATGGTTAGTGTAGTAAAACTATGGTTTTGCTCATAGTAATCAATTGACCAAAAAACCATGGTTACTACACTTTTACCACAATAAAACCATGGTTAATTTTCGTAAGGGCACTTCTTAGTCAATGGTCTCAAAATGCCCACATTAGATGGGAGTATTAAAATTGAGTTGGAATATTGTCTATGTTAAAACAGGTAAAAAGTTTATGTGACAGATCTTAATGTTTAGACATTTCTTAACTCCACAGCAAACAGAGAAATTTTGCCTGTATTTTCCCAATACTTATGAAGGGGAACATAAACAGTACAGAAAAAAGAATAAAAATACAGAATAGACAAGCATTTCAAATCAACAAATTAACTCTAGTCTCAATGTTGATGTAGCTTATAGCTGAAATATCAGACATGACTGACAAGAGTTTTGCATTCACTATGTATAAAGTTAGATGGTCTGAGGACATCGACAGTTTACACTTACATGATACAAACAGATTTTAGACAAAACTTATATTTTCTTATGTTGTGAATATCATGTCACGTGTGTGTTGTGAGAAGCACTTACATACAGTACAGTATACAGCGAATCAGATGTCAATCATCGATGATTTTCAATCTGTGCTTCTGGAGGCTGCCCGCGTTTAACTGTGTTTGACGACGAACAGGTCACGCGTATATAATGGTGGGTACATGTGTGAAGTTTTGCTTTTAGTTAAAAGATTGGTAAATTTATATCCACATCATCCAACACTGTTTACGTTCTGCGTGTTTCTAACATTACATAGGCTAGTAAAACAGCATGAGACGATCTAGTTTTTTCAGCGATCTGAACAATTCATTCAAACTGATTCGCGAACCAATTCAAAACGTTTGGCCCATTTGCTTTGTAAAGAATCGACTCAAAAGACTTATTTATTTGCAATACTTTGTAAGGAATCGACTCAAACGAGTCATTAACACTCAAATGATCCAGAAACACAAGACGGCACTTTAAAAATAAAATACACATTTAGTAATTAATTAAAACACAGTAACGAAGGAACGCCGCACAGTGTAACGAAGTAAAAGTACTATTTATTTGTTTCCAACTCGGAAGGGCAACTTGAGTTGGGAAGCATGGGCAGTTGCCTGGGCAACCTGAGCAATCCCCCATCCACGTCCCGGATCACATGCATGGTTTTTTGGTAATGCTGACTTTTTCGCATCAATCCACAATCATTTAAACCATAAACAAGCTGTCATAGAGCCGACGGCGAACCAATCGCGGCATTTCAGCACTGCCCCTGTTGGGCGAGGACGCGCCGCTCACGCGTCTTTACAAACTAATATGTTTACAGTATTACATTGATGAAAAAGGTAATTAAACTTGTCATGACATATATCATAAAAAAAATAAAGGGTGAAAGGGTTTAACGTTAGATCTCTTAATCATTCCTACCTGAAACTGCTCATCCTCCAGACGAGGTTGTTGCTCCAAACGTTTAGAATATAACTTAACATCCATTTGCAGTTTTGTGCACAAACGTATATGAGAAATATTAATATTCCATCGGATTTAGTATCAAATAATACTCAGTATATATAGTTTTTCAATGCCGTATTCAAGCAGTCAGGTTTCTGTCTGTTAGTTACGTGTGAAGGCAATTAAACACGCTTGGGCTGCCCTCTAATGGTAAAGTCACATTGAATTTTTTATTTTTTCCATAGGATTCAATTGGACATTTTAAAGTGAAAATAACATAATATAGACATGTTACTGCAATGTTTTTTTATCTTGGGCATCTTCACATTGGAGTCCCGAGTTCATATAAAAAATTTGGTTAAGATATGTAACAGAGATCCTGAGATATGAACTACTTCCTGTTTGGCAACTACACCACATGTATATTTTGGGCTGTGATGGGAAAATGCTTCTGAAAATCAAAAATCCTTCTAGTTACTTTTGTGAGGCTGGGTCCAAGGATCGTGTACGTCGAGTTTCGTGAAGTTTGGACAAAATTTGTGACATGTAAATCTTTTTTAAGGTTTTCTGTTCAATCCAATATGGCGGAAGAACGACATGGATCTGTGACTTCATCTTCTCAAGCAACTTAGACCGGCACTGCCCGAACATTTTAAAGTTTGAACGGTGTCTCTGTGTCAAACGGTCTAGTCACTTTTGCAAGCACACTTAATAATAGCCATTGTAGAGTCCATGGTCTCTTTTAACTCACCACTTAATTTTGCACACAAGAGGCTTTGGTGAATAAGGCAATGTAGCGATCTCAGCTGTGGAGCCACAGCCGCCAAACGGGCAGCCAGGCCCTGGATCCTGCCTGCCATTGCCGGCGCACCATCAGTTACTAGCATGTTAATGCGTCCCAAATCCAGCTGGTTCTCCTCGAAGAATGAAACAATCACATTAAAAATTACCTCACCAGTCGTGTGTGCCTCCAAAGGAAGTAGTCCAAGTAGATCCTCCCGAAAGCAGTCACCGTCAAAAAATCTGACATAAAGGCATAACTGTGCCACATCGCTGTTGTCAGTCAATTCATCCACTGCAAGAGACATTACCACTGCCTTCCTCAGTGCGTCCAAGAGCGTCTCAAAAACGCCCGATGCAAGGGCCTCCACTCTTCTTATAGTTGAAGTGTCTGATAATGGAATATTCTTGATTGAATCAAGCAAACTTTTTCGGGTTTTATCGTCTGTAACCACCTCTTCAATTGACGCGAGCATACACTCCTTGACAGTCTCTGCATCGGTAAATGGCCTTTTCTTTTTTCCTAAAATCCACGCAACTCGTAAGGATGCTGCTGTAGCTCTCTCTTGTTCCGTACAGGCTCCATACAGGGTAAGACGTCTTTTTTCATAACATGCAGATAGCCCCACAATTTTTTGCCACCGAGCATTTGAGCCCAGTGGAAAAGTAGTGTCAAAGTTTGCATGGCTAGTCTTAAAATGTCTTTTTCAGTTATATTCTTTACTTACAGACATGCACTCGGTGCAGAGTAAGCATACGGGCTTACCGCCGACAGATGTAAACAAATACTTATCCGTCCATTTGCTGTTAAATTGCCTGTTTTCCACATCAACTTTTCTTTTCTTTTATTTAATAAAAGTAATTGTTTCATTCTGGAGACTAAAACTTGTTTAATAACAGTTTGATATGTGGTTCTATACTATATGTTATGCTATTTCAAAGCGTAATTTCTCAGCAAACAAACTATAAAATAACTACTAAATGAAAATGTGCATGTTTCGTTTTCTTTATCAGCTAATTTTCAGAGACAAGACTTTACACACTATTGATCATTTGGCATTTAACATTTTATCTAATTTAAAACAGTTCAAAGCATAAACCTTTTCAGTGAGGTACATCACCTTCTCTGCTCCAGTTTGTTATTACTGTGTAACAAATTAATTTACCCAACTGCAACTTACCAACATGCAGATACTTTGTATTGAACAAGAACCTCATAAATTGATTTGCACTAACACTTTAAGAGATTATTAACAATCCTGTATTAACATGATACATACACCTGCACAGAGATGTATAGTAACGAAGTAGAACTACTTCACTACTGTACTTAAGTACTAAAAGACATTGGGCCCTATTTTAACGATCTAAGCGCATTGTCTAAAGCGCACAGCGCAACGTCTAAATGGGCGTGTCCGAATCCACTTTTGCTAATTTAACTCATTCACCGCCAGCCTTTTTGAGAAAAGATTTTTTGTGATTTTAACAAAAGTTTCACAAAATTCCTTGCAGGAAAAATTATCTTCTATAAATATATAAACATACAAAACATATCAAATTAAAGAACACACCCTTTGCTTTCAAACAAACAATAAACAAACAAACAAACAAACAAAATGGGGAAAAAACGTTTCATTATATATTTACTTTTTCCACTTAATTTAACCACTGAAATATGGATATTTCTCTTCAAAAATACAACATTTTGAGCAAAAAGCTTAAAAAATTGCGTTTTTGTAAACAAATTTATGTTAGATGTCAGACTCAGAATGACTATCAAACATAAAGGCAGTTAAAATAAATCTTGAAATCTTTTTAACTTCCGTTTTTGATAAATTCGGTTTTGGCGCCATCCAGTGGATAAAAGCGGTATTACACTTTCACTTTGAAATTCGTCCAGAAAGGCATATTATTAGCTAAATATTAACTCATAATTGACGAGATAACTCGTCAATGGCGGGGAATGAGTTAACGACGGGAAAAATGGTTTGTGCGCCGAGCGCATGGTCGAAAAGGGTTGGTCCTATTGTAATGGGAGTATTTTGGGCGTAACGTGCAGTAAACCAATGAGAGTCACAGCTCTCATCCCCTTTAAAAGCAAGTTGCGCTGGCGCTATGTCTAATCCCTATTTAGATGACGAACTTTGTAAACTGAAAAACTAAGCAGAGGAAGAAGATCCTCAGTTTAAGATTAATGTTAAATAATTGTGTTGTTTTTCACTTGTATTGAAATTGTTATTTTTTTATTAAAACCTTTAAAACCCGTTTTCTTTTAGTCCTGGAAGTAAAAAAGCAGGCTTGTAATTGCTTTAAATGTATGGCTATGTAAGTATGTAAGAAAAGGTTTGTACTCTAAAAATACTTTATTTGTAGCAAACAGGAGATAAAGAATTTACAAACGGCTCTCCTCACGTTTCAGCACTTTGGACAGCGTTTTTTTTTAGCAAAGAGGTTTTTTAAAGCATTACTTAAAAATGTTTCTCATCTCACCATATCCGCAGGTACAGAGTCATCATATACAATAAATCAGTGAGGTAGCATTAAAAAAAACATTTAAAAACAGATGCATTTGTTTAAAGCAAAGTATTTATTTACTTTCCAGGCTGCAGGTGAAGCAGCTCTTTGTGCCTTCTAACGTCTCATAATTAGTCCTCATTTATGTCCAAGAGACTCAATAATAATCTTTTACATTCAATCCTTTAATCTTTCATATTTAAAAGCATTTTTGTGCTGCTGCTGCTGCGCATTCATGTACTTTGTGATAAGCAAACCCGCGTTGTCCTCCCGTTTATAGGCGCATAATGCGCTCTTTAAATAACATAAAAACACATTGCACCATTGACTTTAGACCAGGTTTTTGTTGGTCAATGGCGTAGTCTATTTTAGTTGCCTCAAAATAGCAACGCGCCAACAATGCGCCTGAACACACCTCGTTTTCAGACCAGAACGCCCATGTAACGGTATAAACAGGCTGGAAACAGATGCAGGAAAAATAACACAGGTTTATTTTTAGAGGCAGATAAACACAGCAACATGGAACAACACAATGTCCAGATGATGGTAATGGTGCTCGAAGGACTACGGTGGTAAGCGGGTGACGGTGGTTGTAGATGGGTCTGTAGTGAAATATAATCCAGGAAACAGAGACCGGAACATCCAACACGAAGACGACACGAATACAATCCACACACGCTGTACAAACAATCCAGAGGAACACAGATGCCAAACAAAGAGTGAGGATCTGACGGGGAACAGAGAGCAGAGTGAGTTTATATGGAGAGTCTGTAATGATGAGCAGCTGGAGTGAGACAATCAACACAGGTGAAGGGAATCGGGATAACGAGCACATGACATCACAGGTGAGTAAACACCATACACGAGACACAGAGAGAGCAGTGTATTTACCCACCGTGACAGTACCCCCTCCCCTAGGACGTCACCTGACGTTCCTAGCCTGCTGTACCTGTTGATGGTAATCATCAATAAGGGAGTGATCCAGTATGTCCCGAGCAGGTACCCAACTTCTCTCCTCCGGACCATAACCTTCCCAGTCCACCAAGTACTGAAATCCGCGTCCCCTCCGCCTAGAGTCCAGAATACGATTCACCGAATAGGTGGGTTCCCCTGCTACGAGGCGGGGGGGGGGACCGGGACTGGCGGGTTAAGTCGTGAACGAAAAACTGGTTTAATTTTAGAAATGTGAAACGCAGGATGAATTCTCCTGTACGCAGGAGGGAGGTTAAGGCGAACTGTCACCGGGTTAATAATCTTGGCAACAGCAAACGGGCCAATAAATTTGGGAGCAAGCTTGTTCGAGACGGAACGCATCGGAATGTTCTGAGTAGAAAGCCACACTTTTTGACCGACGACGTATACGGGAGGCTTAGACCGGTGGCGATCGGCTTTAGCCTTGGTGCGCGCCCCCACCCGGAGTAGAGCTTCACGAGCTCTAGTCCAGGTGCGGTGACACCTCTGGACATAGGCGTGAGCAGAGGGAACCGCAATCTCGGATTCCAGACTGGGAAAATTAGGTGGCTGGTAACCTAGACTACATTCAAACGGAGATAGGCCCGTAGATGACACTGGCAACGAATTGTGTGCGTACTCCACCATAGAGAGATGTTGGCTCCAGGACGAAGGATTCTTGGAGGCCAAACATCGTAACACTCTTTCCACATCTTGGTTGGCTCGCTCGGTCTGACCATTGCTCTGGGGATGAAACCCGGAGGACAGACTAACAGTCGCTCCTAACAACTTACACAATTCTCTCCAAAATTTGGACACAAACTGGGGACCCCTGTCGGAGACCACGTCTGTCGGAAGGCCATGTAACCGGAAGACGTGGTCTACGACAGTGACCGCTGTCTCCTTGGCTGACGGTAATTTGGGCAAGGGGATGAAATGAGTCGCCTTCGAGAATCGGTCCACTACGGTTAAAATCACCGTATTACCCTGGGAGGGTGGGAGGGCGGTAATAAAATCTAGCGCAATGTGGGACCAGGGTCTCGAAGGGACTGGCAGCGGTAAAAGTAACCCATCAGGGGGGGCGATTAGAAGTCTTACCAGTGGCACAAACCGAGCAAGCCAAAACAAAATCGTGAATGTCACGAGCCATACCCGGCCACCAGAATCGTTGTTTGACTAAAAACTTAGTGCGACTCACCCCTGGATGACAAGCTACCTTGGAACAATGACCCCACTGGATTACGTTGGACCGTAACTTCTCCGGCACAAATAAGCGGTTCGGTGGGCAACGAGACGGGGGCGTTACCCCTTCTAAGGCTGTCAAAACCTTCGATTCGACCTCCCATCTGAGCGCAGAGATGAATAGAGTCTCCGGTAAAATACGCTCGGGAGTAGAAGTGCGACCGGAACGCTCAAAAAGTCGAGACAAAGCATCGGGTTTGATGTTTTTGGAACCCGGACGGTATGAAAGAGTAAAATCGAAACGTCCGAAAAATAAAGCCCACCGAGCCTGCCTGGAGTTAAGTCTTTTGGCAGTTTTAATGTATTCGAGGTTCTTGTGGTCGGTCCAAACGATAAAAGGTACACCCGAACCTTCTAACCAGTGACGCCATTCCTCCAAAGCCAGTTTGACTGCCAATAACTCTCTGTTACCAATGTCATAATTATTTTCCGCCGGGGATAACCGATGAGACAAAAACGCGCAAGGGTGAACCTTTCCGTCTGAAGGTGTGCGCTGGGAAAGAACTGCTCCTACCCCCACCTCTGATGCATCGACCTCCACTATGAACTGGCGTGTGCGATCAGGGGACACGAGAATGGGAGCTGAAACGAAGCAGCTCTTGATTTTGGCACCTGAATGCAGTACTAGGGGAGGTCAAGGCAGTCAGAGGAGCGGCTAGTTGGCTGAAATTGCGAATGAAACGCCTATAAAAATTGGCGAACCCCAGAAATCTCTGCAGGGCCTTGCGAGAATCTGGGGATGGCCAATTCACCACAGCCTTAACCTTATCAGGATCCATGCGGACACCCTCAGTCGAAATGATGTGCCCTAAAAAAGAAACAGACTGTGCATGAAAAACGCATTTTTCCGCCTTGACAAAAAAAGCCCATTCACTAGCAACCGCAGAAGCACTCGTCGTACGTGTTGCACATGTTCCTGGAGAGACGACGAAAAAATCAATATGTCATCCAGGTAGACATATATGAACTGATCTATCATGTCTCGCAACACGTCATTAACGAGTGCTTGGAAGACCGCTGGCGAGTTCGTCAATCCAAAAGGCATGACGCAGTACTCAAAATGGCCACGAGGGGTGTTAAAAGCAGTCTCCATTCATCCCCCTCCCTGATGCGGACCAAATGATAAGCATTACGTAAGTCCAATTTAGTGAAGACGGACGCTCCTTGCAACCTCTCGAAAGCTGAAGACATTAACGGCAAAGGATACGTATTCTTTACCGTTATGTTGTTCAACCCTCGGTAATCAATACAAGGTCGCAAGGATCCATCCTTCTTCCCCACAAAAAAGAACCCCGCCCCCGCTGGAGAAGAGGAAGGACGAATGATCCCCGTTGCTAGAGAATCAGAAATGTATTTCTCCATGGCCTTCATCTCAGGAACAGATAAAGAGTATAACTTGCCTTTAGGCGGAAAAGTACCGGGAAGTAACTCTATAGCACAGTCATAGGGACGGTGAGGAGGTAGAGAATCAGCCCGCGACTTACTGAACACCTCCTTCAGGTCATGGTACTCTGCGGGCACGTTAGATAAATCCACTGCTTCCCCCTGAAACACAGACTCAGAAACAGTAAGACACGCAGACAAAAGACAAGACTTGTGACACCCCTCACTCCAGCTGATAACAGTCCCAAGACGCCAGTCGATCTTCGGGTTATGTTGGTGCAGCCAGGTGTGTCCAAGAACGATGGGTGAGAGAGGGGAGTCCGTGACGTAAAAAGAAATGTTCTCGTGATGATTGCCCGATGTGATGAGGGAGACAGGTTCCGTGATGTGGGTGATGGTAGGAAGCTTGTGTCCATTAAGTGCGAACGGGGCAATCTGGTGAGTAAGCTGTGTGAGTGGTATCTGAAGCTTACGTGCAGTGGTGTGATCGATGAAACTCCCCTCAGCTCCCGAATCCAACAGTGCGTGACAGTCGTGAGAATGAGTGGACCACCGTAGTTTCACCGGGAGGAGCGTAGATGTCGATGAGGTCTTCATGGAGGAGATCCCGCCCGATAGTAGCCTCAGATTTACTATCGGGCTTGGTCTTTTACCGGGCACTGATGGATCTGGTGCCCGGCTTTACCGCAGTATAAACACAATCCAAGGGACCTCCGCTGGAGCTTCTCCTCCCGGGAAAGCCGAGCTCGACCCACCTGCATGGACTCGAGATCGTTGGAGGGGCTGACCGCACCGCTGTGGCTGGTCTGGAGAGGATCCAGTCTTACGGGTAACGGTGTGGTAGCTCTCCGGCGTGCTGCTTGGCTGAGTCGGGCGTCGACCCTTATGGCCAGGTCGATGAGAGCATTCAGGGACGTGGGTAGATCCACCACATGGATTTCCTGTTGGATGCGGTCAGCCAGCCCATGCAGGAAATGATCCCACTGCGCTTCTTCGTTCCACCTACACTCCGCCGCCAGGGTGCGAAACTCGATCGCGTAGTCAGAGATGGTCTTGTCCTCCTGACGGAGCTCTGAGAGGCGTCTCGCGGCTTCCTTCCCGGCGACGGAGCGATCAAAAACCCTCTTCATTTCATCGGATAGGGCGGAGAACGAAGAACAGCAGTCGACACGGTTCTCCCACACCGCCGTCCCCCAGAGGGCAGCCTTCCCAGTCAGGAGAGAGAGCACGAACGCCACCTTGGTTTGCTCGTTGGAAAAAGTTCTGGGTTGTAAAGCAAAATGGAGAGAACAGTGAGACAAAAATGTGCGGCAAAAACTCGGCTCACCCGCGTATTTGTCCGGGATGGGAAGTCTGGGCTCCGACTGAGAGGCGCCCTCTGGTGAAGAAGATGTAGCTGTGGGTGTGGGAGGCGCAGTGGGTGGTAGTTGTTGTTGTTGTTGTTGTTGTTGTAGGGTCAGCTCGGACACCTTCGTCACCATTACTTGGACTGCTCGACCCATCTCCTCTATAACTTTGTCCTGACGGTCCATCCTCTGAACCGCCCGCTGGAGAAATTCCTCGAGAGGAGATGGGGAGTGATTTCCCGCTGCTTCCATTTCTGGTCAGATCCTTCTGTAACGGTATAAACAGGCTGGAAACAGATGCAGGAAAAATAACACAGGTTTATTTTTAGAGGCAGATAAACACAGCAACATGGAACAACACAATGTCCAGATGATGGTAATGGTGCTCGAAGGACTACGGTGGTAAGCGGGTGACGGTGGTTGTAGTGATCGTTGGTGGATGGGTCTGTAGTGAAATATAATCCAGGAAACAGAGACCGGAACATCCAACACGAAGACGACACGAATACAATCCACACACGCTGTACAAACAATCCAGAGGAACACAGAGGCCAAACAAAGAGTGAGGATCTGACGGGGAACAGAGAGCAGAGTGAGTTTATATGGAGAGTCTGTAATGATGAGCAGCTGGAGTGAGACAATCAACACAGGTGAAGGGAATCGGGATAACGAGCACATGACATCACAGGTGAGTAAACACCATACACGAGACACAGAGAGAGCAGTGTATTTACCCACCGTGACAGCCCATGGGTGCAAAAGGGGGCGCAAATGCATTTGCTATTTAAACAATGCGGCGCTAAACGTGAAAATTAGGGTGGAAACTAGCGGAAGACACTTGCGTCGCGCATTGCACTGCATTGCGCCAGGTGTAAGATAGAGCCCAGTATCTGTACTCTACTGAAGTATTATTTTTTTCTCCTACTTCCACTTTTACTTCAGTACATATTTTCAATGAGTTTAATACTTCTACTCCGATACATTTTTTATGTGCTGCATAGTTACTCGTTACACTCAAATGTTAGGAATCATTCCAAACCCACATTATCACTGCCGGAGCAGTGATACACATTAGAAACACACACAGATCGTGGTCTAAACCAATTGGAGAAAGTGAAGGGCGGACCCCTCCCTCCCTCTCACTCACAAATATGAGCCGTGGTTGTGGACAAATGTGAAGCGAAGAGAGAACCAAAGTGCGCGAGAGGGAGAATGCGCGAAAAAGGGCGAGTGTGCGCGAAAGAAGGAAACCTAAATAAATTGAAACACCTTTACCTATTACCATTATATTGACTAATATTTCATTAATTTTGAATTCTATATCTCCATATCAGTTAAATTAATCTGAATTATCTGAACATTCATGGCCTTGTACTCCTGCTACAGCCAAAGGAATTGTGAGTGTCCTTTAGCTTAAACATTTGAAATAATATAAACAATATTATATTCAAACTTTTGACTGTTTTCTTTAATAACTACATTACAATACTTGTAATTTTACTTTCAGTACTTGAGTAGTATATTTTTAAAAAAACTACTTGCAATACTTACAGAGGTGTAAAGAGTAGCTGAAAGCCATACTTGAGTAAAAGTACAAATTCATTACTGTAAAAATTACTCCACTACAACTTACAAGTCACCAATTTAAATACGACTTGAGTAAAAGTATTAAGTAACCTACAAGTACAAAGTAGCCCAAAAAATACTTAAGTACAGTAACAAAGTACATTTACTCAAGTACTTTACACATCTGAATACTTAAGTACAAAACATGTTTAATACTTTAGTACTTCCACTCAAGTGCTGTGCTTAAAGAGCCCTTCAACTTCTACTCAAGTCACTTTTTTGATAGAGCACTTGTACTTTTACTCAAGTCTGGGTCCCTAGTACTTTATACATCTCTGCACCTGCACTAAAACTTTATTTGCAAAATATTGCGAAATGCATAATTTCAAAGTCTGTAGTAAATCTGAGCTGTATTTTCATAATTTTTTGAGGTAGTGGCTGTCCCAAGGGTCCTTGCAGCATGCAGAATCTATTTACACCCCATCAATAACAAACAGAAAGGGGACAAATTCACTGTCTCATCCTTATTCTTCTTGTGGCGCCAAGAAGCTGTATACAGGACACTGCAGATCAAAGCCTTAATTGAAAAAAAATTATAGGCACTTAATCATAGGAGGCGGTGGGCTAATTGAAGCAAAAACAAGGAAGAGAGTGGAGGCACTCTGAATCATAACAGAAAAAGGATATTGTGTAAGCTTCTGTCTTCAATAAAGCATTGTCTTCAATCTCCCATTGTTTCCCAGATTAAATTGGATAGGGCTATTAGCAGAGCTAATTGGCTCTCTAATTTAGATCTGGCTAGTTTCAATGCATAACGGATGTGAGTCGCAACAGCCCGTGATGGGCTCACTCTGTCACACCATATTGCCAGACCTGATTGGTTAATTGCTCTGGAATGTGCAAAGTTAGTGGCCATCCTTCAATGCAGGGGGTCTTAGCTTTCCTAAAAAGATCTCAACCCACAGCTCCGTATTGGCAGGTGTTTTTTCCTGTGTGTGTTGGTATATGTGGTTAATTGCTTAAAAAATAAAATTCATAAATTAAAGACTGGCAACAGATTTTTGTGATGGTTGGGGTTAGGGACTGGGGTAGGGTAAGGAAATAGAATATGCAGTTTGTATAGTATAAAAACATTGCATCTATGGAGTTGATCCCTACAAACAACATATGCCTGACAATGTGTGCCTGTGATTGAAAGCCCAAAACATTGTGATCGAGCCCAGGAAACACACATGCTGATTAAAAGTGTATCCCTTGTAATGGACTGTGTTAGTCGCTTTGGATAAAAGTGTATGCTAAATGCATAAATGTAAATGTAGAATAGTTTAAGAACATTTGTTTCCTGGCAGATATGAATAGCCACACAGTTTATATAAATTCAATCTGTGACCTTGTTATACACAAGGCTCTGACCTGCAGGCTCAGCTGTCAGTAATAGCGAAAAAAGCCTTCATTATCTACCTGCATCTTAAAGCCTTTTCTGAGAACTTAAGCCAGTTCCACATGATACACTGGTGGGACATTTGTCAGTTTATTGCATCTGTGTTAGAACAAAAACTGTATTTCAATGTAATTTAAATTGACTGTTTCCTATTCTTTCCACGAGAACTGCATTGAATGCTCTTTCATCTGCTCTGTTGTGCATTAGTGGATACCATGTATTGAAACCAGGCCCAAAATAATTTATCTTAGAGGATTTCAAATCCTCCATCTGTCAGCTGAAAGCAGCTGCACTGGCATTATGGAGCATCAGGATGGATGAAAGATAAAGAACAAGGCCACAGAAGAATGAAAGAAATTAAGAATAACTATGGATTGAGGGTTTCAACAGTTATTTCTAGTGTAAAATGGGGGGGATCCTAATTATTCTCTTCTTTACTGAATTTCCCACATTCAGTAAGAAATCCTTAAGGCCTGTTGAGAAGTACAAACAAATTCTTTCCACTTGGGGCATCAGAGAATGAAAAGAAACACTCTTCAAGCTCTGCAAATTTGTTTCCTGCTTTGATAGAAGCTGCTTACTCTGTTCACACTACGCCCTCCAGTGGCAACTGAATTGTAATACCTGCGTGTCATCAATCTATTGGTTGGTGATGAAAAGTTACTGAGGAAGTAAGCCGTGTAACCATAGGTAAAAGGCTGTAAATGGCACCCTTTTTGTCATCATTTTCCTTGAAAGGTCTTTCATCTTGGCCAACAGTGCACATCTTGGCTTCTTTTCTCTGAGACTTCACTAATGGAGGGCACACAATAATTGCAGCTGTTCAGGCTATCAGAGCTCACAGGCACAGACAGAATTTAAAGGGCAAAAACCTTTATGTCTCTTTGTAAGGATGCAAGCCATTTTAGGTCATGACACAAAATAGGACAAACAATTGCTGGGCACCTGCTAGTGGTAGGAAGGCAGGTTGTGCATTGCCATCGAGAAAATGGAGAAAGGTATAATTCAACATTTAATCTCATTTTGAGATTAATGTGTACTGATACAAATAGCAAGAAACCCAACTCTGTTGAGAGGGATAAGAACAGACAGCCTGAATATTGTGAGATTGCATCCTTTCTGTTTTTAGTCAGAATTTTCAGCCAACCTCAACATGAATTTGTAATATAATTATTAGTTTTTTTAGGTCCCTTAGTTTTTGCATCATGCTATCACCAGCGACTGTGTTTAACATTCTTCACCAAGGGCGGACTTAGTGATTTGGGGGCCCTAAGCATTTCCACATATGGGGCCCCAACAGTCAAACTTTGAACTTAAAACACTTTTTCTATATATGCATAGTTCAGATGCAAAAGCTGCTAAACACCACATTTGTTAAAAATGAGATAATGATTGTAATCAAATGCTCTTGACATGTACTATACTGTACATTTATGAAATACATTCACGTCAAATCCACTAAATCCCACCGTCAGGCAATTCAAAAATACTGGTTTGATGGCAGAATCCATTAAGTCTAATAAAAAATGCTAATTAACTAAAATTAATGCCACACACACTTAGCAGGTTTTGCATCTGAGGTTTTGCATTTGTAAACTAGAAAATGCATTTCAGGACGAACTGCAAAAGTGTGCTTGCTCTGGTGCCGCCGATTTAGTTTGTGCATCCTCACATTGGAGTCCCAAGTTCATGTACAAAGTTTGGTTTCAATACGTAAAAGCGCTCCTGAGATATAAACTACTTCCTGTTTGGCGACGTAAAATTTTAGGAAAAAAAATGTTCTTTTGATGTTGTGCATCCTCACATTGGAGACCCAAGTTCATGTACAAAGTTTGGTTTCAATACGTTAAAGCGTTCCTGAGATATAAACTACTTCCTGTTTGGCGGCGTAAAATTTTAGGAAAAAAATTGTTCTTTTGATGTTGTGTATCCTCACATTGGAGACCCAAATTCATGTACAAAGTTTGGTTTCAATACGTTAAAGCGTTCCTGAGATATAAACTACTTCCTGTTTTGGCGGCGTCGACGCACATTTAGTTTGGGCTGTGACGGGCAAACGCTTCCGAAAATCAAAAATCCTTCTAGTAACTTTTGTGAGCCTTGGTCCAAGGATCATGTACGTGGAATTTCGTGAAGTTTGGACAAAATTTGTGACCTGTGAAACTTTTTTAAGGTTTTCTGTTCTATCCAATATGGCGGACGAACGACATGGATCTGTGACTTCATCTTCTCAAGCAACTTACACCGGTACTGCCCGAACATTTTAAAGTTTGAACGGTGTCTCTGTGTCAAACGGTCTAGTCACTAGAGCTGACACAAAATCTACCCGGGAATAATAATAACTAGAAAATGCATTTCGGGACGAACTGCAAAAGTGTGCTTGCTCTGGTGCGGTCACTAACGTGATTTGTGAAATGTAAAATTTTAGAATATTTTTTATCTTGTGCATCCTTGTATTGGAAATCAAATCCTCGCATTGTGAAAGCATTGCTGAGACACACACACACACACACACACACACACACACACACACACACACACACACACACACACACACACACACACACACACACACACACACACACACACACACACAAATGTACACAGGCTTGTAACCAGGGGTGTTTCCAGCATTGAAGGACATCCGGGGGTTAGCCCAGACCATTTTATGTAAATACAGGGATCACTAGCCTACATCACCTGCTCTAGCTAGCCTAGAACCAATTATAATGGCTGTGCTGCACATGTTCAGTGTTTTCTTATAAAAATAAATTAGAATTGTAATTTAAATAATTTTAATTTTGGGTGAACAATCCCTTTAAAGTGCCCGATTTTCACACACTAGTTTTGTACATAATATACCAAAAATTCTTCTTTAGTACTTAAGATAATCTTAAAAACATGAGACTTAATGTAGAGTTCACATCACCAAAAGCAGCAGATATAAGCTGCATTTTATTGATCATAAGCTCAGAGAGCGACAGCAGCACTGATAGCCTAATATAATTTCATTCATTCAGTTTTTTGTCAAAGCTAATTATTTCACTACCTCTATTTAAACTACAACTGCCATCTTAATAACTGGCAAACATTAGGCTAGCTTCTAATAAGATAAATTATACTTTTAGATTTCGTCAGGGCAGTAAAATCAGGTGTATGTTTGTCAGCGCGATACACATACAGTGGTGCAGGTGCTGGGCTGTGAGCGATGGGCGATTAACTGTTACTCGTTTAAATTGCATTCTTGTGTGAGAACGATGACTCGCATAATATTTGAGCCTTTGCTGTATGAGCAAGCACAAAGAAAACATTAGTGTCTGGAGATAATTTTTATTTACAGGCGAGAGTAGACAAGTATGTGATGTTTGCAATCGCATCTTTTATAATGATACCACAAAGCGCGTCAAATATGAGGCATTGTGTGTTTGTGTGTGCGTTTGGACGTTGATCGTGTCACACTGTTTGATGAAGCACACACACTCGCGTCTGGAGATAACTTTAGTTACAGTCCCGAGTAAACAAGTAGATGTGATGTTTTCAGCACTCGGATTAAAACTCAACACTGATTGCCTGCAGAGACGGACTCTTCATAGACCTTTTGCGAGTCGACCTCACAGTTACGTCACACGCGCATGTGGTGGCAGAAAAACAGTGGAAATGAATGAGACAAGAGTGAAACGAACAATATAACTCACTAGAAAATGTTTTGTTGTTCTGTTGAGTGTCAGAATAGGAATGCCAAAATAGATGACCTTCATTTTTATAATATACCGTCGTCGAAGACACCATTTGAAGATAAACTTAGGTGTTTATGGTTGCAATAAAAGCCCTCAACCGGACAGACTGGAGTGATGAAATCATCTGAAAATCTTTTCATAATTTGAATAGAAAATAATTAGAGAAGATATCCGGTGTTCTTTTGAAGTCTGATCCCT
This sequence comes from Paramisgurnus dabryanus, assembly GCF_030506205.2. Classification (NCBI taxonomy): domain Eukaryota; kingdom Metazoa; phylum Chordata; class Actinopteri; order Cypriniformes; family Cobitidae; genus Paramisgurnus; species Paramisgurnus dabryanus. Next base: position 47,205,722 of record NC_133343.1, read on the forward strand.
CTATGTGTTTCTTATAGCGTTTTCATCACGTTACGTTTATAATTTATTAAGAAAGATTAAAGATTTGAATTAGTTCATAATACAGGGCTCTAGACTAACTTTTTGCACTGGTTGCACTTGTGCACATAACATTTTTTCATAGGTGCACCAGCACAAAAGTTAGGTGCACCCAAATTTTTGACTGCATCAGATTTATAGTTCACCCAAAAAAGAAAATTCTGTCATAATTTACTCACTCTCATGTTCTTACAAACCTGTATAAATGCCTTTGTTCTGGTGAACATGAATGAAAATATTTTGAGGAATGTTTGTAACCAAACCATTCATGAGCCCCATTCACTTCCATAGAATTATTTTTCCTACTATAGAAGTGAATGGGGCTCATGCTTGGTTTGGTTATTAACATTCCTCAAAATATCTTGCTTTGTGTTTATCAGAACAAAGAAATTTATACAGGTTTGTAACAAAATGAGGGAGAGTTAATGATGACAAAATTTTCATTTTTGGGTGAACTGTCCCTTTAACACCGCTAGTTTAGTGCCCATAGTGGTTTAAAACAGAATATAAACATGTAGGCTATTTTATAATTTTAATGTTGTCATTCCATTTTCCTTATACAAGTCATAAACAGTCCTGTTTGATAACCCGCATCCGCGCGATTAAAATAACACTTGACCCCGTTATCCGACATCAGCATCGATTTATTTCATACCCGCTCGCTTGACATAAAGACTGCGACCGGCCGCACCGCAAATCGTGAAGTAAGTAGAAACCTTTAAAGATCTTCATGCAGAACATTGACATAAATAAGCACAGGACATGACTGGACAAATATATTAACATTTAATGTGAAACTTTGTGAGGGCCGGCAGATTGACAGCTAAGCGGTCAGCAGTGTTTGAACACTTGCGCATAAACTAAAGCCTTGGGGGGAATTATGTATAAATGAATCAACAACGCAAATCAAGGAATTAACTTAATAATTTCTCTATTTAAGACAGTCTGGCAGGGCGGTGATAGCGATACAGCAAACACCGAAAAGTTTATTAGATTTGGAAGTAAGATTATGAAGAAAACAGCGGTCCTGACTCCTGGCTTTTTTCTATAAATTAGGAGCACGCGACAATGCTGTTCGGGGTGACGTTCAAATAATTTTTTTCAAAAGAATTATGCGCTGGCTCTGACTCGATTGTAATTCCGTTATCAGGTTCGGACCAGGGCTGATTTGACGGGAGGTTGATTTCAGAGAGCATTGGTTATGATATTCGGACGGATGAGGCATTAACTTAACATTCTTAACGAAGAAGTTGTCAATCGTTCTTTTCCTCTTCTCTTATCATCCGCGGCTACATCCACTCTGTTTATCTGACGGACCAAGGCTACTCACCTCTCTCTCTCTCTCTCTCTCTCTCTCTCTCGCTGGGAGTGTGTGAATGAGAGTGTGTTTGTTGAGAGCGAGTGCGTCTTAACTGCGCTTTTTTCTATTTTTTCTAAATATCTTTTTTTCCCCTCGTTAGTGTTTCTTTTACACTGAGAAAAGGATATTTTTACGAAAAGTCGCGGTTTATTAACCGCGTGATTTTCTCGGGTAGCAGACGCCGGTATGGAGTCTGTTCCTGGGTCAGTTTTGTCACCCCGGTACGGGTGCAGGTGTGTGCCTGAGCCGGGAGTGACTGTGGAGGATCTGCTCTTAGTGGTCGGAGAGCAGGTCGGTTTTGACAACATTGTTTCCGCATCGCGTATGAATAAGGCGATTGTTGTGTTTTTAAAATCTGAGTTGCTGATAAATCAGTTAACTGTGAGTGGTATATGGGTTAAAGAGACTTTCGTTCCTGTTACACCTTTATCTGCTCCAGCTACAAAAATCACAATCTCTAATGTTCCACCGTTCGTCTCTAATGACGCGATTACTAAAGAGTTGCAGAGATGGGGCAAGTTTGCTAGTCCTATGAAGATAATCCCACTTGGATGCAAACATGCGTCTCTTAAACATGTGTTGTCTTTTAGAAGACAGATTTATATGTTCCTAACTTCACCCACGCGGACTCTGGAAGTTTCGTTTCGCGTTAATCACGGTGAAAGCTCGTATATGATTTACGCGAGCACTGAAAGTCTGAAATGTTTTGAGTGTGGAAGTGTAGGCCATAAACGCTACGCGTGTCCACATAGAGATGATCAGCAACCATCTACATCTCGCGGTGAAGGAGTTACTGTAGAGCTACACAGAAATGTTGGAGTTGAACAGAAAAGTCAGGAACAGGATGGAGTTACAGAAGAGGTGAATGAACAGGAAGAGGTGAGTGATAATGATGATGATAATGCTGGAAATGTTTCTAATAATGAACCTGTAAATGCTACTGACAATGAGCTTGGAATTGCTACTGATGTTAATGAAAATTTGGCTGAGGATATGAGTGAGGTGGTTGATGGAGCTCAGGCAGAGGGTTTAGAGGAGAACCTCACTGATGAATCAGAAGTGTTGTCACAGTTTACTGATGATGGTATGGGAGACGGTGAGCAATGGTCAGATGAGCACAGAGATATTGAAAATGATTTGTACACTGTAGAAGAGATTAACTCTTTTCTTGACACGACTAAAGGAAAAACAGGGGTGGAGATAAGTGATTATTTCCCTGATATTGAAAAGTTTGTTCTTTCTGTGATGCGTGCAAGAAAAAGGAGTAGCTATGATGAGTTGTCACAACAAAAGAGGTTTCGTCTAAAAAAGCATTTAACTACTATTAGACAGAATAAGAAAATAGGAAGGGAAAGACTACCGAGGGGAAAAACTAAAGCTTTATAATGACTCTCACTTTCAATCTTACTTTCTTCTGTTTTTTCTTTCTCCCTCTCTACCTTATGGCTTTTTTACGGGTGGGCTCCCTTAATATTAATGGTATGAGGGATGGGAGGAAGAATGGGTTATTGTTAGAAATGATTCATTTGAAAGATCTAGGTGTTATTTTTTTGCAAGAGACCCATAGTACTGAAAGTAATGAAAGTGAATGGGGCTTATGGTGGAAAGGAGAACATGTATTGAGTCATGGGACAAATCTAAGTGCTGGTGTAGCCATTCTTTTTTCCCCTATTATTAAAGCTAAAGTTTTAACAGTTAATGAAGTTGTCGCAGGAAGACTTTTATTTGTGAAAGCTGAAATTAATAATTTCATTTTTTTGTTTGTGAATGTTTATGCACCTAATGTTGGAGCAGAAAGAGTTACTTTTTTTAAAAAGTTAGAAAATCTAATTCAAGAACAAAAGGATGATGTTTTTATTGTTGTGGGAGGAGATTTCAACTGTACTCTTGATTTTACTTTGGATAGAAATGGTGAGGAACCTCATGCTTTGTCTGCCACTTGTTTAGCAGGAGTTATTAAAAAAATTAATTTTATTGATGTGTGGAGAGAACATAATCCCTCTATAAAGCAACCTACATGGGTGAAAGTTTACAATGAAAGAATTTCTGCTGCACGTTTAGACCGTTTGTATATATCTAACAACCTAAGAAATAGGGTTGTTAATACAAGTATTATTCCTACTTCTTTTTCTGATCATAAGTTTGTTTTGTTTGGTATTACTTTGGCTAAAAGTACATATAAGAGTTGCTATTGGCATTTTAATACTAAACTTTTAGGAGATAAACATTTTTGTGATGCGTTTAAATTGTTCTGGGAGACTTGGAAAAAAGAAAAAAGTTTTTTTGAAAACATTGTACAGTGGTGGGAAGTTGGGAAAGTTCATATAAGAGGTTTTTGTCAAAAATATACGTCCCATTCTTCTTTATGTTTAAAAAAGACTGTGGAATGGCTAGAAAAAGAGATTGTTGATATTGAGAAGAATATGATATCCAGTGATGATGCCAATTTAAAGGAACTGTGGACTGAGAAAAAAAATAAATTAAGCTCAATTTTAAATGAAAGAGTTAAAGGGGCACTTATAAGAAGTCGTTTTTTAACTGTTCAGGACATGGATGCTCCAACTACTTACTTTTTAAACTTGGAGCGTAAAGCGGGTCAACAGAAACAGATGCATTCTCTGAAGGACATTAATGGACAAACTACTTCAGATCCAACAGAGATGCGCAGACTTGCTGTAGATTTTTATTCTGCTTTGTATGCCTCTGAAAACTCAGATGAAAATTGTAGAGACTTGCTGTTAAATGATCTCCCTGTTTTACCTGAAGAACATAAACAATTTTTAGAGTCTGAGATTACTTTTGCGGAAGTTACTTCAGCAGTAATGAGTCTCTCTGTAGGTCGTGCTCCAGGACTGGATGGACTACCCACTGAATTTTATAAGAGTTTTTGGTCTGTTATAGGAGATGATTATTTTAAAGTACTTCAAGAATGTTTTAGTGAAGAAACTCTCTCTACAAGTTGTCAGCGTGCAGTTTTATCTTTGCTCCCTAAGAAGGGTGATTTAACTTTATTAAAAAATTGGAGACCGGTTGCGGTTTTATGTACGGAATATAAAATCTTTTCGAAGTGTCTGTCCAATAGATTAAATAATGTATTAAAAGAAATTATACATGAAGACCAGTCATACTGTATAAAAAAATCGCTTAATTACAGATAATCTTCATTTAATGCGGGATGTTTTTGATTTTGCCTATTGTAATAATGTTAATATGGGTTTGTTATCCTTAGACTAGGAAAAGGCTTTTGATAGGGTTGATAATGCTTTTCTTTTTAACACGTTGAAAGCTTTTGGCTTTGGGGATAGTTTTATTTCCAAGGTTAAACTTCTGTATACTGAGCCAACTTGCATGATAAAAATGGCTGGTGGGTTAAGTTTACCCATAAAAATTAAAAGAGGCATTAGACAGGGTTGTCCCTTGTCAGGTCAACTATACAGTATAGTGATAGAGCCTTTGCTGTGTAGTTTAAGGAAGAAGCTAAGGGGTCTACAGATTAGCAATATAGATTCTCATATTAAACTTTCTGCCTATGCTGATGACATTACAGTAATAATAAGAGACCAAAATGATATTGATTCACTAAAGGAGGCTTTAGAATGTTACGGTAAAGCCTCCTCAGCCATTGTAAATTGGAGTAAAAGTGATGCACTGTGGTGTGGTAGAGTTTTTACAGATCTGACACTCCCAGGTGGCTTACAGTGGGGTAGAAGTGGGTTTAAATATTTAGGGGTGCATATAGGTACAGAAGAGTACAGAAAGAAAAACTGGGAGGGCCTTGTGGAAAAGGTGTGTGCTCGGTTGTCTTGCTGGCGTTGGTTGCTACCCCAACTATCCTACAGGGGGAGAGTTCTGATTTGTAATAATTTGATTGCATCTTCTTTGTGGCATAAGATGACCATACTTGAGCCTCCTGAAGATCTGGTAAAAACAATTCAACAACGACTAGTGGAGTTCTTTTGGTCAGGACAACACTGGTTGAAGGCGGCTGTACTGTATCTCCCTGTGCAGGAAGGAGGCCAGGGGCTGATTGATGTTAAATCAAGAATAAAAGCCTTTAGACTTCAGACTGTACAGAGACTGCTGTATGGAGAAGATGTGAGCTGGGCTGGAGTAGCCTGTGCTCTCCTGAGAAAAGCAGGAAATATGGAATTAGATCGTCACCTGTTCCTGATGGATATTAATAAACTGAACTTGTCTGGACTGAGCTCTTTTTACAGATCCATTTTTAGTTCATGGGCATCTTTTAAGTTTTCACGGAGCATAGACTGTTTACAGAAGTTATGGTTAAAAGAAGAACCTCTTTTTTTTAATTCTGCACTGGACTTGGACCTTTTAAAATCAGATGCTATCAGAAAGTCCATGTGGGCAGCAAAAATAACAAAAATTGGACATTTAATAGAAAACAGAAAATGGATTACTGCTGAGAATCTGGCTATGAAACTGGGTATGAAATCGGTCAGAGTGGCACAAAATTTGTTAAATCGAATAGTGGAACTTCTACCTCATGATCACGGAATGGTGCTGGAAACATCTGATGAACAAAACTGTGTTTTCCCAGAGCTGATTTTTTCAGCAGAGACTGTAACATGGCAAGAAAAAGAAGGTAGCCTTCTATCTTTTAAGACACCCCAGCTAGAACTTTTAAGTGATGCTGGAAAGAAAAATATCTATGTACTGTGTGTTAAAGTGGGGCATCTTAATGCATTGGAGACTGTTAAAGAGTCCAAATGGCAGGAGATGTTTGGGCCAGGTGCTTCCCCTAAAGGGAGTTGGAGGTCCCTGTACAAACCACCCATTGAAAAAAGGTCTGGAGACCTTCAGTGGAGAATTGTACATGGGATTATAGCTACAAACAGATACAGAGCACACATTGATCCACAGGTAGGGGTGGGTTGTCCTTTCTGTGGTGAAGATGAAACAGTTTTTCATCTGTTTTTAAAGTGTGCAAGGCTTCAACCAATGTTTGACGTTTTAGAAGAGTGGTGTCAGTCTCTTGGGGAAGTTTTTACTCCTGTGTTTTATATATATGGTCCAAAATACAGTAGAAGTAGGAGGGAAGCACATGTTTTGATAAATTTTATTCTTGGGCAAGCAAAAATGGCTGTATGGCTCTCACGGAAAAAACGAATGGTCTTGGGTCAACTGATGTTGTGTAAATTTTAAAGGGATTATTAAAATCTCGTATTAAAATTGAGTTTGTATATGACAAATTGGTCAATGATATTGAAATGTTTAATAATAATAATAATAATACATTTTATTTATAATGCACTTTACATCACAGATCTCAAAGTGCTACAGGATAAAAAACAATAAAAAATAAAGCTGCAAGCAGCGTTTACCGGGTTTCGAGCATTAAAGCACATACAACATGTCAGATGTCGTCGACCAGGCTGATACACCACATCGCATCCAGAAAAACGTAAGAGATGGTCAGAAACGGTTCAGACAGACTATGTAGCTTACACACAGGTGCACCTATAGGACAAACATGTCACATCCTTAATGTTAAGTCATTCTGATAATTTGTTAACGAGAATTAGTTTTTCAGATTTATACCGTAACATACAATTCAGAAATGGCCGTGTTTAGTTGAATTACAAGGCCATTGAGTCGGGTTCAAGCGATTTGGGACCTTAAGACCTTTAAGGGCATGCCTGTGTAGTTTTGCTGAATTGTACAAAATAAATTATAAAAAATAAGCTACCTCACACACCTGTTCAAAGTCATCAGCAAAAAAGGTGCTATCATTCAGTGAAATGTCTCCCTCTCTTCTCACGAAGCATTGACAAATAGAACACTGAAGGAAATGTTTGTGGTGCTTACAGTGCCAAACTTGGGTCACAAAATGTTAAAATAGTGTAAAAAAGTCAAACGAGCCGAACCCCATATCTCTACAATATTCTGATACAAAGATACAGCTCTTGCTAAATGGTTGCTAGGGTATTCTGATTGGTTGCTAGGGAGTGAATTGCAATCCACCAATGATTATACTCAAAGCCATGAAAGGCATAATCTACGATGACTCATGATTTTAGATATAAGGTTGCAGTATTTTTAAGTCAAAATAACAAATAACCACTAGGTGGCGCTATGAAAAACTTGTGCATGCAACGTCATGAATGTGTTACATCTAGCTAGTATCATGGCTATACACTTAAGTTTAGTGAAAAAACAGTTGTATGACCATTGTGCTAGCTCAACGTCAAAGGTTTTGTTCAATTGTGAGGCCAACTAGTGGTGCAGGCATACAATTTTTTTTGTATTGCCTCAGACTCTGCTCAGACATCAGCGTATCAAATCTGGTGAAAAAATGTAATTTTGTTGCAGAGTTATGACCATATATGTGTAAAAAACACAAAATTTGGAGTAAATTTTTCGTTTTTTGCAATTTACGGCCATTTCTGATGGAAATTTTAACATAACGCAATAGAACTTTTTGTTCAGAAGGTAATACAATATTCTTCCAATGGTTGTTTCAAGTCGATCGGATGAACCCTCGCGGAGTTATTCGCGGATGTTTTTTAAGTGCTATTTTCCTGTGCAGAACCAACCGTAAAGCAAAACATGGCATGCTTGGTATCATTGGACTCGGCAACAATTCAGGACTCCACGGAAAAACGTCACATGAAAATACGTTAAACTCAGCCTAAGTTATAAGCATTATTCGATTCGTATGACCACTAGGTGGCGCTGTGACGAAACGATGCATGAAACCTCAGGCCATGACTCTCATCACAAGTACCAAGTGTTGTGTTGATACTTCATTCCTGTCCCCAGTTATAGCCAATAATGTTCTAGTGCCTGCCCACAATTCAGACGTGTGGGCGTGGCATGTTGACCGTGAGTCGAAAGTTCAACTTTTTTTTGATAATTATTGATATTCAAACTCCAAGGAACATTTTAGCACTGGAATGATTCCGATCGGGCGAAAAACCTAGGACTAGTTAGTTTTTATTTTTTTCGACAAAATCGAAATAGCGGAAAATGTTTCATGACGGAAATGAAAACGGAGATATACATTTTTTAAGTTTGGAGCCAGGGATTACAATGATATCAAACACTTGAGTGTATGATGGCCGGTTTAGGAGTTATGAGCCCAAACGCGTCGGGCATTGCTATAGCGCCACCTATGGGCCGATTTGGCTGATTCACTGTATCTGAGTAGCCTGCTAATATACAACCAGTTGACCAAGTGGCAAGTTTCTACGACTTACGGTTTGGGCTCTGCGACACATTTTAAGGCGGAAAAATAATAATAATAAATATAGCTGCAAGCAGCGATTACCGGGGTTCAAGCGATTTGGGACATTAAGACCATTAAGGGCATGGCTGTGTAGATTTGCTGCATTGTACAAAATAAATGATGAAAAATAAGATACCAGACACACGTGTTCAAAGTTATTAGCAAAAATTGCTATCGTTCAGTGAAATGTCTCCCTCTCTTCTCACGGAACATTGACAAATAGAACACTGAAGGAAATGTTTGTGGTGCTTGCAATGGCAAAACTCGGGTCACAAAATGTTAAAATAGGGTTAATGAGTCAAAAGAGCCGAACCCCACGTCTCTACGATGTTCTGATACAGAGATACAGCTTGCTAAATGGTTGCTAGGGTATTCTCATTGGTTGCTAGGGAGTGACTTGCAATCCATCAATGATTATACTCAAAGCCATGAAAGGAATAATCCATGATGACTCATGATTTTAAATGTAAGGTTACGGTATTTTTAAGTGAAAATAACAAATTACCACTAGGTGGCGCTATGACAAACTCGTGCATGGAATCTCAGGTCATGACTGTGTTACATCTAGCTAGTATCATGGCTGTACACTTTAGTTTATTGAAAAAACAGTTGTTTGACCATAGGGTTTGCTCAATGTCATAGGTTTTGTTAAATTATGAGGCCAACTAGTGGTGCAGGCATACCATTTTTTTTTGTATTGCCTCAGACTGTGCTCAGACATCAGCATATCAAATCTGGTTAAAAAATATCATTTCGTTGCGGAGTTATAACCATTTATGTGTAAAAACACAAAATTTTGAGGTAATTTTTCGTTTTTTGCAATTTTCGGCCATTTCTGATGAAAATTTTAACATAACGGCAATAGAACTTTTTGTTCAGAAGGTAATACAATGTTCTTCCTATGGTCGTTTCGAGTCGATCGGAATAACCCTCGCGGAGTTATTTGCGCGTGTTTTTTAAGCGCTATTTTCCTGTGCAGAACCAACCGTAAAGCAAAACCTGGCATGCTTGGTATCGTTGGACTCGGCAACAATTCAGGACTCCAAAGAAAAAAGTTGCATGAAAATATGTTAAACTCAGCCTAAGTTATAAGTGTTTAAATGATTCGTCTGACCACTAGGTGGCGCTGTGACGAAACGACGCATGCCACCTCAGGCCATGACTGTCATCACAAGTACCAAGTGTCGTGTTAATACTTCATTCCTGTCCGCAGTTATATCCAATAAATCCCTAGTGGCTGCGCACACTTCAGACGTTTGGGCGTGGCATGTCGACCGTGAGTCGAAAGTTCAACTTTTTTTCAATAATTATTGATATTCGAACTCCAAGGAACATTTTAGCACCGAAACGATTCCGATCGAGCGAAAAACCTAGGACTAGTTCGTTTTTATTTTTTTCGACAAAATCAAAAATAGCGGAAAATTTTTAATGACGGAAATGAAATCGGAGATATACATTTTGTTCGTCTTGACGCAAGGAATCCAGGAATATAAGACACTTGACATTTGGACAAAAATTGTCGAAGTTATGAGCATCAACGCGTTTGCCATCGCTGTAGCGCCCCCCATAGGCCGATTGGGATGACACTCTGTCATCTTCGCGCACGAATGAGACCTACCATTTGGCCAAGTCTCAAGTCTCTAGGCCTTACGGTTTGGTCTGCACGATCCGTTTTACGGCAGAAGAAAAATAATAAAAAATATAGCTGCAAGCAGCAATTGCCGGGTTTCGAGCTTTAAGGCAACGTCAAAAACCTCACACGTCGCTTACCAGGCGGAGCAGTTACACCCGAACACAGCCACAATGAATGATAGACCACCTCGCTCCAGAAAAATGAAAGAGATGGTCAAAAAAAGATCATACAGACTATGTATGCTTACACACAGGTGCACCTACAAGACAAACATGTGATGTCCTTAATGTGACGTTATGAGGATAATTTGTTAATTAGAATTAGTTTTTCAGATTTATAATGTAACATACAATTCAGAAATGGCCGTGTTTAGTTGAACTACAAGGCCATTGAGTCGTGGTATGGTGCAATGGTGCAAACAGACTGCACACGTGTACATAAGACACAAACACAGCAGCGCAGCAGACCGCAAGGACCTACAGTGAACAGTAACCCCAGGACTAAGCATAAGGCAAAACTGGGCATGTTTGGTATCGTTGGACTCTACAACAATTCAGGACTCTTGTGAAAAAAGTCCCATGAAAATACGGTGACTGCAGCCAAAGTTGTAGGCGTGTAAAATATGCTTCCGAAACTGCAGGCTCCCTCAGGTCCTGACTGCCATCAGAATTACCAAGTACCATGTCATTACGCATACGTTTGGTGAAGATACAACCTTAAATACATTAGTTATCAGCAAAAAACGGCTATCATTTAGTGAAATCTCTCCATATAACCATTTATGTGTAAAAAACGACAAATTTTGAGGTAATTTTTCGTTTTTTGCAATTTTCGGCCATTTCTGATGGAAATTTTAACATAACGCCAATAGACTTTTTTGTTCAGAAGGTAATGCAATGTTCTTCCTATGGTCGTTTCGAGTCGATCGGAATAACCCTCACAGAGTTATTCGCGCGTGTTTTTTAAGCCCTATTTTCCTGTGCAGAACTAACTGTTAGGCGAAATCTGGCATGCTTGATATCATAGGACTCGAAAACAATTCAGGATGCTAAAAAACTAACTCCCATGAAAATCTCTTGACCACAGATAAAGTTATAGGCGTGAAAGTTGCAACCATTGCATAATCACAGTATTTAGTGCTATTTTCCCCGTTATAGCGCCATCTAGTGTCCAATCGGCGAGATGTTTATATCACGACCTTAGACCGATGGCCTACACATATGATTCAAGCCCCATGATGATATCTCAAACGCCTCTCGAGTTATGGCCGTTTAAATGTTTTAAGCTCCGCCCAGTTCGGTTTTTGGCCACTCCTTGCGTGTTTGAATACAAATTTCAACTTTTTTTCGATAATTATTCATATTCCCACTCCACAGAATCAATTAGCTTTCGTTAGGTTCAGATCGGATGAAAAACCTAGGACTAGTTCGCAAAAGTAGGTTTGAACGTTATCGCCAATAACTAACGAACCGTTTGATTGACAGCAACGCTTGAAGAGGCAAAGTTTTTCGTCATGAACCGATCTATCATATGATGTCATGTTTGTGTGTGTATGTCAAACGTCACGTGATACAGGCACCGAAATACGGTATTACGCCCCCTAGTGGCGAAATGACACCATAATTCTTACAGACCTTCTGGAGCAGTACACGAACAAGCACAGTGAATGTCGTTCCGATCGACTTTCGTTAACCCTGTCAAATCAGCCCTCACACTTCATTGGCCGATGACGGCCATGTTTTTGCAGATACGCCAATGTCCTTCTAGACCCTCATGGTACATTGCACAAAGACACACCATACCAAATATGAAGTGTATCGGGCTTACGGTTGTGTAGTGATAGCCATTTTCGACCTCAAGCTTATTATAGCGCCACCTAGTGGCCAAAATCCGCGTATTTTTTCCTGTGACCCGGGAGTGAGCTGATACACATGTGTACCAAACCGCGTTAAGATATCTCTAACCGTTCACGAGTTATAGCCATTTTCCTGGAGATAGTCTACTTCCGGTATTGAATTTTGGCGCCCCTTAGTGACACTGAAGCCGAAATTACACATTCTGTTCGATAATTATTTACCTACTGACTCCACAGATTTCTCCTGCGTTGGAACGATTCCGATCGGGCGAAAAACCTAGGACTAGTTCATTTTGGCTTGAAATGCATATTATGCAAATTAGCGAAAAAATTTGCATACCGGAAATGAAATCGGAGATAAACATTTTTTAAGTTTGGAGCCAGGGATTACAATGATACCAAACACTTGAGTGTAGGATGTCCGGTTTAGGAGTTATGAGCCCCAACGCGTCGGGCATTGCTATAGCGCCACCTATGGGCCGATTTGGCTGATTCACTGTATCTGAGTAGCCTGCTAATATACAACCAGTTGACCAAGTGGCAAGTTTCTACGACTTACGGTTTGTGCTGGGCGACGCGTTTTATGGCGGAAAAATAATAATAATAATAATAATTAAAGCTGCAAGCAGCATTTACCGGGTTTCGAGCATTAAGGCACGTCAAAGACGTCACACGTTGTCGATTAGGCTGATCCAGCATCACACAAAAACGAAAGAGATGGTCAGAAATGGTTCATACAGACTATGTATGCTTAAACACACGTGCACCTATAGGACTATTTTGGTTTTTCACAATTTTCGGCCATTTCTGATGGAAATTTTAATATAACGCCAATATACTTTTTTGTTCAGAAGCTATTGCATTGTTCTTCCTATGGTGTTTTCGAATCGATAGGAGTTACGGTTACGAAGCTATTAGTGATTGTTTTTTATGTGGGAAAACGTAGTTCTGATCGAACCGTAATTCGAAACCTGGCATGCTTTGTATTGTAGGATTCGAAAACAGTTCAGGATCATACAAAAGCAACTCCCATGGAAATTCGTTGATCACAGATAGAGTTATAGGCTTATAAAGTGTAACCGTTGGATGATCACAGTATTTAATGCCATCTTTCCCGGTATAGCGCCACCTATTGTCCGATCAGCAAGCTTTTTATATCACGACCTTAGACCGATGGCCTACACATATGATTCAAGCCCCATGATGATATCTCAAACGCCTCTCGAGTTATGGCCGTTTAAATGTTTTAAGCTCCGCCCAGTTCGGTTTTTGGCCACTACTTGCGTGTTTGAATACAAATTTCAACTTTTTTTCGATAATTATTCATATTCCCACTCCACAGAATCAATCAGCTTTCGTTAGGTTCAAATCGGATGAAAAACCTAGGACTAGTTCGCAAAAGTAGGTTTGAACATTATCGCCAATAACTAACGAACCGTTTGATTGACAGCAACGCTTCAAGAGGCAAAGTTTTTCGTCATGAACCGATCTATCATATGATGTCATGTTTGTGTATGTATGTCAAACGTCACGTGATACAGGCACCGAAATACGGTATTACTCCCCCTAGTGGCCAAATGACACCATAATTCTTACAGACCTTCTGGAGCAGTACACGAACAAGCACAGTGAGTGTCGTTCCGATCGACCTTCGTTAACCCTGTCAAATCAGCCCTCACACTTCATTGGCCGATGACGGCCATGTTTTTGCAGATACGCCAATGTCCTTCTAGACCCTCATGGTACATTGCACAAAGACACACCATACCAAATATGAAGTGTATCGGGCTTACGGTTGTGTAGTGATAGCCATTTTCGACCCTCAAGCTTATTATAGCGCCACCTAGTGGCCAAAATCCGCGTATTTTTTCCTGTGACCCCGGAGTGAGCTGATACACATGTGTACCAAACCGCGTTAAGATATCTCTAACAGTTCACGAGTTATAGCCATTTTCCTGGAGATAGTCTACTTCCGGTATTGAATTTTGGCGCCCCTTAGTGACACTGAAGCGAAATTACACATTCTGTTCGATAATTATTTACCTACTCACTCCACAGATTTCTCCTGCGTTGGAACGATTCCGATCGGGCGAAAAACCTAGGACTAGTTCAGTTTGGCTTGAAATGCATATTATGCAAATTAGCGAAAAAATTTGCATACCGGAAATGAAATCGGAGATATACATTTTTTAAATTTGGAGCCAGGGATTACAATGATACCAAACACTTGAGTGTAGGATGTCCGGTTTAGGAGTTATAAGCCCCAACGCGTCGGGCATTGCTATAGCGCCACCTATGGGCCGATTTGGCTGATTCACTGTATCTGAGTAGCCTGCTAATATACAACCAGTTGACCAAGTGGCAAGTTTCTACGACTTACGGTTTGTGCTGGGCGACGCGTTTTATGGCGGAAAAATAATAATAATAATAATAATAATAATAATAATAATAATAATAATAAAACAGACAAATACAATAGGTTTTCAGCACTTCGTGCTCGAAACCCTAAATATAGCTGCTAGCAGCGATTATCGGGGTTCAAGCCATTTAGATCACAAGACGTTTAAGGACATGGCCATATAGATATTCTGCATTGTATATTGTACACACACACGTTTACCTGAGAAAGGAGAAACAAGACTGTTAAAGAACAAGACTTAATATTGACATGGTTATACACTCATTTGGTATGTAGTTTTTTTTTTAGAAAAAACAAAAAATATATAATTCTTACTGCAAATGTCGTGTAAGTGCCTCCAAAATTATGTTCACGTTTCACAGCTATCATAAAATGACATGAGTTTTAAAACTGATAACTCAGAATAATTGAAGTGGTAGTCTTTCACTAAATGTGATTTTAATATTATAACAGTAAAATCATGAAGTTAAAGGTGCAGTGTGTACATTTTAGTGGCACCTAGTGGTGAGGTCACGAATTGCAACCAATGGCTTAGTCCACTGCTCACCCCTCGCTTTTGAAACACATAGAGAAGCTACAGTAGCCGCCACCAGACAAACATGTCATCGTCGGAGACAACTTAGTAAAAAAATTTGTCCGTTAAGGGCTTCTGTAGAAAAATGGCGGCACAAAATGGTGACTTCTATGTAAGGGGACCCTCAGTGTATGTAGATAAAAAGGTCTCGTTCTAAGGTAATAAACACATACTGGTTCATTATGAAAGGTCTTTATACACCCCTGATAATATAGTTTTGTATATAATTTTGCATTTTCGTCAAGAGATCCTTCTAAAAATTACACACTGCACCTTTAAATGTGTACAGAGTTCTATTAATAGTAGACTTAGTTAAAGAGTAATCATCTTCTGGGTTTTCTGTGAGTGCAAATGTCAGCCAGTGATTGATCCTCTACAGCCATCTAGTGGACATAACGGAAAATTGCACCTAAAAATCACAATAAGGAATTTGAGTATATTGCCAGATCTCAATAATACTTGTATGCTTTGTCATAAGCTTTAGGGGCCGTTCGTCAGGGCCGTTTTCAAAATGACTGTGTGATAGCTATACTTCTGCAAAGTTGTTTTTGTATTTGTATTATACAGTGTAGAGAAAATTGTACTGCACTGGCTTTACTGTTGTTGAGTCTAAGAACTAAAACAAATTAATAAAACAAAACCAGATACGTTATCTGAATGGTGGATGGTGTTATTAAATCGTGTCAATAACAAATATCATTTCATTTAGCAGATTCATGTTCATGTCCTTTAATCGAGTACCATGAAGGCTTTCTGTTTTCATTAGGTAAATAAAGTGAGGTATGCAAGTTATTAAACCGTATATATTTTTATGGACAAAAGGAACATATACACAAACATGCTCTGCACATTTTGTATGTTTCTCTCATCTGAAACAGTCATTTTAATTCATAGAGATCTAGGTCTTACTAAATGGTTGCTTGTTTAAATCTTTTAGACTATTTTTTTAAACAAAAGTAATTGTTCTTATAGAACATATATATTCTTTGACATAGATATGATGTGCAAACATACAAGTTTTTCAGATGACAGCCTCTGTCATATTATAGTAGGCCTAAAAATAGTACTAAAGCTGTACATTTTTTATATTTAACAACTGACTATGTCCATACATAACTGATCCAGATGTGTTGTTTATATCAAATGGAGTTAATAACAAATATGATGTCATTAAGCAAATGTCAGTCAGATTTGCTATTAAGCACTTATTTGTAAATAGAAAATAGAAAATAGATTAGAATACTAACTTTTAAATCTAGATTAAAAACACATCTGTTTAACTCTGCATTTACTGAATGAGCACTGTGCTGCTTTACACTGACTGCACCTTTAACTCAAGCCACTATTACTCCTGTTTTATTCTGTTTAACATTTTAAACTGTTTTTATTAAAATCACATTCATTTTCTTTAATTGTTATTCAAAATTCTCATGTATCTTTTTTTATTGTGATTTTATTGTGTATCTATTATTTTTTAATTTTATTTTTTCTCTTTTATATATTGTTTTCTCATTTCTATGTAAAGCACTTTGAATGACCTCTGTGTATGAAATGTGCTATACAAATAAACTTGCCTTGCCTTGCCTTGCCTTGTGTTCACACACGTGCTGTGCTAGAGTAAGTTTTCAGTAAACATTTATATTTAAAATAACCAAGTGTATCATAACATTACAATTTCATTGCAATAATTCTATAAACAATTATTGAAAACTTTATAAGACACAGCATGACGTGTTTATGTTATGGAAAATAGATTAGAATACTAAAGCTACTGATAACCAAATATTTATTCTCTTTATGTGTGATTATTAGTTATTATTTCTAATGTTGGCCTATTATTGTTCTTTAAGGATCCACATATTTACAGCAATCTTTTTCATACCTTTAAGGCCAGTTCACACTGGTCAGACAACTACCAACTCCAACAGACACCAACAGACAACCACATTCTAAAGTCTCATTTACTTTGATCCAACAACTTCCAACAGGGGTTTCACACTGGTCAGACAGACTCCAACAGACGCGTCTGTTGGAGTCTGTCTGACCAGTGTGAAGTGACCTTTAGGATTTGAAGAATTCTAAGACAACATTTGAAGCTTTATAACTTCATAGGGTTGTTTCCCACAGGTTTAAATTGATGCATGACTAGCCATTAGTTATGTAAAAACATTTAGGTACTTTTTACAAACAAACCTTATAAAAAACATTACTGGTGTACATCTTAAGACAAAACTATGGCCCAGATATATTTAAAGGTAGGCCAGTGTAAGCTATTTTCAAGTAAGATAACTAAAACTTAAGCCTTAATTTTAGTCTGTAACTACACATAAACCAATGGTCAGTAACATGAATCTCTAAGACTAGTATTCAAAGTTAGTCATACATTTTTGTCTTCATGATTAAACATAACTGCTTTAAGTATCATATGAAAAAAATATTTAAATTATTTAAATTATATTTAAATCCAAATAGTAAGACTGATTAGCCCTAACTAACTACTAGTTCTTCAGACTAGTCCTTAAAACACAGTCTTTACTTAATGGCTACTGTATGTTTATTCAACCAGCCCTAGTCTTGGAAAGACATATATTGTCTGATCTTAATAAAACTGTTAATATTTTGTCATAAGCTTCAGATTACTAGTTAATTAGTTAGATATACTTAGTCTGGCCCATTTTGAAAATGTCACATTTCAAAATGCTTGAATTGATTACCTCAAGTCTTTTAGTTTTAATGAGGTAAATGACTGCAAATCATTAAATCTTATAATAATTTTCATGCAGATGCAAACCCATGGACAAAAGGAACATAACAGCAGCTACAAATGAAATAAAGAATACAGGTTACAAATGGTGCCCACCTCACTATGTGACATCACATCAAATCCAGTAATACAACGACAAAATTTTATTTTATGTTTCATATTGATATTTGCCCAGATAGTACAGCAAATTCATAAAATTGTTTTTCATATAAACATAAACATCTAGAGCAGTACTTTCAACTCAGTGAACCGCATTGGTTTCTCAAGACCCAATGCTCGGAACATTTTGTATGTTTCTCTCATCTGACACAATCAGTTCAGTTCATACAAATCTCTACTGATGATTAAAGTAGATTTGTTTAAAATAGAAGACTTTCGTATATGTGCAGAGCAGTGGGCCTCCAGGAATAATTTTGAGAACCATTGATCTAGGGCACAGTTAACGTAACTCCCGTTGTTCTAGATGCAAATATTTCCGGAATGATGAGCCAAAAATCATCAAAGACACTTGAGAACATAAGACAAACAGGCCCATCAGTTTAGTTGTAATGGCACACCATTACGCTGGACTCGTACATGGTTAATGCTGGCTGGCTGTTGGTCGTCATGTTTTCTAAGATATGTAATTATCCTAAAAGACCCTTATAAGAATCTGAAAGCAGATGTTATGTGCAAAATAAAAAGTAGGTCAGACAAATATTTATGTGTTGTATACATATGCTATAGTTATCGTTATTTTTTCTTAGGTTATAGCGCCACCTAGTGGACAATCTCTGCAATTTTTTGCATGTGACCTTGGCCTGGGTCTATACATATGTGTACCAAGTTTCGTGTTGATATCTCATTCCTATCATAAATGATAGCCATTGTAGTATTTGTGGCACCGCCTCTTCATACTTTTGACCGTGGTGTTGCGACAATGAGTGCAAAGTTCAACTTTTTTTGATAGTTATTGATAATCAGTGTCTAAGGACTATTCCAGCACTGGATCGGTTCAGATCGGTCAAAAAACCTAGGACTAGTTCGCAAAAGTAGGTTTCAAAGAAAATGATGAATATCTAACAAACGATTCGACTGAGACAAGTGCTGCTTGAGGAAAAGTTGTTCATTTTAAGTACCTCTATTAAATGATATGAGGATCTTGTTGATATCTGAAACACTGCATAATACACAATCACTTAAACACTGAAAAAACGTGATAGCGCCCTCCGGAGTCCGAATTTTTTCTTACTCTGCACAGACCTTCATGGCCAAGAGACAAACAGGCCCACCGCGTTTCATTTCGATCGGCCTCCGTTAACCCTGTCTAATAGCTGCTTTTTCTTGATTGGCCGATGGCGGCCATGTTTTTTTGAGTTACGCAAAATTCCTTTTAAACATAGATAGTACCCCAGACCAGGAGCACACCTGTCAAATGTCAAGTTGATCGGTCCCATATTTCCGTAGTTACAGCCCTTCAAAGTTGAGGTGGTGTTATAGTGACAACTAGTGGTCAAGCGGCGCAATTTTTTGCACCTGACCTCAGAATAGTCCCCTGTATATGTGTACCAAATTTGGTGTCGATACCTCCTTCCCTTCCTAAGTTATAGCCGTTTAAGATCAAGAGGCTCCGCTCATTGGGGGCGTTTGGGCGTGGCTTGACGACGGCGAGTCGAAAGTTCAACTTTTTTTTGATAACTTTTGATATTCACACTCCAAGGAATATTACGGCACTGGAACGGTTCCGATCGGACGAAAAACCTAGGACGAGTTCGTTTTTATTTTTTTTGACAAAATCGAAAATAGCGAAAAAATTTTCATGACGGAAATGAAATCGGAGATATACGTTTTGTTCGCCTTGACGCAAGGAATCCAGGGATATAAGACACTTGACATTTGGATAAGATTTGTGGAAGTTATGACCATCAATGCGTTTGTTATCGCTATAGCGCCACCTATGGGCCAATCGGGTTGATACTCTATCAACCTCTCCCCAAATTGGGTCCTACCATTTGGCCAAGTTTCAAGTCTCTAGGCCTTACGGTTTGGTCTGCACGTTCCGTTTTACGGCAGAATAATAATAACTAAATATAGCTGCTAGCAGCGATTATCGGGGTTCAAGCCATTTAGATCACAAGACGTTTAAGGACATGGCCATATAGATATTCTGCATTGTATATTGTACACACACACGTTTACCTGAGAAAGGAGAAACAAGACTGTTAAAGAACAAGACTTAATATTGACATGGTTATACACTCATTTGGTATGTAGTTTTTTTTTATAAAAAACAAAAAATATATAATTCTTACTGCAAATGTCGTGTAAGTGCCTCCAAAATTATGTTCACGTTTCACAGCTATCATAAAATGACATGAGTGTTAAAACTGATAACTCAGAACAATTGAAGTGGTAGTCTTTCACTAAATGTGATTTTAATATTATAACAGTAAAATCATGAAGTTAAAGGTGCAGTGTGTACATTTTAGCGGCACCTAGTGGTGAGGTCACGAATTGCAACCAATGGCTTAGTCCACTGCTCACCCCTCGCTTTTGAAACACATAGAGAAGCTACAGTAGCCGCCACCAGACAAACATGTCATCGTCGGAAACAACTTAGTAAAAAAATTTGTCCGTTAAGGGCTTCTGTAGAAAAATGGCGGCACAAAATGGTGACTTCTATGTAAGGGGACCCTCAGTGTATGTAGATAAAAAGGTCTCGTTCTAAGGTAATAAACACATACTGGTTCATTATGAAAGGTCTTTATACACCCCTGATAATATAGTTTTGTATATAATTTTGCATTTTCGTCAAGAGATCCTTCTAAAAATTACACACTGCACCTTTAAATGTGTACAGAGTTCTATTAATAGTAGACTTAGTTAAAGAGTAATCATCTTCTGGGTTTTCTGTGAGTGCAAATGTCAGCCAGTGATTGATCCTCTACAGCCATCTAGTGGACATAACGGAAAATTGCACCTAAAAACCACAATAAGGAATTTGAGTATATTGCCAGATCTCAATAATACTTGTATGCTTTGTCATAAGCTTTAGGGGCCGTTCGTCAGGGCCGTTTTCAAAATGACTGTGTGATAGCTATACTTCTGCAAAGTTGTTTTTGTATTTGTATTATACAGTGTAGAGAAAATTGTACTGCACTGGCTTTACTGTTGTTGAGTGTAAGAACTGAAACAATTTAATAAAACAAAACCAGATACGTTATCTGAATGGTGGATGGTGTTATTAAATCGTGTCAATAACAAATATCATTTCATTTAGCAGATTCATGTTCATGTCCTTTAATCGAGTACCATGAAGGCTTTCTGTTTTCATTAGGTAAATAAAGTGAGGTATGCAAGTTATTAAACCGAATATATCTTTATGGACAAAAGGAACATATACACAAACATGCTCTGCACATTTTGTATGTTTCTCTCATCTGAAACAGTCATTTTAATTCATAGAGATCTAGGTCTTACTAAATGGTTGCTTGTTTAAATCTTTTAGACTATTTTTTTAAACAAAAGTAATTGTTCTTATAGAACATATATATTCTTTGACATAGATATGATGTGCAAACATACAAGTTTTTCAGATGACAGCCTCTGTCATATTATAGTAGGCCTAAAAATAGTACTAAAGCTGTACATTTTTTATATTTAACAACTGGCTATGTCCATACATAACTGATCCAGATGTGTTGTTTATATCAAATGGAGTTAATAACAAATATGATGTCATTAAGCAAATGTCAGTCAGATTTGCTATTAAGCACTTATTTGTAAATAGAAAATAGATTAGAATACTAACTTTTAAATCTAGATTAAAAACACATCTGTTTAACTCTGCATTTACTGAATGAGCACTGTGCTGCTTTACACTGACTGCACCTTTAACTCAAGCCACTATTACTCCTGTTTTATTCTGTTTAACATTTTAAACTGTTTTTATTAAAATCACATTCATTTTCTTTAATTGTTATTCAAAATTCTCATGTATCTTTTTTTATTGTGATTTTATTGTGTATCTATTATTTTTAAATTTTCTTTTTTCTCTTTTATATATTGTTTTCTCATTTCTATGTAAAGCACTTTGAATGACCTCTGTGTATGAAATGTGCTATACAAATAAACTTGCCTTGCCTTGCCTTGCCTTGTGTTCACACACGTGCTGTGCTAGAGTAAGTTTTCAGTAAACATTTATATTTAAAATAACCAAGTGTATCATAACATTACAATTTCATTGCAATAATTCTATAAACAATTATTGAAAACTTTATAAGACACAGCATGACGTGTTTATGTTATGGAAAATAGATTAGAATACTAAAGCTACTGATAACCAAATATTTATTCTCTTTATGTGTGATTATTAGTTATTATTTCTAATGTTGGCCTATTATTGTTCTTTAAGGATCCACATATTTACAGCAATCTTTTTCATACCTTTAAGGCCAGTTCACACTGGTCAGACAACTACACAGCAAAATCACCAGTGTTAATTTAACTCTGTGAGAGTTATTTTTAACACTTTTTTGGTGTATATATAATCCACACTGGCCATAGTAATATTAACAATTTTAAAAGTGTTAATGAATTAACACTGACTGCGAGTTCAATATTTAACTCCAACGGGTGTAAAATCACCAGTGTTAATTTAACTCTATGAGAGTCATTTTAACACTTTTTTGGTGTATATATAATCCACACTGGCCATAGTAATATTAACACTTTTAAAAGTGTTAATGAATTAACACTGACTGCGAGGTCAATATTTCACTCTTACGGGAGTTAATCAAAATATCTCAAAAAATTTAATCTAACTCCTTAGAGAATAAAACAACACTACCCTAGATTTAAATTAGCTTAATTTCAATCTAACAAACAAATAGTTCAGATAAAAGTTGTAATTGAAAACTCATTTAATTTAGTTTAAACATTAAAAAGGCAAATACATTGTCAAAACATACACTGCCTATAAAACAGTAAAATAGAAATGCATCAAGTAGAACAAGGTGTTCTAGTCTTACAATGGTTTCGAACTTACACTGCCTAAAAACCGGACCAAATGTACATATGTACTCAATGGTTTCAAGAAATAAACATCAAGTGGAACAATGTTTTTTAGTCTTACAATAGTTTAAACACTGCCTATAAAAACAGTATAATTAATAAAATGAAAAAATATGCACTTTTTTAAAACCAAGAGTGCAAAAAAATTGTTCAATCTTCTAACATTACAAAACTCTGTAAAGGCACAACATACACATTCACATCTGGTCCATATGCACTTTGAAGGTCATAGGGTTTGTAATGCTTAAGATCATCAGCTGGAACAACTGCATCAAATTCATTACCATCAACCACTCTGAATGCATTATAATGCTCACTGAACAACTCTGTAACAAGTTTGTCAACCAAAAAATACACTTTTTCACCCAACACAAGAATGTTTGTTATTTTACTAAAAAATGGAAGTTCATTTTTTATATTAGTGCATATAACCAGACCAGGTCTATATTCAGTGCCATCAAGTTTTACCCAACGGGTAGAGTAAATGTCAGCCTGCACTGTGACTTGTAAAGCTCTGGCTAAATCTTCACCATTTTCACAGTCATTAAGAGAGAAAAAGTTCATTGGTCCAAACTCTTTTCGCTGTAAACTCAGTGTTTCCCAGTGACTTCCTATTGCCATTTGATGTTTCCGTGCAAGGGACTTTGTGATGTTCTTAAAACTTTTCAGCATATTTTTGAAAAGTTTGTGCTTGGCCTCAAACCTCATACTCCAGAAGTGCAACAGAGGTCCTATTTTCCTTATGCATGAAGGATAATGCACCATAAAATGATGCTTGGGTATCAATTTTTTGTGAGGGTACACAGATTTAAAAAGTTGATGATGCTCAGAGATCAAATGCTTCAAAAAAAACAGTCATGCCATAGGTAACAACAGGTGAAAAAACAATGTTTATAATTTGCAGTAAAATGAGCAACAAGTTCCAGTTTGGATTTCCGGGAGGCACAAGGTCACCAAAAATTAATGGTGTGTTTCTCACCAAACACAATGTCTGAATTGAATTCAATCCAATAGAATTTCCACCATGCTCCAAACTGACATTTGTTGGTCGATTTTTGCGCTCTGTGTATCCAAAGTCAAACGAATAAATCCTCAAAAGGAGATCATTTTTTGAGATCAAGTTTTCAGTCAGGTATCCAAATAAAAGTTTCATCTCATACTGAGCAACACCCTCCAATATATCGTGCATTATATCAAAAGAGTAATTGCTACACACGTGGAAATAGTGTAAAGTGTTCAAAGAGCAGTTCCTTTTAACTCCATATACTGAGTTCAACTGTGGATCTGACTGAATATCCCTGCAGTGCATTTGAAAGCTGACTTCATCACGAAACAACAACCTTGGGTCATCCTCACTGTAAACATCTTGGGCATCAGACTTCTCGGTTAAACATAAGCGACAATAGTAATTACTGTTAAAAGACTCTGTAAAACCAAGAATAGCATTCATACCCAAATTATCTCCAGAAATCTGACAAATTGAACCGTAAACCTTTTCAGATGAAATGGGCAAATCAATCCCCTCAACTTCAAGTATCTTAACATCATTGATCAAAGGTGCTAAAATTGCATCAAATCCATACTTTTTAACATCTTGGGAGTGAAAGAGAGAAACTAAGTGTATGTTTAGAACAGCAGAGTTGAACTTTGGTGGAAGATTTCTGAGGACAAAATATAAACAACCTATCTTGTGAATTCCATGCTTTGACCCCAGTGGATTGCTTGTCTCAAAATCATCATAATATAATTGGATTTTCAAAGAATTGTGTTGTGAAAACAATGGATGGCCCTTGCAGTAACTGCCATCACTAAAATCTTTATATACATCAGGAGTGGTTTGAAACTCCGTTTCAAAATGCTTACAAATATCTGTGTTACGAAACATAAACTTTAAGGTATCCAAAATAGGGATGTAAACAAAAGTCTCTTTAACCGGTACCTGGTCATAGGTCCCAGTTCTTTTGTTTCGTCTACTGTCATACCGAACACCAAGAACTATTTCCAACGGTTCAACAATTCCCCACCTTTCACTGAAGAACTTTGCTCATTTAGCATCAGAATTAAAACTGGTAAATGGATTTTCAAAACACTGTGCTGACATTTCAGAGGAGTCTTCTGTAACAAAATTTTGCTTCATTAATGATTGTAACTCTGTGGTAAACTCTTCCAGGTCACATATAATTGATGAAACTGATGTATTAGAAGCACCACTTCCCTGTAGTTTTGCAACAATTGAGGCACACATGTCCTTCACATCCTTTTTAGAAGGAACTGGCCTACTTTCAAAACAAATAGCTTCTGGAAGAGATTCTTCATCTGATGGTCCAGTCTGAACTGCATCTGACTGACTTAAACAATCAGCATGAGGAACGTTTGCAAAAACTGAACGAGGAACATGAATATTGTCCAGATGTTTCCTAAAACCAGAGTACGTTGAAAACTGCTTTCGGCAACCGTGTTGAGCACAAACAAGTCTACACTTAGAGGTGGGATAGAATCCATGTTGAAACCTTAAATGTGAAATCAGTGAAGGAGTATCTGTATGCAATTCTTCACATCTAAAACACAGCAGCATTCTCTCTTAAATTTCAGTTTAGGTGTTATTCAGGAATTTGGCTCGCAGCTCTTTCACTCGTGGAGACTCTTTTGTTTTCCCAACATCTATGTTATAGACAGTGGTCTGCAGAAATGTGTAGAAGTTGTCGAGAGCATTGTCATAGGAAATGTTAAAAACATAGTGCACTTTGAAGAGCTCATCCAAAGCACCCAGAGAACTAGCTGTTTGACATGGTATAAGTTTACTATCCAGAGCAATGTAGTAGTTGTCAATCTCGTCTTGACTCCTCCCCACAGCTAGAAGATATGGTTGGTGACTTTGAACTTTCCCTAGATGCTCATCAATGCTGCAACATGACTACAAAGGAAAAACAAACAGTCTTAATCAAAATTTGCAAGGTGATGAGTTGACCTTGTTATGATAATAGAAAACTGATAAAAAGAAATCTAAAACATTGTGGGAGGGGGGCCCCGAGGACTAGAGTTGGGAACCACTACTCTATAAAAAAATAATAAAACTAACTATTGCAAATTGGGGTTGTGCCGAAAGACGATACATGAGAGATCTTGTAACGCATGCGGCATGGATTCCATCATGCACCTGAACTTGTAATACGCATCTTTGACCCAGAGTGTCTGGGCTTTAATGACAAGGATTAATGTCATCAGTTTTAAGAAGGTTGCGGTCATGACAGTGTTGCTCTTAAGAGTAAATCAGCTTCTTTTTTTGTCCACCAATCAAGTGGTTTGCCATAAATTAGTAAAAATTAACAAATAAATAAATAAACTATTGCCCAGCCTTACCAATACTATTGTGTATCGGCAATCTCACAGGCTGACGATAGGACGACCTCACATTGGGGCAACACTACTGCAAATAATGTAACTAAGGAATGTGACCATCTGTGCTATTTTTATCTGGGAAAAAAGATTACCAGCTACAAATAACTTTGCAACTACATGGCAACTAACTTTTACTCATTTGCAACTATATGTGAACTAACTGTCATTAGAATATAAGTAGACTGTAAGGGTTAGGGAAGAGGTTAGGGTTAGTGAAATAAGTTGACATGCACCTGCAAAGATACTTAGACAGTTGAATGTCTGTTGAGGGATCATCACAATAAAGTGTTAACAGATATTACGCAGACCATTTACTAATACTCTAAAGATTGGTAGTTGATTAGTAGTTGCAAAGTTACTTATAATTAGTAAAATGTCTAAAGTGGACTATCGAAATAAAGTGTTACCCCTTCAAAACTGGTCCTGTATCTAACTATTGTTTCAATATAAAAGACACTAATTTATCCACCAGGGTGGCACAGATAACTTCCTCGACTCACATTTAAATTATTGTTACATTTAATAATATAGTACAATAGAGTAGAATAATAGAAAGAAACATAAGAAGGTACCAGTGATGCAGCGATGTATCGGCCGCCGATATTTATCGGCCGATTTTTGATGAATTTGAAACCATCGGCATATCGGCAATAGCACGAGAAAGGCCGATACTGATTGTTTATTAATTAAATGCATAAAGAAATCCATTATATGTAAAAAATGTGTTAATGTTGTTAATAAAATAAATGCTGAATAGCAAAAACCACCTTTGAAGGTTGTCATGCTGTCTTTTTATATTTGTTTTAGCTTAATTTGTGCCTCTCTTAATATGTTGGTCAGTTGAATGTTAATTAGATAAAATCCATGTTCAGTAAAAATATTTTGATGCAGAAATAAACTAGCTAATAGACCAACTGTATAGTATTGTATACAAGTGTTTTATATCTGTATCGGCCAGAAGTTGTCTGTTTAAATCCGTATCGGCCCAAAAATCCTATCGGTGCATCCCTAGAAGGTACATAAGAAAAAATATGTTTAATACCTTATGAAACAGAACAAGTTTGTCAGCTGCATTGGTGGCACTTATTTTTGCAGCCATCTTCCGCCCAGCAGATGGTGGAAGAAGGTGAACAAGCAGCAGCAGCGTAGACAAATCACTGTCCCAGGCTGTGGTAAAAGAAAAAAGAAAAAACCTATAATCCATATTATGTGAAATGATTATGACAATAATTTGAAACTTATTTAAAATAAACCATTTTAGCACACCTGAATTGGCTTTTTCTGAGGATTTCTCAGCTGACAAAAGAAAACGCTGAACAGCAGGGGTCTGAGTCAAGTTTTTCGCTTCCTGGATAATTTTTGGCTTTAAGGTTCTGTCCCACTTTTCCATTAACTTTGAAGATGTGTCCAAATTGAAGAGAAGTTCAAAATCTTGATTCACCTTAAAGAATAGTCATTAGAATTAGACACCCATACATTAAAGCAGGGATGTCCAAAGTCGGTCCTGGAAGGCCAATGTCCAGCAAAGTTTAGCTTCAACCCTAAACAACAAACCTGAAGCACTTAATTAAGGTGTCACTAGGCAGACTACAAACTTCTAGACAGGTTTGTCAAGTCAAGTTGGACCTAAACTCTGCAGGACACCGGCCCTCCGGGACATACTTTAGATACCCCTGCATTAAAGCAACGGTTACTCAATTTAAATTTACTTACCAATCCTTTGGTATCTAAAAACCTTGGGAAGGTTTTTAAAACATCTGTTGCTGTATCTGCATTTTGAACAAGTTCCTGGCGATGACGAAATGTCTGTCTCATCTTCTCAAAAATAGTTGATTCAACTCCTGTATGAGCGAGAAGCGAAATGGCCTCCAAAGCAGCATCGCCATCAAGTTGTTGTTCTAAGCTAATAGCGCTCTTGACCTTTGGACCACCTTGTAGAGATGTAGGCTCAGTTTTTTCAGTGCGACGAGTGTTTCTAAGGACAGTCTTTAGACGCCAAGCAAGATATCCACTCCCACTTGCAGCATCGTAGAAGTGCTCCTATATGTATAAAAATAAGATTGTCAAAAATCAGAGTAGGTGAAATGAGTGAATGTTTCAGGTTTATTTTTATTTTGGTTAAAGTATAAGTTAGTGGGAGACTGCAAAGTAAATAATAATTTGACTTCAGTAATTATATTATTTTATATAACTCTGACCATGTTTGGCTAAGGAAAAGAATGCATATATACGTAGAATGTCATAAAGATAGGGCTGGGAGATATGGCAAAAAATTAAAGTCTCAATGAAATAAAAATGAAAAACTTTCATTTGTTTTGGAATATTGTGGTATTTTTTACAAATGATCTGTGAGCTTCATTATTTTATTAAAAATTCATGTGCCCTCATAATCTTTAATCAAAACCGCAAATCTCCTCCCCTCCTCAAAATGATCTCTCTTTACTTCTGGTCATATGGTATGGCAAGTGGGCGGGGTCCGGGAGAAGATTGCAGCAATTAGCAACACGACCCAACTTTAAATCATCCAATCAGATCCAACCAGTTCTCCGGTTTCACTCGAATATACATCACCACGGGGTAAATAAGACACTTGTTAATTCCATTTCATGTCGATTTTAAAATCTAGATTTTTTTCAGAACATTTGACCGATTTACAACGCTGATTTTCTATTTTTTCACTAGTTAACTTAATACATAAATTCAAACAATACTGCAGTTACTTTCTCATTCCACTAACATTCTTTTCACAAGGTGGTTAAAAAAAAAGTTCATCTGGTTAAAAAAAACTGAAGTTCTAATTCAAGTGCACTAAAGAGTGTTATCAACATAGTATAAATATAAAATAAATTCAAATAACTTTTATTAAATATCTATGCAGAAATTAGGCCTTGTTAAGTAACATGTTAAACGAAACTCAACTATTATTTCTCTTTTAACCATTCATAACATTCTCCTATGATTTGTTTAAAATTTGATTCAATTTTGAATCAATAATTTTGTCAATAAATATAAAACTGACAGATTTGGATGGATAAACCGAAAAACCGCAATTCACATGCGCGCACAGAACGGTTCAATATTATATTGAGAATTGTGGCGCATATATATATATATATATATATATATATATATATATATATATATATATATATATAGGCAGCCAGCCTCGTCTCGCATGAGGTTAAAACAGCCTCGTCTCGCATGAGGTTAAAAAGCACATATGTGTGCTTGGCATCGAGGTGATCATGGCTAGTTTAACTTCTGCACGCTTCATTTTTCCCTCCAGCCGTATGCGTTTTGCGCAGGCACCGCACACAAGTGCATGATCTTGAATCAATTAATTGTTAACATCCCTGCTTTTTGACGAATAGAGCTTAGGGACACACAAAGGATAACGACAATCTCCATTACTTATCCCACATCGTACACAGAACAAAAGCGCATAAAATAATATAGCCTACTTGGTATTGAAGTTCCAAAATTTTGCCTGGGTGGCTGACATTTAATTTTCAATGAAGGAAAACCCTGCTGTGTAATCAGAATGTCAGCACTGTTTCACTTTGACTGTAAAGAATGTCCATTTAAAATCGATTTCCCGATTTAAATAAAATTGCATAAAAACGTCAATTCAAATTAATAAAAAAAGCCCAGCCCTACTTGAAGCTAAATAAGATATGGGGTAATTTCTTTTAAATCATTCATAAAAAATACAAATAATCAACTCACATATCCCTTCTTAGAAAATGGGTCTTTCAATGACGGAAACAAAGTCACTATTCCAAGGGCATATTGCTCTCTCTGCTGTACAGGTGGAATCCTCCTATAAAATCAATGTACATGCAAAACGCTGTCAATTTTAGCACTGGTGCTACAGAGGTTTTAAGTTTTGTTGCACAGACAAAATGTCGTAACATATAAAAACGTAATCTCAAAAACCACATCCACAAGTACAGTGTTATCACACAAACAGGCAGGTAACTGAGAAAGGACTTTAACATTTCATTGCGTTGAATACAGGGGTTAAAGCAAAAAAAAGAAAACCTGAGCCTGAAAATTTTCCAGGGGCGGGGTGGACACATTGTTGAAAATGTTGAATTTTCAATGCTTCAATATGTTGATCAACATACAGCCGTTTATGTTCACTAAAGCCCGGGATACACTGCACGATTATTAGCTGTCCCAGACTAAAGTTTGCCATTGTGAAACAATCGTTGCGATTTCTGTGATCGTGGCTCTTCATCAGTGGTCCTATGTCTTACAGTGAGAGCGGTTCAAAGATGGACATTTTCCCGGTCTTGCATCCAAAGATAGCCTACGATAGTTTTCTGACACTGTCAGAAATTCGGCATGGTCACCGCACAGTGTGTTTGCTGCTACGACCTGCATGCTGGTATGTGTTTACCACGAGCACATGCTGGTGACGTCGCACTAACGTGTGACGCTGCCGCCGAAGCTTCCGTGTCATCATCGTACTGTCTACATGCCTGTCATACCAGAGTTTAAACGATCCATGTCGCACAGTGTGATAAGCTAATGATCTTATAGGAGGGCAAAAATCCTGCAGTGTATTCCGGGCTTTAAACAAGAAAGAAAACTTAAAGGAATAGTCTACTCATTTTCAATATTAAAATATGTTATTACCTTAACTAAGAAGAGTTGATACATCCCTCTATCATCTGTGTGCGTGCACGTAAGCGCTGGGGCGCGCTGCGACACTTCGATAGCATTTAGCTTAGCCCCATTCATTCAATGGTACCACTCAGAGATAAAGTTAGAAGTGACCAAACACATCAACGTTTTTCCTATTTAAGACGAGTAGTTATACGACCCAGTTTGGTGGTACAAAATAAAACGTAGCGCTTTTCTAAGCGGATTTAAAAGAGGAACACCCTCCCTCTCCCATTATGAGAGGGAGAAGGGGAGCGGATTTTTCAGGCGAGTTGAAGTACACCCAAAAGTGCTGTTCCGCCATACAATATAGTTCCTCTATTAAATCCGCTCAGAAAAGCGCTACGTTTTATTTTGTACCACCAAACTTGCTCGTATAACTACTCGTCTCAAATAGGAAAAACGTTGATGTGATTGGTCACTTCTAACTTTATCTCTGAGTGGTACCATTGAATGAATGGGGCTAAGCTAAATGCTATCGAAGTGTCACAGCGCGCTCCAACGCTTACGTGCACGCACACAGATGATAGAGGGATGTATCCACTCTTCTTAGTTAAGGTAATAACATATTTCAATATTGAAAATGAATAGACTATTCCTTTGAGTTTAGTGATCACGCCTGTGTTGACAGTTAGCTGTGTGAGCGCTTTGTGAGCTTGGTCCATTTTACTTTTGCTGCATAGATAACCAAAATATTATCCAAATGCTGTTTAATTAGTATAGCAGCAATACTAATTGAACAATTACAGGTAACATGATTACAATAGAAAATCTAACAAACACATAAAACACTGATTAATTATTACATTACAAAAGTAACCTTAATATAGAAGGCTAATATATATATTAGTATTGATAACTGCCTTACCAAGTATCCTATAACTACTAAATAGGCAATGTTTTAAAAAATACAACATAAACATAACATCAGCATTGTCCCAACTCAACATCGACTACAAGCATGTTTGTCGGATGTCCCTTAAGGGCTGCGTTTACACTTGGCATTAACATGCGACCTGTATCTGGATGTTGTCCACACACACATGGAAAAGACAAGTGTAAACGAGTTTGTGATCAGAATGTTATCCGATCTGCGTGCCCTGATAAAGAGGTAGTCGAGGACGCTTTGTGATCGGATCTCAGTGTAATGTAAACGCAATCCAGCCATCATATCTGCATTTACAGGTCAAGGTCACAAAAAACCCCGCCCCATCATCTCCTCTCACTTACAGAACAAAAAAGACATTAGGTCATGAAGCGCAGGTGAGAGACACACATATTCATATTGGGGAGCAATGCTAGCTAAGCTTGAAAGTATCTTGAAATAAATCGATATACAAGAGCATTTTAACACTGCTGATTGCATTTTTAAGTTATTCAGGTAAATGTTTAATATGTTCCAAGTATTCATGTAGTGATTTAATATTTCATGTCAGAATTTAATGGATCGTTATAATGTTTGAGTTTCCATGGCGACATATCAAGGTCATTGCGTGAATGTTGCGCTTCTTTTTGGTCAGTCGTCTGTTTCGCTCTCATTTAACACATTTTAAGTAGGGCTGTGTATCGCCAACAATTCCCCAATACGATACGTATCCCGATACAAGGGTCCCGATACGATGCGCATCACGATACAAGACTATTTTTAATTACATTTTTGATCAGAATTTAGTAACATTATTATTATTATTATTATTATTTTTATTATTATTTGTTTATTGTACATTGAATAAGCAGTGTTGACTTGTAACAGTTGTGTTTTTGCCATTCATTTATTAGCTATTAGAAATATTTAAAATCCCAGAGTTAGTACTTAACTTATGTTTTTTTAAAAGCAGTTTTACAAAGATGGTGCCTTACTCTTGCCTCTCATTATTCTACATCTATGAATATATCTATAAACATGCAGTCAGACTTAATACTATTTAATAGAAATCAGATTATTAATGTGACAGTTATAGTTTGAAGTAGCTCTGTATCTCTTCTCTAGACGTACACTTTTCACATGCAAATCTTTGTCGTGTTTCTTCTCAAATGCGTTAGTACTGTTTTATAAGAGCATGGCTAATAAAGCCCTTTGCAGTAGTATAGGCTAAGATATCTGCGCTTTCATACTGAACTCATTGACTTTAATGCGCGCGCGCGGCTCACTATGCAGACACGTGCGCCAGCGAGACAGACACGCAAAGTGAAAGTATACCCCGCCACCTTTAACTATACATACTGCGCGGGACACATGCGTCCTTTCCATATGGATCACGGATCAACAGCAATTCGTCACGTTACTTTCAAAAGTATGTCCGAATCGATACGGAAGGTGCTGTATCGATGCGTGCATCGTCAGGCGTCCATGACGATGTATCGTCGTATCGATATTTTGAACACAGCACTAATTTTAAGTTACTTGAAAACACATACAAACCATAATAACATTAACCAAATACATTTATTCACTGTTGTGAATAATGTGTTTGTAAATTACATTACTTTACTTCTTGACAGCTATTCATCCAGCGCGTCTCCCCACACGGGATCCGATCACACACACACACACACACACACACACACACACACGCGCGCGCACACACGCGCGCACACACAGACATCCAGATACAGAAGCCACTTTGATGTTGACAAATGTAAACGTGCCGTGTCCTGATATCCCGATGATCCGATCTGCGTGAGCAGATCACCGAGATCGCATGTTAACGCAAAGTGTAAACCCAGCCTAGCAGGATGCACAAATATACTATTAAACACTCTTTGACAAACAGGTCAGTGTCTCCATCAATAATGAACACATTTGTCATGACACTTCTTGTGTTTTTGGCACTTACGCCATGTTTAAGCAAGGTCTCCACATAAAATGTGTGGATTTCGCCACCAACTTGGGCAACCTCTGTTTCACAGGATTTACAGTAAACGCAGTACATTGAGCCATTTTCATAGCGGAGC
The DNA here is from genome assembly GCF_030506205.2 of Paramisgurnus dabryanus. Taxonomy (NCBI): domain Eukaryota; kingdom Metazoa; phylum Chordata; class Actinopteri; order Cypriniformes; family Cobitidae; genus Paramisgurnus; species Paramisgurnus dabryanus. The sequence continues at coordinate 47,239,704 of NC_133343.1, forward strand.
CAATCTCTCCGAAAGGTTTAACGTTAAGCCTTTTTCAGGTGGTGGTGGAGGTGCATTTGAATCCGGATCGTTGCTATCAATTACAGTAGTAACATTGGCTGTAGTCTGCTCGTTCTCATCATACTCGCGGTTTGGCTTTTCACATTTTCGTGATTTGTTTGCGCACCAACGTAGCACGCCGAAAAGGAATGATTGACGCTCATGTTAGCCAATCTGCGGTCTTCATTAAACGCAAGAACCAATCAAATTTCACCATTAAGTTATGCAACGTTGGAGAAAACACTAAACCTGGGACAGCACACAGCATACACAATTGTGCGGCTGCCCATTTTGTTGTGGTGCGACTCAATTTAAATCAAAGCTTGATTTAAATTAATTCACATCACAACAAAATGGGCAGTCGCACAAATGCTCCCAAATATATTTTAAGGTTGCACAGATTAAATTTCGGTCACATATGCAACCAAAATAGTTGCAATTTCGAGCCCTGCTATGGGGCATATTGCGCAACAATACATCACAAAACAGAACAACAATTACATACTCCTAAACATGGAAATGTGACTTACCCATGTTTCTCGGTCATATGTCCCACCAATATGTTGACAAGAGCTCTTCTCATCTCATTTGACAAGGTGTTGGTGGCCTTGTACTCTTCAAGAATGTCATCTCCTTTAGATTTTTCTTTTATGGCAGTAAGAACCATCTAGGTAAAAAAAACAGTAAAAGAAAGTTGTTTAAAACAATGTTATCTAGCCTACAAAAATTGTGCTGTCAGTTACTCCAATATTTGCTGTCAGTGCATGGGCCAACCCTTACAGAATAGTCACATGGATTTCACATGTGCAAATTCAGATGTGAAATGTGTGTTTTGGGAACATTTTAATGTGAATCCCATGTGAAATCAGTGGATCACATGTAAAAAAAATTGTCACCACATTATGCACATGCGTTTCACATGGAATTCATACAAACCTGTTCCAAACACACACATCCACATGTGTTTTTCACATGTGAAATTGATGTGGTTTTTCTGTAAGGTAATTATCAATTTCAGGTTCTGTGCTATTTTATGTTTATGCATAATTTGTTGTTTGCTCATCCAAGTTTAACTTTTTTTGTATTAGTTAGAGAATGTTGCTTGTTATGCTAAACAGTTAAGGTTCTGCAACACACTTTGCTGTCCCAACAGCTACAGACTAGGGATGTCAAATTATACAATTACCCATATTCGATTATCATTTAAATTAACGATGAATCAATCGAATAATCTTTAACAGTAATGGTGCAATAAGCCATTACAGCAGTGGCATATAGCCAATGACATAAAAGTGTGCGTAAAAATGCCAGCTTCCTCACGCGAATTAAAAGATTTTATTTTGTCTAAATAACATGCTAGTGGGATTGTAAAATGAGTCAATGTAGTTGGTGTTTTGATAAAACAGTAATGATGATCAATGATATATGTTGCGGGCGTTCAGAGTGTAACGACAGTCAGTTACAGTTTACATTTAACAGTTTCTTGCCAGAATTTAAGTTTTACATTTTAATCTGTTTATTGAAAACGGCTTCTGGTCTCCTTCCCTGTGTATTGCAGCGTTGCTATGCTAATCTTGCAGGCTTCCCTGAAGAGGGTCTTTGCTTTCAGTATCCTAACTGTGTTTAGATTTTCGGCATCGGACCCTCTCAGATCCACTGCGGATGCCATTTCGTTGCTTTAGCAGCCAGCCTCGAGGATAAAAAGCCCAAGCGTGTGTTTGGCATCGAGCATCGTTGTGATCTTTGCAAGTTTAACTTCTTCGCACTTGTATAATTTTTCACCAGCTGTGTATGTGCTTTGCGCAGGTCACACGTGCTTGCTTTATCTACAATCGTTAAGTTTTATTGATTTAATTCTTACCGACAATTAATCAAAGATCGCTTAATTGTTAACATCCCTACTACAGACATATCAAAAAAAGCCCACAACATGAGGATAATATTAATCTAGCTTAAAAATACTGTAGATGTATCATAGCTCTGGCTGCATTATTCAACACCTCTTACAATCATTTATTTTAACCGTGTTATTTTAATTCTTGCAAATTGTGGAAATGAAACAAGAAACCAACATAAGCAAACATGCAATTTATGTCACCTCCTTAGCTGATGTTGCCCCAAATTCATCACTCTGCTCTGACATTTTGGATTTCTTGGTACATCTTCCAGAGGGCACATGAAGTTCACTAGATGAAGGACTTGTAATTGACTGCGTATCTGTGCAGGAGCTGGCTGCTTCCTCTGACACACAAACTAAAATAAAATGTAATTATAAGAACAAATAAAGATTCTCATTTTATAATTGTAAATATTAAAATACCTTTACTAAGGTCTTCAATGATTAACGTTGATTTTGGGTCTGCTTCAAGCAACTCTCCTAAAAGGTCTTGTTCAATCTCGGTGTGGGATTCATCATATATCCGCAAGTCTGCTCCAGTGTGCATTTCAAATCTGCTTTGCACTGCAGACCAAAAAAGCATTCCAAGTATAAGAATCAAAACCTCTTTTTATATGAGCTAAAAACTTTTAATCACTTGCCTTCAGTTATAAAATCAGTGAAAGTGAATCCATCGTTCAGCTTGATGAATTTCTTAGAGCCTTGGAACTGCACTTTTACAAACATGACGTTAACCTAAAAGAACACATTGTGGTGACAGCTGTACTTAGAAGGTAATTGCAAACACCATAAAAAACAGCGAGATAAAGAAATATAGAATGCAAGTCAGATTAAAGAAAAAGAGATATAGCAGGCTTTACTGAAGCAAACACATGTGCGCTGTCAGTCTTCCCAGACAGCGCACATGTGTTCTTTAATCTGACTTTCTGTCGTCCCATCTCTAGCGCACACGGTAACTGCACATGCAGGGTTAACAACGGCTTTAGATTTTTTCATATACAGTATTTCTTTAATATTTACCTTAGGCACAGGGAATACATTATTAGGCAACAACGGCTTTAGATGAGATGCGCAAGAAATTAGTCCTACAAACACGACAGATACCTTATAAATGTATCGAGTTAAAACATTTAAAACAACGTGGCAACCGTGTTCCGGAGTATTTAACTGCAGTCGGTTTAATTAGAACATTATGCACGCCATTAACGTTACCACCTGTGTAAAATACTCCTCCGCACCCCGAAATCGGTCTGTGAGAACAATTTACTCTTTACGCGAAGCAATACATTGCGAAACAATGTGAGATTATAAATACACATGTTAAATATGATAAACCACAAACCTTTATCTTTGGTGTTTGGTGAACAGCATAAAAATCCCGGATACCACGTGATCATAATATTAAATACGTTCTGATAAGCAAATTTGATCGATACAACAGCTTTTGATGACAAAAATACAAATCAAACAAGTTGCCAAAAATACAGTCTTAAATAAATCATTTTTTTTTTGTGTTTCTCCAGTAAATGAAATCAATATTGTCTGCCCGCACACACAACAAAATGGGGTCTGTTAGATGCGAACAGCGTGTAAATCACTGATCCAAAAACTAACAATTGGCGGATCAAAACAGTTGTTATATTTCAACTTTTTTATTAATATTTGTTGTTTCGATAATAAATTATAGAAATAATACAAGTAAGTTAACAGTTACAAGTTAATCGTCATGGCTACTAGAAAATCGGTCTGAGAGAGAAAAGTCTAGAAAATCATTTTGTGGGAGATTTTAATCCTTTGAATCAATTAACGTTACAGAACAGTGCAATACAATGTGAGGTTATAATACATCTGGTAAATATGATTTAAATTACTACGCACCTTTTATCTTTACTATTAAATACAAAGAATCTTGTCGAATTGCTGCGTCAGGAGTGAAGGAAATACAATCTGCGTGTGAGGTAAATTTAGCTTGTTAGGCGCGAACAGCATGTAAAAGTCCCGGATGCCACGTGACCGTAATATAAAATACGTTCTGATAATCAAATTTAATCGATACAACATATTTTGATGTAAAAAATATATTAAAACAAGTTGTCAAAAATACAGTCTTAAATAAATCACTTTTTTGTGTTTCTCCAGTAAATGAATTCAAACCTGTCTGCCCGCACAAACAACAAAATGGGGTCTGTTAGATTCGAACAGCGTGTAAATCATTGATCCGAAAACTAACAATTGGCGGATCAAAACAGTTGTTATATTTCAACCTTTTTATTAATATTTGTTTTTCGAGAATAAATTATAGAATTAATACAAGTAAGTTAACAGTTAAAAGTTAATCGTCATGGCTCCTAGAAAATCGGTTTGTGAGAGAAAAGTCTAGAAAATCAGTTTGTGGGTGATTTTAATCCTTTGCTCGTGAATCAATTAACGTTACACAACTAGGTAATAAAGGTAATAAATACATCTGGTAAATATGATTTACTACGTACCTTTTATCTTTACTGTTTTTCCTTATCTTTACTGAATACTGACAAAGAATCTTGTCGCTCTGCTGCGTCAGGAGTGAAGAAAATACAATCTGTGTGTGAGGTAAAAATTAGCTTGTTAGGCGCGAACAGCATGTAAAAGTCCCGGATGCCACGTAAAAACATTTAACTAATCAAATTTGATTGATAAAACAGCTTTTGATGCCAAAAACATAGTTAAACAAAAATACAATCTTAAATAAATAACTTACTTTGTGTTTCACCAGTAAATATAATGCTGTCTCCTCCGCACATCCAGTCAATTAAAATGCCGTCTGTGAGAGAAAAGTTTCGAGTAGGCGCGAACAGCTTGTAAATGTCCCGGATGTAACTTAACACAAAACCCGTGTTAATGAGGTCCAACTCCTCATAGTCTCACCAGTCAGAGAGTAATTTTTACACCAGTTGTGCTGATTTCTGAAAATTCCACTCTGTGAAATTAACTCTTTACTCTGAAACACCGTAACACCAGGATTTTAACTCTGGTGATTTTGCTGTGTACCAACTCCAACAGACACCAACAGACAACCACATTCTAAAGTCTCATTTACTTTGATCCAACAACTTCCAACAGGGGTTTCACACTGGTCAGACAGACTCCAACAGACGCGTCTGTTGGAGTCTGTCTGACCAGTGTGAAGTGACCTTTAGGATTTGAAGAATTCTAAGACAACATTTGAAGCTTTATAACTTCATAGGGTTGTTTCCCACAGGTTTAAATTGATGCATGACTAGCCATTAGTTATGTAAAAACATTTAGGTACTTTTTACAAACAAACCTTATAAAAAACATTACTGGTGTACATCTTAAGACAAAACTATGGCCCAGATATATTTAAAGGTAGGCCAGTGTAAGCTATTTTCAAGTAAGATAACTAAAACTTAAGCCTTAATTTTAGTCTGTAACTACACATAAACCAATGGTCAGTAACATGAATCTCTAAGACTAGTATTCAAAGTTAGTCATACATTTTTGTCTTCATGATTAAACATAACTGCTTTAAGTATCATATGAAAAAAATATTTAAATTATTTAAATTATATTTAAATCCAAATAGTAAGACTGATTAGCCCTAACTAACTACTAGTTCTTCAGACTAGTCCTTAAAACACAGTCTTTACTTAATGGCTACTGTATGTTTATTCAACCAGCCCTAGTCTTGGAAAGACATATATTGTCTGATCTTAATAAAACTGTTAATATTTTGTCATAAGCTTCACATTACTAGTTAATTAGTTAGATATACTTAGTCTGGCCCATTTTGAAAATGTCACATTTCAAAATGCTTGAATTGATTACCTCAAGTCTTTTAGTTTTAATGAGGTAAATGACTGCAAATCATTAAATCTTATAATAATTTTCATGCAGATGCAAACCCATGGACAAAAGGAACATAACAGCATCTACAAATGAAATAAAGAATACAGGTTACAAATGGTGCCCACCTCACTATGTGACATCACATCAAATCCAGTAATACAACGACAAAATTTTATTTTATGTTTCATATTGATATTTGCCCAGATAGTACAGCAAATTCATAAAATTGTTTTTCATATAAACATAAACATCTAGAGCAGTACTTTCAACTCAGTGAACCGCATTGGTTTCTCAAGACCCAATGCTCGGAACATTTTGTATGTTTCTCTCATCTGACACAATCAGTTCAGTTCATACAAATCTCTACTGATGATTAAAGTAGATTTGTTTAAAATAGAAGACTTTCGTATATGTGCAGAGCAGTGGGCCTCCAGGAATAATTTTGAGAACCATTGATCTAGGGCACAGTTAACGTAACTCCCGTTGTTCTAGATGCAAATATTTCCGGAATGATGAGCCAAAAATCATCAAAGACACTTGAGAACATAAGACAAACAGGCCCATCAGTTTAGTTGTAATGGCACACCATTACGCTGGACTCGTACATGGTTAATTCTGGCTGGCTGTTGGTCGTCATGTTTTCTAAGATATGTAATTATCCTAAAAGACCCTTATAAGAATCTGAAAGCAGATGTTATGTGCAAAATAAAAAGTAGGTCAGACAAATATTTATGTGTTGTATACATATGCTATAGTTATCGTTATTTTTTCTTAGGTTATAGCGCCACCTAGTGGACAATCTCTGCAATTTTTTGCATGTGACCTTGGCCTGGGTCTATACATATGTGTACCAAGTTTCGTGTTGATATCTCATTCCTATCATAAATGATAGCCATTGTAGTATTTGTGGCACCGCCTCTTCATACTTTTGACCGTGGTGTTGCGACAATGAGTGCAAAGTTCAACTTTTTTTGATAGTTATTGATAATCAGTGTCTAAGGACTATTCCAGCACTGGATCGGTTCAGATCGGTCAAAAAACCTAGGACTAGTTCGCAAAAGTAGGTTTCAAAGAAAATGATGAATATCTAACAAACGATTCGACTGAGACAAGTGCTGCTTGAGGAAAAGTTGTTCATTTTAAGTACCTCTATTAAATGATATGAGGATCTTGTTGATATCTGAAACACTGCATAATACACAATCACTTAAACACTGAAAAAACGTGATAGCGCCCTCGGGAGTCCGAATTTTTTCTTACTATGCACAGACCTTCATGGCCAAGAGACAAACAGGCCCACCGCGTTTCATTTCGATCGGGCTCCGTTAACCCTGTCTAATAGCTGCTTTTTCTTGATTGGCCGATGGCGGCCATGTTTTTTGAGTTACGCAAAATTCCTTTTAAACATAGATAGTACCCCAGACCAGGAGCACACCTGTCAAATGTCAAGTTGATCGGTCCCATATTTCCGTAGTTACAGCCCTTCAAAGTTGAGGTGGTGTTATAGTGACAACTAGTGGTCAAGCGGCGCAATTTTTTGCACCTGACCTCAGAATAGTCCCCTGTATATGTGTACCAAATTTGGTGTCGATACCTCCTTCCCTTCCTAAGTTATGGCCGTTTAAGATCAAGAGGCTCCGCTCATTGGGGGCGTTTGGGCGTGGCTTGACGACGGCGAGTCGAAAGTTCAACTTTTTTTTGATAACTTTTGATATTCACACTCCAAGGAATATTACGGCACTGGAACGGTTCCGATCGGACGAAAAACCTAGGACGAGTTCGTTTTTATTTTTTTTGACAAAATCGAAAATAGCGAAAAAATTTTCATGACGGAAATGAAATCGGAGATAAACGTTTTGTTCGCCTTGACGCAAGGAATCCAGGGATATAAGACACTTGACATTTGGATAAGATTTGTGGAAGTTATGACCATCAACGCGTTTGTTATCGCTATAGCGCCACCTATGGGCCAATTGGGTTGATACTCTATCAACCTCTCCCCAAATTGGGTCCTACCATTTGGCCAAGTTTCAAGTCTCTAGGCCTTACGGTTTGGTCTGCACGTTCCGTTTTACGGCAGAATAATAATAACTAATAATAATAATAATAAAAACCTTGGCAATTACAATAGGGTTTCAGCACTTCGTGCTTGAACCCCTAATAATAATAATAATAATAATAAAACAGACAAATACAATAGGTTTTCAGCACTTCGTGCTCGAAACCCTAATAATAATAATAATAATAATAATAATTAAAGCTGCAAGCAGCATTTACCGGGTTTCGAGCATTAAGGCACGTCAAAGACGTCACACGTCGTCGATTAGGCTGATCCAGCATCACACAAAAACGAAAGAGATGGTCAGAAACGGTTCATACAGACTATGTATGCTTAAACACACGTGCACCTATAGGACTATTTTGGTTTTTCACAATTTTCGGCCATTTCTGATGGAAATTTTAATATAACGCCAATATACTTTTTTGTTCAGAAGCTATTGCATTGTTCTTCCTATGGTGTTTTCGAATCGATAGGAGTTACGGTTACGAAGCTATTAGTGATTGTTTTTTATGTGGGAAAACGTAGTTCTGATCGAACCGTAATTCGAAACCTGGCATGCTTGGTATCGTAGGATTCGAAAACAGTTCAGGATCATACAAAAGCAACTCCCATGGAAATTCGTTGATCACAGATAGAGTTATAGGCTTATAAAGTGTAACCGTTGGATAATCACAGCATTTAATGCCATCTTTCCCGGTATAGCGCCACCTATTGTCCGATCAGCAAGCTTTTTATATCACGACCTTAGACCGATGGCCTACACATATGATTCAAGCCCCATGATGATATCTCAAACGCCTCTCGAGTTATGGCCGTTTAAATGTTTTAAGCTCCGCCCAGTTCGGTTTTTGGCCACTCCTTGCGTGTTTGAATACAAATTTCAACTTTTTTTCGATAATTATTCATATTCCCACTCCACAGAATCAATCAGCTTTCGTTAGGTTCAAATCGGATGAAAAACCTAGGACAAGTTCGCAAAAGTAGGTTTGAACGTTATCGCCAATAACTAACGAACCGTTTGATTGACAGCAACGCTTCAAGAGGCAAAGTTTTTCGTCATGAACCGATCTATCATATGATGTCATGTTTGTGTATGTATGTCAAACGTCACGTGATACAGGCACCGAAATACGGTATTACGCCCCCTAGTGGCCAAATGACACCATAATTCTTACAGACCTTATGGAGCAGTACACGAACAAGCACAGTGAGTGTCGTTCCGATCGACCTTCGTTAACCCTGTCAAATCAGCCCTCACACTTCATTGGCCGATGACGGCCATGTTTTTGCAGATACGCCAATGTCCTTCTAGACCCTCATGGTACATTGCACAAAGACACACCATACCAAATATGACGTGTATCGGGCTTACGGTTGTGTAGTGATAGCCATTTTCGACCCTCAAGCTTATTATAGCGCCACCTACTGGCCAAAATCCGCGTATTATTTCCTGTGACCCCGGAGTGAGCTGATACACATGTGTACCAAACCGCGTTAAGATATCTCTAACCGTTCACGAGTTATAGCCATTTACCTGGAGATAGTCTACTTCCGGTATTGAATTTTGGCGCCCCTTAGTGACACTGAAGCGAAATTACACATTCTGTTCGATAATTATTTACCTACTCACTCCACAGATTTCTCCTGCATTGGAACGATTCCGATCGGGCGAAAAACCTAGGACTAGTTCAGTTTGGCTTGAAATGCATATTATGCAAATTAGCGAAAAAATTTGCATACCGGAAATGAAATCGGAGATATACATTTTTTAAGTTTGGAGCCAGGGATTACAATGATACCAAACACTTGAGTGTAGGATGTCCGGTTTAGGAGTTATGAGCCCCAACGCGTCGGGCATTGCTATAGCGCCACCTATGGGCCGATTTGGCTGATTCACTGTATCTGAGTAGCCTGCTAATATACAACCAGTTGACCAAGTGGCAAGTTTCTACGACTTACGGTTTGTGCTGGGCGACGCGTTTTATGGCGGAAAAATAATAATAATAATAATAAATATAGCTGCTAGCAGCGATTATCGGGGTTCAAGCCATTTAGATCACAAGACGTTTAAGGACATGGCCATATAGATATTCTGCATTGTATATTGTACACACACACGTTTACCTGAGAAAGGAGAAACAAGACTGTTAAAGAACAAGACTTAATATTGACATGGTTATACACTCATTTGGTATGTATTTTTTTTTATAAAAAATAAAAAATATATAATTCTTACTGCAAATGTCGTGTAAGTGCCTCCAAAATTATGTTCACGTTTCACAGCTATCATAAAATGACATGAGTGTTAAAACTGATAACTCAGAACAATTGAAGTGGTAGTCTTTCACTAAATGTGATTTTAATATTATAACAGTAAAATCATGAAGTTAAAGGTGCAGTGTGTACATTTTAGCGGCACCTAGTGGTGAGGTCACGAATTGCAACCAATGGCTTAGTCCACTGCTCACCCCTCGCTTTTGAAACAGTAGCCGCCACCAGACAAACATGTCATCGTCGGAGACAACTTAGTAAAAAAATTTGTCCGTTAAGGGCTTCTGTAGAAAAATGGCGGCACAAAATGGTGACTTCTATGTAAGGGGACCCTCAGTGTATGTAGATAAAAAGGTCTCGTTCTAAGGTAATAAACACATACCGGTTCATTATGAAAGGTCTTTATACACCCCTGATAATATAGTTTTGTATATCATTTTGCATTTTCGTCAAGAGATCCTTCTAAAAATAACACACTGCACCTTTAAATGTGTACAGAGTTCTATTAATAGTAGACTTAGTTAAAGAGTAATCATCTTCTGTGTTTTCTGTGAGTGCAAATGTCAGCCAGTGATTGATCCTCTACAGCCATCTAGTGGACATAACGGAAAATTGCACCTAAAAACCACAATAAGGAATTTGAGTATATTGCCAGATCTCAATAATACTTGTATGCTTTGTCATAAGCTTTAGGGGCCGTTCGTCAGGGCCGTTTTCAAAATGACTGTGTGATAGCTATACTTCTGCAAAGTTGTTTTTGTATTTGTATTATACAGTGTAGAGAAAGTTGTACTGCACTGGCTTTACTGTTGTTGAGTGTAAGAACTGAAACAATTTAATAAAACAAAACCAGATACGTTATCTGAATGGTGGATGGTGTTATTAAATTGTGTCAATAACAAATATCATTTCATTTAGCAGATTCATGTTCATGTCCTTTAATCGAGTACCATGAAGGCTTTCTGTTTTAATTAGGTAAATAAAGTGAGGTATGCAAGTTATTAAACCGTATATATCTTTATGGACAAAAGGAACATATACACAAACATGCTCTGCCCATTTTGTATGTTTCTCTCATCTGAAACAGTCATTTTAATTCATAGAGATCTAGGTCTTACTAAATGGTTGCTTGTTTAAATCTTTTAGACTATTTTTTTAAACAAAAGTAATTGTTCTTATAGAACATATATATTCTTTGACATAGATATGATGTGCAAACATACAAGTTTTTCAGATGACAGCCTCTGTCATATTATAGTAGGCCTAAAAATAGTACTAAAGCTGTACATTTTTTATATTTAACAACTGGCTATGTCCATACATAACTGATCCAGATGTGTTGTTTATATCAAATGGAGTTAATAACAAATATGATGTCATTAAGCAAATGTCAGTCAGATTTGCTATTAAGCACTTATTTGTAAATAGAAAATAGAAAATAGATTAGAATACTAACTTTTAAATCTAGATTAAAAACACATATGTTTAACTCTGCATTTACTGAATGAGCACTGTGCTGCTTTACACTGACTGCACCTTTAACTCAAGCCACTTTTACTCCTGTTTTATTCTGTGTAACATTTTAAACTGTTTTTATTAAAATCACATTCATTTTCTTTAATTGTTATTCAAAATTCTCATGTATCTTTTTTTATTGTGATTTTATCGTGTATCTATTATTTTTAAATTTTCTTTTTTCTCTTTTATATATTGTTTTCTCATTTCTATGTAAAGCACTTTGAATGACCTCTGTGTATGAAATGTGCTATACAAATAAACTTGCCTTGCCTTGCCTTGCCTTGTGTTCACACACGTGCTGTGCTAGAGTAAGTTTTCAGTAAACATTTATATTTAAAATAACCAAGTGTATCATAACATTACAATTTCATTGCAATAATTCTATAAACAATTATTGAAAACTTTATAAGACACAGCATGACGTGTTTATGTTATGGAAAATAGATTAGAATACTAAAGCTACTGATAACCAAATATTTATTCTCTTTATGTGTGATTATTAGTTATTATTTCTAATGTTGGCCTATTATTGTTCTTTAAGGATCCACATATTTACAGCAATCTTTTTCATACCTTTAAGGCCAGTTCACACTGGTCAGACAACTACCAACTCCAACAGACACCAACAGACAACCACATTCTAAAGTCTCATTTACTTTGATCCAACAACTTCCAACAGGGGTTTCACACTGGTCAGACAGACTCCAACAGACGCGTCTGTTGGAGTCTGTCTGACCAGTGTGAAGTGACCTTTAGGATTTGAAGAATTCTAAGACAACATTTGAAGCTTTATAACTTCATAGGGTTGTTTCCCACAGGTTTAAATTGATGCATGACTAGCCATTAGTTATGTAAAAACATTTAGGTACTTTTTACAAACAAACCTTATAAAAAACATTACTGGTGTACATCTTAAGACAAAACTATGGCCCAGATATATTTAAAGGTAGGCCAGTGTAAGCTATTTTCAAGTAAGACAACTAAAACTTAAGCCTTAATTTTAGTCTGTAACTACACATAAACCAACGGTCAGTAACATGAATCTCTAAGACTAGTATTCAAAGTTAGTCATACATTTTTGTCTTCATGATTAAACATAACTGCTTTAAGTATCATATGAAAAAAATATTTAAATTATTTAAATTATATTTAAATCCAAATAGTAAGACTGATTAGCCCTAACTAACTACTAGTTCTTCAGACTAGTCCTTAAAACACAGTCTTTACTTAATGGCTACTGTATGTTTATTCAACCAGCCCTAGTCTTGGAAAGACATATATTGTCTGATCTTAATAAAACTGTTAATATTTTGTCATAAGCTTCACATTACTAGTTAATTAGTTAGATATACTTAGTCTGGCCCATTTTGAAAATGTCACATTTCAAAATGCTTGAATTGATTACCTCAAGTCTTTTAGTTTTAATGAGGTAAATGACTGCAAATCATTAAATCTTATAATAATTTTCATGCAGATGCAAACCCATGGACAAAAGGAACATAACAGCAGCTACAAATGAAATAAAGAATACAGGTTACAAATGGTGCCCACCTCACTATGTGACATCACATCAAATCCAGTAATACAACGACAAAATTTTATTTTATGTTTCATATTGATATTTGCCCAGATAGTACAGCAAATTCATAAAATTGTTTTTCATATAAACATAAACATCTAGAGCAGAACTTTCAACTCAGTGAACCGCATTGGTTTCTCAAGACCCAATGCTCGGAACATTTTGCATGTTTCTCTCATCTGACAAAATCAGTTCAGTTCATACAAATCTCTACTGATGATTAAAGTAGATTTGTTTAAAATAGAAGACTTTCGTATATGTGCAGAGCAGTGGGCCTCCAGGAATAATTTTGAGAACCATTGATCTAGGGCACAGTTAACGTAACTCCCGTTGTTCTAGATGCAAATATTTCCGGAATGATGAGCCAAAAATCATCAAAGACACTTGAGAACATAAGACAAACAGGCCCATCAGTTTAGTTGTAATGGCACACCATTACGCTGGACTCGTACATGGTTAATGCTGGCTGGCTGTTGGTCGTCATGTTTTCTAAGATATGTAATTATCCTAAAAGACCCTTATAAGACTCTGAAAGCAGATGTTATGTGCAAAATAAAAAGTAGGTCAGACAAATATTTATGTGTTGTATACATATGCTATAGTTATCGTTATTTTTTCTTAGGTTATAGCGCCACCTAGTGGACAATCTCTGCAATTTTTTGCATGTGACCTTGGCCTGGGTCTATACATATGTGTACCAAGTTTCGTGTTGATATCTCATTCCTATCATAAATGATAGCCATTGTAGTATTTGTGGCACCGCCTCTTCATACTTTTGACCGTGGTGTTGCGACAATGAGTGCAAAGTTCAACTTTTTTTGATAGTTATTGATAATCAGTGTCTAAGGACTATTCCAGCACTGGATCGGTTCAGATCGGTCAAAAAACCTAGGACTAGTTCGCAAAAGTAGGTTTCAAAGAAAATGATGAATATCTAACAAACGATTCGACTGAGACAAGTGCTGCTTGAGGAAAAGTTGTTCATTTTAAGTACCTCTATTAAATGATATGAGGATCTTGTTGATATCTGAAACACTGCATAATACACAATCACTTAAACACTGAAAAAACGTGATAGCGCCCTCCGGAGTCCGAATTTTTTCTTACTCTGCACAGACCTTCATGGCCAAGAGACAAACAGGCCCACCGCGTTTCATTTCGATCGGGCTCCGTTAACCCTGTCTAATAGCTGCTTTTTCTTGATTGGCCGATGGCGGCCATGTTTTTTGAGTTACGCAAAATTCCTTTTAAACATAGATAGTACCCCAGACCAGGAGCACACCTGTCAAATGTCAAGTTGATCGGTCCCATATTTCCGTAGTTACAGCCCTTCAAAGTTGAGGTGGTGTTATAGCGACAACTAGTGGTCAAGCGGCGCAATTTTTTGCCCCTGACCTCAGAATAGTCCCCTGTATATGTGTACCAAATTTGGTGTCGATACCTCCTTCCCTTCCTAAGTTATAGCCATTTAAGATCAAGAGGCTCCGCTCATTGGGGGCGTTTGGGCGTGGCTTGACGACGGCGAGTCGAAAGTTAAACTTTTTTTTGATAACTTTTGATATTCACACTCCAAGGAATATTACGGCACTGGAACGGTTCCGATCGGACGAAAAACCTAGGACGAGTTCGTTTTTATTTTTTTTGACAAAATCGAAAATAGCGAAAAAAATTTCATGACGGAAATGAAATCGGAGATATACGTTTTGTTCGCCTTGACGCAAGGAATCCAGGGATATAAGACACTTGACATTTGGATAAGATTTGTGAAAGTTATGACCATCAACGCGTTTGTTATCGCTATAGCGCCACCTATGGGCCAATCGGGTTGATACTCTATCAACCTCTCCCCAAATTGGGTCCTACCATTTGGCCAAGTTTCAAGTCTCTAGGCCTTACGGTTTGGTCTGCACGTTCCGTTTTACGGCAGAATAATAATAACTAATAATAATAATAATAATAATAATAATAATAAAAACCTTGGCAATTACAATAGGGTTTCAGCACTTCGTGCTTGAACCCCTAAATAGAGCTGCAAGCAGCGATTACCGGGGTTCAAGCCATTTAGATCACAAGACGTTTAAGGACATGGCCATATAGATATTCTGCATTGTATTTTGTAGGAGAAACAAGACTGTTAAAGAACAAGACTTAAAGGTTAAATGTCACGTTCTTCCTGATACCATTTTTTAAACCCTAGTTTGCGTGTAATGTTGCTATAATAGCATAAATAATACCTGTAAAATGATAAAGCTCAAAGTTCACTGCCAGGCGATACATTTTCTTCAATAGAATTCCTCTTTAAAAGCCTACAACGAACGGGCGGTTTGGACTACAGCTCTCTATTTCCAGCTTTAATGACGTCACTAAAACAGTTTGTTGACTAAACTCCGCCCACAGGAATACGTCAGTCACCTGCTTTGGCTCAAACGGCTCTGCTAAGCTTAGCTGCTATCGAATCACAGCACACTTAACAAACTACACAATAAAAACTTGATACGTATTTCTGAAGGAGGCACTTCATAGAACAAGGAAGACATCAGCCCGTTTTGAGGACAGTGAAAACAGCGCTATACAGATAAGTAAATTGTGTGAAAACTACCGCGTTTTTTTTACACGTGAAAAACATGAACACATGTTATATTGCCCACTATAAACACAATCAAAGCTTCAAAATCACAGACAGAACGGGAGCTTTAATATTGACATGGTTACACACTCATTTGGAATGTAGTTTTTTTATAAAAAAAACAAAAAAATATAATTCTTACTGCAAATGTTGTGTAAGTGCCTCCAAAATTATGTTCACATTTCACAGCTATCATAAAATGACATGAGTGTTAAAACTGATAATTCAGAACAATTAAAGTGTTAGTCTTTCACTAAATGTGATTTTAATATTATAACAGTAAAATCATGAAGTTAAAGGTGCAGTGTGTAAATTTTAGCGGCATCTAGTGGTGAGGTCACGAATTGTAACCAATGGCTTAGTCCACAAAAGGAACATATACACAAACATGCTCTGCACATTTTGTATGTTTCTCTCATCTTAAACAGTCATTTTAGTTCATGGAGATCTATTCTGTAGGTCTTACTAAATAGTTGCTTGTTTAAATCTTTTAGACATTTTTTTAAACAAAAGTAATTGTTCTTATAGAACATATATATTCTTTGACATAGATATTATGTGTAAACATACAAGTATTTCAGATGACAGCCTCTGTCATATTATAGTAGGCCTAAAAATAGTACTAAAGCTCTACATTTTTTATATTTAACAACTGGCTATGTCCATACATAACTGAACCAGATGTGTTGTTTATATCAAATGGAGTTAATAACAAATATGATGTCATTAAGCAAATGTCAGTCAGATTTGCTATTAAGCACTTATTTGTTTTCACACATGCGCTGTGCTAGTGTAAGTTTTCAGTAAATCATTTACATTTAAATTAACCAATTGCATCATAACATTACAATTTCATTGCAATAATTCTATAAACAATTATTAAAAACTTTATAAGACACATCATGACATGTTTATGTCATGGAAAATAGATTAGAATACTAAAGCTACTTATAACCAAATAAATATTCTCTTTATGTATGATTATTAGTTATTATTTCTAATGTTGGCCTGTTCTTTAAGAACCCACATATTTACAGCAATCTTTTTCATACCTTTAGGATTTGAAGAATTCTAAGACAACATTTGAAGCTTTATAACTTTATTGGGTTGTTTCCCACAGGTTAAATTGATGCATGACTAGCCATTAGTTATTTAAAAACATTTAGGTACTTTTTTACAAACAAACCTTTTAAAAAACATTAATGGTGTACATCTTAAGACAACACTATAGCCCAGATATATATAAAGGTAGGCCAGTGTAAGCTATTTTCAAGTAAGGCAACTAAAACTTAAGCCTAAATTTTAGTCTGGAACTACACTTAAACCAATGGTCAGTAACATTAATCTCTAAGACTAGTATTCAAAGTTAGTCATACATTTTTATCTTCACGATTGAACATAACTGTTTTAATTATCACATGAAAAAATATTTAAAATATTTAAATTATATTTAAATCCAAATAGTAAGACTGATTAGCCCTAACTAACTACTAGTTCTTCAGACTAGTCCTTAAAACACAGTCTTAATTATGTTTTTTATATTATATAGTTTTTAAAATAACATTACTAAAATATTAAATGTATCATTTTTTATTAGGAGTTGAATTTGAATCCCGAGCAGTTTTAACCTTACGGACATGTTACTATAACAACAACTCTAGGATGACCTTAGAAGAAACAAATAATTCAACATGAAGCTAAATCGTCAACAATGAAATCCAGCTAATTGAGTAATCTACGTATAAACGACGGACCCAGCAGTGAAAGCTTTTAACAACTATAGTGTATACAGCTCTTGCATTAGAAGTCCCACAATCAGTTATAAAAGAGTTGGATATTATTTTGTTTAATTTCATATGGAAGAACAGATCGCATTACATTAATAATTCAATTCTATGTAATCCAGTTGAGAAAGGAGGATACAATTTTTTTACTAGATTTTAATACTGCTAACTGTGTTTTTAAAAATAAGTGGATAAAAAGTTACTGAAGTTGCAAAGGAAGTATATGGAACATCATACCAGAAAAGATTTTAAAGAAATTGGGTTGTTTGGAATTGTTTTTGCGATACAATGTTGATATAAACAAGGGTTCCCATAAAACTGTCAGGTTTCCATAAACAGGTTTGTTTATCTTGGATGCTCATATATAAACATAACTTTTCTCCACATAGATATGTTATTTGGAATAACAAGAATATTCTATACAAGAAACAGATCCTTATTTTATAGAAATTGGTATGATAATAATATAATATTAGTGAGGCAGTTATTTAAAGATGATGGTCACCTCTTTAATTATTGTGAATTCCTCAATCATTATAAGATTCCAGTAACTGCTAAGGAATTTGCAGTTGTATTTGATGCCATACCTAGTGGACTTATTCAACTCTGTCAATGTTATACATCTTATGATTGTAACTCCTTACATAATACTGAGTTATGTATTAATGGAGTAAATATTCTAGAAATTTTTTTTTATAACTTTTTTATAAGAACAGAAATGAATGTAGAAATAATATTTGCCTAGATGTAAACCATACTAATCTCCAGTTCAACCTTTAAACAAGTTTTAATTTAAACTATTTGATTGTAATAATATAGTAGTGAGTTTGTAAAACTAATATATATAAATTGTTCATATTTTAATTTGATAACAGAAGTAGAGATAATTAGATTTTATTTCAAGTTAATAGACACATTCACTTGAATTCAAAATAAAATGTATAATACAGTGAAAAGTCTTGATGATGACAACTATAATTATTACTCGATTATTTGTCATTTAATACTATTGTTGTTTTTAATAGAAAACAGTTTTAATACATTTTGATGATTTGATTATAAAATAAAATAGATATAGTACAGTAAATTCACAAAATTGTTTTTCATATAAACATAAACATCTAGAGCAGTACTTTCAAACTCAGTGAAAAGCAGTGGTTTCTCGAGACCCAATGCTCAGCACATTTTGTATGATTCTCTCATCTGACACAATCAGTTCAGTTCATAAAAATCTCTACTTATCATTAAAGTAGATTTGTTTAAAATAGAAGACTTTTGTATATGTGCAGAGCAGTGGGCCTCCAGGAATAATTTTGAGAACCACTGATCTAGGGTACAGTTAACGTAACACCTGTTGTTCTAGATGCAAATATTTCCGGAATGATGAGCCAAAAATCCTAACAGACACTTGAGAACATAAGACAAACAGGCCCATCAGTTTAGTTGTAATCGCACACCATTACACTGGACACGAACATGGTTAATGCTGGCTGGCTGTTGGTCGCATGTTTTCTAAGATATGTAATTATCCTAATAGACCCTTATAAGAATCTGAAAGCAGATGTTATGTGCAAAATAACAAATAGGTCGGACAAATATTTATGTGTCGTATACATATGCTTTAGTCATCATTCCTTGTTCTTATGTTATAGCGCCACCTAGTGGACAATCTCTGCAATTTTTTGTATATGACCTGGGCCTAGGTCTATGCATATGTGTACCAAGTTTCGTGTTGATATCTGATTCCTATCATAAATGATAGCCATTTAAGTATTTGTGGCACCACCTCTTCGTACTTTTAACCGTGGTGTTGCGACGACGAGTGCAAAGTTCAACTTTTTTTTGATAATTATTGATATTCAGTGTCTAAGGAATATTCCAGCACTGGATTGGTTCAGATCGGTCAAAAAACCTAGGACTAGTTCGCAAAAGTAGGTTTAAAAGAAAATGATGAATATCTAACAAACGATTCGACTGAGACAAGTGCTTCTTGAGGAAAAGTTGTTCATTGTAAGTACCTCTATTTAATGATATGAAGATCTTGTTGCTATCTGAAACACTGCATAATACACAATCACTTAAACACTGAAAAAACGTGATAGCGCCTCCCGGAGGCCGAATTTTTTCTTACTCTGCACAGACCTTCATGGCCAAGAGACAAACAGGACCACCGCGTTTCGTTTCGATCGGCCTCCGTTAACCCTGTCTAACAGCTGCTTTTCCTTGATTGGCCGATGGCGGCCATGTTTTTTGATCCAAGCGAAATTCCTTTTACACATAGATAGTACCGTAGACCAGGAGCACCGGTGCCAAATGTCAAGTTGATCGGTCGCACATTTCTGTACTTACAGACCTTCAAAGTTGAGGTGGTCTTATAGCGCCAGCTAGTGGTCAAGCGGCGCAATTTTTGTTTCGTGACCCCAGAATAGTCCATTGTATATGTGTACCAAATTTGGTGTTGATACCTCTTTCCAATCCCAAGTTATAGCCATTTAAGTCCAAGAGGCTCCGCCCATTGGGGGCGTTTGGGCGTGGCTTGACGACGGCGAGTCTAAAGTTCCACCTTTTTTTGATAACTTTTCATATTCACACTCCAAGGAATATTACAGCACTGGAACGGTTCCGATCGGACGAAAAACCTAGGACTAGTTCGTTTTTATTTTTTTCGACAAAATCGAAAATAGCGAAAAATTTTCCATGGCGGAAATGAAATCGGAGATATACGTTTTGTTCGACTTGACGCAATGATTCCAGTGATATAAGACACTTGACATTTGGACAAGATTTGTGGGAGTTATGATCATCAACGCGTTTGTTATTGCTATAGCGCCACCTATAGGCCAATCGGGTTGATACTCTATCAACCTCTCCCCAAATTGGGTCCTACCATTTGACCAAGTTTCAAGTCTCTAGGCCTTACGGTTTGGTCTGCACGTTCCGTTTTACGGCAAAATAATAATAATAAATAAAAATCTTAACAATTACAATAGGGTTTCAGCCCTACGGGCTTGAACCCCTAATAATAATAATAATAATAAATATAGCTGCAAGCAGCAATTGCCGGGTTTCGAGCTTTAAGGCAACGTCAAAAACCTCACACGTCGCTTACCAGGCGGAGCAGTTACACCCGAACACAGCCACAATGAATGATAGACCACCTCGCTCCAGAAAAATGAAAGAGATGGTCAAAAAAAGATCATAAAGACTATGTATGCTTACACACAGGTGCACCTATAAGACAAACATGTGATGTCCTTAATGTGACGTTATGAGGATAATTTGTTAACTAGAATTAGTTGTTCAGATTTATAACGTAACATACAATTCAGAAATGGCCGTGTTTAGTTGAACTACAAGGCCATTGAGTCGCGGTAGGGTGCAATGGTGCAAACAGACTGCACACGTGTACATAAGACACAAACACAGCAGCGCAGCAGACCGCAAGGACCTACAGTGAACAGTAACCCCAGGACTAAGCATAAGGCAAAACTGGGCATGTTTGGTATCGTTGGACTCTACAACAATTCAGGACTCCTGTGAAAAAAGTCCCATAAAAATATGGTGACTGCAGCCAAAGTTGTAGGCGTGTAAAATATGCTTCCGAAACTGAAGGCTCCCTCAGGTCCTGACTGCCATCAGAATTACCAAGTACCATGTCATTATGCATACGTTTGGTGAAGATACAACCTTAAATACATTAGTTATCAGCAAAAAAACGGCTCTCATTCAGTGAAATCTCTCCATATAACCATTTATGTGTAAAAAACGACAAATTTTGAGGTAATTTTTCGTTTTTTTGCAATTTTCGGCCATTTCTATTGGAAATTTTAACATAACGCCAATAGACTTTTTTGTTCAGAAGGTAATGCAATGTTCTTCCTATGGTCGTTTCGAGTCGATCGGAATAACCCTCGCGGAGTTATTCGCGTGTGTTTTTTAAGCGCTATTTTCCTGTGCAGAACTAACTGTAAGGCGAAATCTGGCATGCTTGGTATCGTAGGACTCGGAAACAATTCAGGATGCTAAAAAACTAACTCCCATGAAAATCTCTTGACCACAGATAAAGTTATAGGCGTGAAAGTTGCAACCATTGCATAATCACAGTATTTAGTGCTATTTTCCCCGTTATAGCGCCATCTAGTGTCCAATCGGGGAGCTTTTTATATCACGACCTTAGACCGATGGCCTACACATATGATTCAAGCCCCATGATGATATCTCAAACGCCTCTCGAGTTATGGCCGTTTAAATGTTTTAAGCTCCGCCCAGTTCGGTTTTTGGCCACTCCTTGCGTGTTTGAATACAAATTTCAACTTTTTTTCGATAATTATTCATATTCCCACTCCACAGAATCAATCAGCTTTCGTTAGGTTCAGATCGGATGAAAAACCTAGGACTAGTTCGCAAAAGTAGGTTTGAACGTTATCGCCAATAACTAACGAACCGTTTGATTGACAGCAACGCTTCAAGAGGCAAAGTTTTTCGTCATGAACCGATCTATCATATGATGTCATGTTTGTGTGTGTATGTCAAACGTCACGTGATACAGGCACCGAAATACGGTATTACGCCCCCTAGTGGCCAAATGACACCATAATTCTTACAGACCTTCTGGAGCAGTACACGAACAAGCACAGTGAATGTCGTTCCGATCGACCTTCGTTAACCCTGTCAAATCAGCCCTCACACTTCATTGGCCGATGACGGCCATGTTTTAGCAGATACGCCAATGTCCTTCTAGACCCTCATGGTACATTGCACAAAGACACACCATACCAAATATGAAGTGTATCGGGCTTACGGTTGTGTAGTGATAGCCATTTTCGACCTCAAGCTTATTATAGCGCCACCTAGTGGCCAAAATCCGCTTATTTTTTCATGTGACCCGGGAGTGAGCTGATACACATGTGTACCAAACCGCGTTAAGATATCTCTAACCGTTCACGAGTTATAGCCATTTTCCTGGAGATAGTCTACTTCCGGGATTGAATTTAGGCGCCCCTTAGTGACACTGAAGCGAAATTACACATTCTGTTCGATAATTATTCACCTACTCACTCCACAGATTTCTCCTGCGTTGGAACGATTCCGATCGGGCGAAAAACCTAGGACTAGTTCATTTTGGCTTGAAATGCATATTATGCAAATTAGCGAAAAAATTTGCATACCGGAAATGAAATCGGAGATATACATTTTTTAAGTTTGGAGCCAGGGATTACAATGATACCAAACACTTGAGTGTAGGATGTCCGGTTTAGGAGTTATGAGCCCCAACGCGTCGGGCATTGCTATAGCGCCACCTATGGGCCGATTTGGCTGATTCACTGTATCTGAGTAGCCTGCTAATATACAACCAGTTGACCAAGTGGCAAGTTTCTACGACTTACGGTTTGTGCTGGGCGACGCGTTTTATGGCGGAAAAATAATAATAATAATAATAATAAAACAGACAAATACAATAGGTTTTCAGCACTTCGTGCTCGAAACCCTAATTAAAGCTGCAAGCAGCATTTACCGGGTTTCGAGCATTAAGGCACGTCAAAGACATCACACGTCGTCGATTAGGCTGATCCAGCATCACACAAAAACGAAAGAGATGGTCAGAAACGGTTCATACAGACTATGTATGCTTAAACACACGTGCACCTATAGGACTATTTTGGTTTTTCACAATTTTCGGCCATTTCTGATGGAAATTTTAATATAACGCCAATATAGTTTTTTGTTCAGAAGCTATTGCATTGTTCTTCCTATGGTGTTTTCGAATCGATAGGAGTTACGGTTACGAAGCTATTAGTGATTGTTTTTTATGTGGGAAAACGTAGTTCTGATCGAACCGTAATTCGAAACCTGGCATGCTTGGTATCGTAGGATTCGAAAACAGTTCAGGATCATACAAAAGCAACTCCCATGGAAATTCGTTGATCACAGATAGAGTTATAGGCTTATAAAGTGTAACCGTTGGATAATCACAGTATTTAATGCCTTCTTTCCCGGTATAGCGCCACCTATTGTCCGATCAGCAAGCTTTTTATATCACGACCTTAGACCGATGGCCTACACATATGATTCAAGCCCCATGATGATATCGCAAACGCCTCTCGAGTTATGGCCGTTTAAATGTTTTAAGCTCCGCCCAGTTCGGTTTTTGGCCACTCCTTGCGTGTTTGAATACAAATTTCAACTTTTTTTCGATAATTATTCATATTCCCACTCCACAGAATCAATCAGCTTTCGTTAGGTTCAGATCGGATGAAAAACCTAGGACTAGTTCGCAAAAGTAGGTTTGAACGTTATCGCCAATAACTAACGAACCGTTTGATTGACAGCAACGCTTCAAGAGGCAAAGTTTTTCGTCATGAACCGATCTATCATATGATGTCATGTTTGTGTGTGTATGTCAAACGTCACGTGATAAAGGCACCGAAATACGGTATTACGCCCCCTAGTGGCGAAATGACACCATAATTCTTACAGACCTTCTGGAGCAGTACACGAACAAGCACAGTGAATGTCGTTCCGATCGACCTTCGTTAACCCTGTCAAATCAGCCCTCACACTTCATTGGCCGATGACGGCCATGTTTTTGCAGATACGCCAATGTCCTTCTAGACCCTCATGGTACATTGCACAAAGACACACCATACCAAATATGAAGTGTATCGGGCTTACGGTTGTGTAGTGATAGCCATTTTCGACCCTCAAGCTTATTATAGCGCCACCTACTGGCCAAAACCCGCGTATTTTTTCCTGTGACCCCGGAGTGAGCTGATACACATGTGTACCAAACCGCGTTAAGATATCTCTAACCGTTCACGAGTTATAGCCATTTTCCTGGAGATAGTCTACTTCCGGTATTGAATTTTGGCGCCCCTTAGTGACACTGAAGCGAAATTACACATTCTGTTCGATAATTATTTACCTACTCACTCCACAGATTTCTCCTGCGTTGGAACGATTCCGATCGGGCGAAAAACCTAGGACTAGTTCAGTTTGGATTGAAATGCATATTATGCAAATTAGCGAAAAAATTTGCATACCGGAAATGAAATCGGAGATATACATTTTTTAAGTTTGGAGCCAGGGATTACAATGATACCAAACACTTGAGTGTAGGATTTCCGGTTTAGGAGTTATGAGCCCCAACGCGTCGGGCATTGCTATAGCGCCACCTATGGGCCGATTTGGCTGATTCACTGTATCTGAGTAGCCTGCTAATATACAACCAGTTGACCAAGTGGCAAGTTTCTACGACTTATGGTTTGTGCTGGGCGAGGCGTTTTATGGCGGAAAAATAATAATAATAATAATAATAATAATAATAATAATAATAAAACAGACAAATACAATAGGTTTTCAGCACTTCGTGCTCGAAACCCTAATAATAAAACAGACAAATACAATAGGTTTTCAGCACTTCGTGCTCGAAACCCTAATAAATATAGCTGCAAGCAGCGATTACCGGGGTTCAAGCGATTTGGGACATTAAGACCATTAAGGGCATGGCTGTGTAGATTTGCTGCATTGTACAAAATAAATGATGAAAAATAAGATACCAGACACACGTGTTCAAAGTTATTAGCAAAAATTGCTATCGTTCAGTGAAATGTCTCCCTCTCTTCTCACGGAACATTGACAAATAGAACACTGAAGGAAATGTTTGTGGTGCTTGCAATGGCAAAACTCGGGTCACAAAATGTTAAAATAGGGTTAATGAGTCAAAAGAGCCGAACCCCACGTCTCTACGATGTTCTGATACAGAGATACAGCTTGCTAAATGGTTGCTAGGGTATTCTCATTGGTTGCTAGGGAGTGACTTGCAATCCATCAATGATTATACTCAAAGCCATGAAAGGAATAATCCATGATGACTCATGATTTTAAATGTAAGGTTACAGTATTTTTAAGTGAAAATAACAAATTACCACTAGGTGGCGCTATGACAAACTCGTGCATGGAATCTCAGGTCATGACTGTGTTACATCTAGCTAGTATCATGGCTGTACACTTTAGTTTATTGAAAAAACAGTTGTTTGACCATAGGGTTTGCTCAATGTCATAGGTTTTGTTAAATTATGAGGCCAACTAGTGGTGCAGGCATACCATTTTTTTTTTGTATTGCCTCAGACTGTGCTCAGGCATCAGCGTATCAAATCTGGTGAAAAAATATCATTTCGTTGCGGAGTTATAACCATTTATGTGTAAAAACACAAAATTTTGAGGTAATTTTTCGTTTTTTGCAATTTTCGGCCATTTCTGATGAAAATTTTAACATAACGCCAATAGAACTTTTTGTTCAGAAGGTAATACAATGTTCTTCCTATGGTCGTTTCGAGTCGATCGGAATAACCCTCGCGGAGTTATTCGCGCGTGTTTTTTAAGCGCTATTTTCCTGTGCAGAACCAACTGTAAAGCAAAACCTGGCATGCTTGGTATCGTTGGACTCGGCAACAATTCAGGACTCCAAAGAAAAAAGTTGCATGAAAATATGTTAAACTCAGCCTAAGTTATAAGCGTTTAAATGATTCGTCTGACCACTAGGTGGCGCTGTGACGAAACGACGCATGCCACCTCAGGCCATGACTGTCATCACAAGTACCAAGTGTCGTGTTAATACTTCATTCCTGTCCGCAGTTATATCCAATAAATCCCTAGTGGCTGCGCACACTTCAGACGTTTGGGCGTGGCATGTCGACCGTGAGTCGAAAGTTCAACTTTTTTTCAATAATTATTGATATTCGAACTCCAAGGAACATTTTAGCACCGAAACGATTCCGATCGAGCGAAAAACCTAGGACTAGTTCGTTTTTATTTTTTTCGACAAAATCAAAAATAGCGGAAAATTTTTAATGACGGAAATGAAATCGGAGATATACATTTTGTTCGTCTTGACGCAAGGAATCCAGGAATATAAGACACTTGACATTTGGACAAGAATTGTCGAAGTTATGAGCATCAACGCGTTTGCCATCGCTGTAGCGCCCCCCATAGGCCGATTGGGATGACACTCTGTCATCTTCGCGCACGAATGAGACCTACCATTTGGCCAAGTCTCAAGTCTCTAGGCCTTACGGTTTGGTCTGCACGATCCGTTTTACGGCAGAAGAAAAATAATAAAAAGAATAAATAATAATAAAAATCAGTACAAATACAATAGGGTTTCAGCCCTTCGGGCTTGAACCCCTAAAAATCAGTACAAATACAATAGGGTTTCAGCCCTTCGGGCTTGAACCCCTAAATATAGCTGCAAGCAGCGATTACCGGGGTTCAAGCGATTTGGGACATTAACACCTTTAAGGGCATGGCTGTGTAGATGATGAATAAATAATAAATGATGCAAAATAAGATACTAGACACACGTGTTCAAAAATATCAGCAAAAAAGTGCTATCATTCAGTGAAATGTCTCCCTCTCTTCTCACAGGACATTGACAAATACTGTTTATGAGTCAAAAGAGCTGAACCCCATGTCTCTTCGATGTTCTGATACAGAGATACAGCTCTTGCTAAGTGGTTGCTAGGGTATTCTCATTGGTTGCTAGGGAGTGACTTGCAATCCACCAATGATTATACTCAAAGCATGAAAGGAATAATCCATGATGACTCATGATTTTAAATGTATGGTTACAGTATTTTTAAGTGAAAATAACAAATTACCACTAGGTGGCGCTATGACAAAGTCGTGCATGTAATCTCAGGTCATGACTGTGTTACATCTAGCTAGTATCATGGCTGTACACTTTAGTTTATTGAAAAAACAGTTGTATGACCATTGGGTTTGCTCAATGTCATAGGTTTTGTTAAATTATGAGGCCAACTAGTGGTGCAGGCATACCATTTTTTTTGTATTGCCTCAGCTTGTGCTCAGACATCAGCGTATCAAATCTGGTGAAAAAATATCATTTCGTTGTGGAGTTATAACCATTTATGTGTAAAAACACAAAATTTTGAGGTAATTTTTCGTTTTTTGTAATTTTCGGCCATTTCTGATGGAAATTTTTAAATAACGCCAATAGAACTTTTTGTTCAGAAGGTAATACAATGTTCTTCCTATGGTCGTTTCGAGTCGATCGGAATAACCCTCGCGGAGTTATTCGCGCATGTTTTTTAAGCGCTATTTTCCTGTGCAGAACCAACCGTAAAGCAAAACCTGGCATGCTTGGTATCGTTGGACTCGGCAACAATTCAGGACTCCAAGGAAAAAAGTTGCATGAAAATACGTTAAACTCAGCCTAAGTTATAAGCGTTTAAATGATTCATCTGACCACTAGGTGGCGCTGTGACGAAACGACGCATGCCACCTCAGGCCATGAC
This sequence comes from Paramisgurnus dabryanus, assembly GCF_030506205.2. NCBI lineage: Eukaryota > Metazoa > Chordata > Actinopteri > Cypriniformes > Cobitidae > Paramisgurnus > Paramisgurnus dabryanus. The sequence continues at coordinate 47,267,639 of NC_133343.1, forward strand.
TGTCATCACAAGTACCAAGTGTCGTGTTGATACTTCATTTCTGTCCGCAGTTATAGCCAATAAATCCCTAGTGGCTGTGCACACTTCAGACGTTTGGGCGTGGCATGTCGACTGTGAGTCGAAAGTTCAACTTTTTTTCAATAATTATTGATATTCGAACTCCAAGGAACATTTTAACACCGAAACGATTCTGATCGAGCGAAAAACCTAGGACTAGTTCGTTTTTTTTTTTTTTGACAAAATCGAAAATAGCGGAAAATTTTTAATGACGGAAATTAAATCGGAGATATACATTTTGTTCGTCTTGACGCAAGGAATCCAGGAATATAAGACACTTGACATTTGGACAAGAATTGTCGAAGTTATGAGCATCAACGCGTTTGCCATTGCTGTAGCGCCCCCCATAGGCCGATTGGGATGACACTCTGTCAACTTCGCGCACGAATGAGACCTACCACTTGGCCAAGTCTCAAGTCTCTAGGCCTTACGGTTTGGTCTGCACGATCCGTTTTACGGCAGAAGAAAAATAATAAAAAGAATTAAAGCTGCAAGCAGCATTTACCGGGTTTCGAGCATTAAAGCACGTCAGAGACGTCAGACGTCGTCGACCAGGCTGATACACCACATCGCATGCAGAAAAACGAAAGAGATGGTCAGAAACGGTTCATACAGACTATGTATGCTTACACACAGGTGCACCTATAGGACAAATATGTCACGTCCTTAATGTCAAGTCATTCAGATAATTTGTTAACGAGAATTAGTTTTTCAGATTTATACCATAACATACAATTCAGAAATGGCCGTGTTTAGTTGAACTACAAGGCCATTGAGTCGTGGTATGGTGCAATGGTGTAAACAGACTGCAGACGTGCACATAAGGCACACACACAGCAGCGCAGCAAACCGCAAGGACCTACAGTGGACAGCAAACACAGCTGGAAAGATAATGCTTGACTTATTTAATGTCCTCCTTAATTGTGTTCTGATAACTCCAGGACTAAGCATAAGGCAAAACCTGGCATGTTTGGTATCGTTGGACTCTGCAACAATTCAGGACTCCTGTGAAAAAAGTCCCATGAAAATACGGTGACTGCAGCCAAAGATTTAGGTTTCTAAAATATGCTTCCGACCACTAGGTGTTGGTGCAACAAAACTGCAGGCTCCCTCAGGTCCTGACTGCCATCAGAATTACCAAGTACTGTGTCATTACGCATACGTTTGGCGAAGATACAACCTTAAATACATTAGCTATCAGCAAAAAAAACAGCTCTCATTCAGTGAAATTTCTCTGCTCTCTACTCACTTTTAAGTGAAAATAACAAATAACCACAGGGTGGCGCTACGACAAAATTGTGCATGCAACGTCAGGTCATGACTTTGTTACATCTAGCTAGTATCATGGCTGAACACTTTAGTTTAGTGAAAAAAAACAGTTGTAAGACCATTGGGCTCGTTCAATGTCAAAGGTTTTGTTCAATTATGAGGCCAACGAGTGGTGCAGGCATATTATTTTTTGGGTATTGCCTCAGACTCTGCTCAGCCATCAGCGTATCAAATCTGGTGAAAAAATGTCATTTCGTTGCGGAGGTATAACCATTTATGTGTAAAAAACACAAAATTTTGAAGTAATTTTTTGTTTTTTGCAATTTTCTGCCATTTCTGATAGAAATTTTAACATAACGCCAATAGACTTTTTTGTTCAGAAGGTAATGCAATGTTCTTCCTATGGTCGTTTAAAGTCGATCGGAATAATCCTCGCAGAGTTATTCGCGCATGTTTTGTAAGTGCTATTTTTGCTGTGCAGAACTAACTGTAAGGCGAAACCTGGCATGCTTGGTATCGTAGGACTCAGAAACAATTCAGGATGCTAAAAAAATAACTCCCATGAAAATCTCTTGACCACAGATAAAGTTATAGGCGTGAAAGTTGGAACCATTGCATAATCACAGTATTTAGTGCTATTTTCCCCGTTATAGCGCCATCTAGTGTCCAATCGGCGAGCTTTTTATATCACGACCTTAGACCGATGGCCTACACATATGATTCAAGCCCCATGATGATATCTCAAACGCCTCTCGAGTTATGGCCGTTTAAATGTTTTAAGCTCCGCCCAGTTCGGTTTTTGGCCACTCCTTGCGTGTTTGAATACAAATTTCAACTTTTTTTCGATAATTATTCATATTCCCACTCCACAGAATCAATCAGCTTTCGTTAGGTTCAAATCGGATGAAAAACCTAGGACTAGTTCGCAAAAGTAGGTTTGAACGTTATCGCCAATAACTAACGAACCGTTTGATTGACAGCAACGCTTCAGGAGGCAAAGTTTTTCGTCATGAACCGATCTATCATATGATGTCATGTTTGTGTATGTATGTCAAACGTCACGTGATACAGGCACCGAAATACGGTATTACTCCCCCTAGTGGCCAAATGACACCATAATTCTTACAGACCTTCTGGAGCAGTACACGAACAAGCACAGTGAGTGTCGTTCCGATCGACCTTCGTTAACCCTGTCAAATCAGCCCTCACACTTCATTGGCCGATGACGGCCATGTTTTTGCAGATACGCCAATGTCCTTCTAGACCCTCATGGTACATTGCACAAAGACACACCATACCAAATATGAAGTGTATCGGGCTTACGGTTGTGTAGTGATAGCCATTTTCGACCCTCAAGCTTATTATAGCGCCACCTAGTGGCCAAAATCCGCGTATTTTTTCCTGTGACCCCGGAGTGAGCTGATACACATGTGTACCAAACCGCGTTAAGATATCTCTAACAGTTCACGAGTTATAGCCATTTTCCTGGAGATAGTCTACTTCCGGTATTGAATTTTGGCGCCCCTTAGTGACACTGAAGCGAAATTACACATTCTGTTCGATAATTATTTACCTACTCACTCCACAGATTTCTCCTGCGTTGGAACGATTCCGATCGGGCGAAAAACCTAGGACTAGTTCAGTTTGGCTTGAAATGCATATTATGCAAATTAGCGAAAAATTTTGCATACCGGAAATGAAATCGGAGATATACATTTTTTAAATTTGGAGCCAGGGATTACAATGATACCAAACACTTGAGTGTAGGATGTCCGGTTTAGGAGTTATGAGCCCCAACGCGTCGGGCATTGCTATAGCGCCACCTATGGGCCGATTTGGCTGATTCACTGTATCTGAGTAGCCTGCTAATATACAACCAGTTGACCAAGTGGCAAGTTTCTACGACTTACGGTTTGTGCTGGGCGACGCGTTTTATGGCGGAAAAATAATAATAATAATAATAATAATAATAATTAAAGCTGCAAGCAGCGTTTACCGGGTTTCGAGCATTAAAGCACATACAACATGTCAGATGTCGTCGACCAGGCTGATACACCACATCGCATCCAGAAAACGTAAGAGATGGTCAGAAACGGTTCAGACAGACTATGTAGCTTACACACAGGTGCACCTATAGGACAAACATGTCACATCCTTAATGTTAAGTCATTCTGATAATTTGTTAACGAGAATTAGTTTTTCAGATTTATACCGTAAAATACAATTCAGAAATGGCCGTGTTTAGTTGAATTACAAGGCCATTGAGTCGGGTTCAAGCGATTTGGGACCTTAAGACCTTTAAGGGCATGCCTGTGTAGTTTTGCTGAATTGTACAAAATGAATTATAAAAAATAAGCTACCTCACACACCTGTTCAAAGTCATCAGCAAAAAAGGTGCTATCATTCAGTGAAATGTCTCCCTCTCTTCTCACGAAGCATTGACAAATAGAACACTGAAGGAAATGTTTGTGGTGCTTACAGTGGCAAAACTTGGGTCACAAAATGTTAAAATAGTGTAAAAAAGTCAAACGAGCCGAACCCCATATCTCTACGATGTTCTGATACAAAGATACAGCTCTTGCTAAATGGTTGCTAGGGTATTCTGATTGGTTGGGAGTGAATTGCAATCCACCAATGGTTATACTCAAAGCCATGAAAGGCATAATCCACGATGACTCATGATTTTAGATATAAGGTTGCAGTATTTTTAAGTCAAAATAACAAATAACCACTAGGTGGCGCTATGAAAAACTTGTGCATGCAACGTCATGAATGTGTTACATCTAGCTAGTATCATGGCTATACACTTAAGTTTAGTGAAAAAAACTGTTGTATGACCATTGTGCTAGCTCAACGTCAAAGGTTTTGTTCAATTATAAGGCCAACTAGTGGTGCAGGCATACCATTTTTTTTTTATTGCCTCAGACTCTGCTCAGACATCAGCGTATCAAATCTGGTAAAAAAATATCATTTCGTTGCGGAGTTATAACCATTTATGTGTAAAAAACACAAAATTTGGAGTAAATTTTTCGTTTTTTGCAATTTTCGGCCATTTCTGATGGAAATTTTAACATAATGCCAATAGAACTTTTTGTTCAGAAGGTAATACGATATTCTTCCTATGGTTGTTTCGAGTCGATCGGATGAACCCTCGCGGAGTTATTCGCGCATGTTTTTTAAGCGCTATTTTCCTGTGCAGAACCAACCGTAAAGCAAAACCTGGCATGCTTGGTATCGTTGGACTCGGCAACAATTCAGGACTCCAAGGAAAAACGTTGCATGAAAATACGTTAATCTCAGCCTAAGTTATAAGCATTATTCGATTCGTATGACCACTAGGTGGCGCTGTGACGAAACGATGCATGAAACCTCAGGCCATGACTCTCATCACAAGTACCAAGTGTCGTGTTGATACTTCATTCCTGTCCCCAGTTATAGCCAATAATGTTCTAGTGCCTGCCCACAATTCAGACGTTTGGGCGTGGCATGTTGACCCTGAGTCGAAAGTTCAACTTTTTTTTGATAATTATTGATATTCAAACTCCAAGGAACATTTTAGCACTGGAATGATTCCGATCGGGCGAAAAACCTAGGACTAGTTCGTTTTTATTTTTTTCGACAAAATCGAAAATAGCGGAAAATGTTTCATGACGGAAATGAAATCGGAGATATACATTTTTTAAGTTTGGAGCCAGGGATTACAATGATACCAAACACTTGAGTGTAGGATGTCCGGTTTAGGAGTTATGAGCCCCAACGCGTCGGGCATTGCTATAGCGCCACCTATGGGCCGATTTGGCTGATTCACTGTATCTGAGTAGCCTGCTAATATACAACCAGTTGACCAAGTGGCAAGTTTCTACGACTTACGGTTTGTGCTGGGCGACGCGTTTTATGGCGGAAAAATAATAATAATAATAATAATAATAATAATAATAAAACAGACAAATACAATAGGTTTTCAGCACTTCGTGCTCGAAACCCTAATAATAATAATAATAAAACAGACAAATACAATAGGTTTTCAGCACTTCGTGCTCGAAACCCTAAATATAGCTGCAAGCAGCGATTACCGGGGTTCAAGCGATTTGGGACATTAAGACCTTTAAGGGCATGGCTGTGTAGATTTGCTGCATTGTACAAAATAAATGATGAAAAATAAGATACCAGACACACGTGTTCAAAGTTATCAGCAAAAAAGTGCTATCATTCAGTGAAATGTCTCCCTCTCTTCTCACGGAACATTGACAAATAGAACACTGAAGGAAATGTTTGTGGTGTTTGCATTGGCAAAACTCGGGTCACAAAATGTTAAAATAGGGTTAATGAGTCAAAAGAGCCGAACCCCATGTCTCTACGATGTTCTGATACAGAGATACAGCTCTTGTTAAATGGTTGCTAGGGTATTCTCATTGGTTGCTAGGGAGTGACTTGCAACCCACCAATGATTATACTCAAAGCCATGAAAGGAATAATCCATGATGACTCATGATTTTAAATGTAAGGTTACAGTATTTTTAAGTGAAAATAACAAATTACCACTAGGTGGCGCTATGACAAACTCGTGCATAGAATCTCAGGTCATGACTGTATTACATCTAGCTAGTATCATGGCTGTACACTTTAGTTTATTGAAAAAACAGTTGTTTGACCATTGGGTTTGCTCAATGTCATAGGTTTTGTTAAATTATGAGGCCAACTAGTGGTGCAGGCATACCATTTTTTTTGTATTGCCTCAGCTTGTGCTCAGACATCAGCGTATCAAATCTGGTGAAAAAATATCATTTTGTTGCGGAGTTATAACCATTTATGTGTAAAAACACAAAATTTTGAGGTAATTTTTCGTTTTTTGCAATTTTCGGCCATTTCTGATGAAAATTTTAACATAACGCCAATAGAACTTTTTGTTCAGAAGGTAATACAATGTTCTTCCTATGGTCGTTTCGAGTCGATCGGAATAACCCTCGCGGAGTTATTCGCGCGTGCTTTTTAAGCGCTATTTTCCTGTGCAGAACCAACCGTAAAGCAAAACCTGGCATACTTTGTATCGTTGGACTCGGCAACAATTCAGGACTCCAAAGAAAAAAGTTGCATGAAAATACGTTAAACTCAGCCTAAGTTATAAGCGTTTAAATGATTCGTTTGACCACTAGGTGGCGCTGTGACGAAACGACGCATGCCACCTCAGGCTATGACTGTCATCACAAGTACCAAGTGTCGTGTTGATACTTCATTCCTGTCCGCAGTTATAGCCAATAAATCCCTAGTGGCTGCGCACACTTCAGACGTTTGGGCGTGGCATGTCGACCGTGAGTCGAAAGTTCAACTTTTTTTCAATAATTATTGATATTCGAACTCCAAGGAACATTTTAGCACCGAAATGATTCCGATCGAGTGAAAAACCTAGGACTAGTTCGTTTTTATTTTTTTTGACAAAATCGAAAATAGCGGAAAATTTTTAATGACGGAAATGAAATCGGAGATATACATTTTGTTCGTCTTGACGCAAGGAATCCAGTTATATAAGACACTTGACATTTGGACAAGAATTGTGGAAGTTATGAGCATCAACGCGTTTGCCATCGCTGTAGCGCCCCCCATAGGCCGATTGGGATGACACTCTGTCAACTTCGCGCACGAATGAGACCTACCATTTGGCCAAGTCTCAAGTCTCTAGGCCTTACGGTTTGGTCTGCACGATCCGTTTTACGGCAGAAGAAAAATAATAAAAATTAAAGCTGCAAGCAGCGTTTACCGGGTTTCGAGCATTAAAGCACGTCAGAGACGACAGACGTCGTCGACCAGGCTGATACACCACATCGCATGCAGAAAAACGAAAGAGATGGTCAGAAACGGTTCATACAGACTATGTATGCTTACACACAGGTTCCCCTATAGGACAAATATGTCACGTCCTTAATGTTAAGTCATTCAGATAATTTGTTAACGAGAATTAGTTTTTCAGATTTATACCGTAACATACAATTCAGAAATGGCCATGTTTAGTTGAACTACAAGGCCATTGAGTCGTGGTATGGTGCAATGGTGTAAACAGACTGCAGACGTGCACATTAGGCACACACACAGCAGCGCAGCAAACCGCAAGGACCTACTGTGGACAGCAAACACAGCTGGAAAGATAATGCTTGACTTATTTAATGTCCTCCTTAATTGTGTTCTGATAATTCCAGGACTAAGCATAAGGCAAAACCTGGCATGCTTGGTATCGTAGGACTCGGAAACAATTCAGGATGCTAAAAAATAACTCCCATGAAAATCTCTTGACCACAGATAAAGTTATAGGCGTGAAAGTTGCAACCATTGCATAATCACAGTATTTAGTGCTATTTTCCCCGTTATAGCACCATCTAGTGTCCAATCGGCGAGCTTTTTATATCACGACCTTAGACCGATGGCCTACACATATGATTCAAGCCCCATGATGATATCTCAAACACCTCTCGAGTTATGGCCGATTAAATGTTTTAAGCTCCGCCCAGTTCGGTTTTTGGCCACTCCTTGCGTGTTTGAATACAAATTTTTAACTTTTTTTCGATAATTATTCATATTCCCACTCCACAGAATCAATCAGCTTTCGTTAGGTTCAGATCGGATGAAAAACCTAGGACTAGTTCGCAAAAGTAGGTTTGAACGTTATCGCCAATAACTAACGAACCGTTTGATTGACAGCAACGCTTCAAGAGGCAAAGTTTTTCGTCATGAACCGATCTATCATATGATGTCATGTTTGTGTGTGTATGTCAAACGTCACGTGATACAGGCACCGAAATACGGTATTACGCCCCCTAGTGGCCAAATGACACCGTAATTCTTACAGGCCTTCAGGAGCAGTACACGAAGAAGCACAGTGAGTGTCGTTCCGATCGACCTTCGTTAACCCTGTCAAATCAGTCCTCAACCTTCATTGGCCGATGATGTCCATGTTTTTGGAGATACGCCAATGTCCTTCTAGACCCTCATGGTACATTGCACAAAGACACACCATACCAAATATGAAGTGTATCGGGCTTACGGTTGTGTAGTGATAGCCATTTTCGACCTCAAGCTTATTATAGCGCCACCTAGTGGCCAAAATCCGCGAATTTTTTTCCTATGACCCCGGAGTGAGCTGATACACATGTGTACCAAACCGTGTTAAGATATCTCTAACCGTTCACGAGTTATAGCCATTTTCCTGGAGATAGTCTACTTCCGGTATTGAATTTTGGCGCCCCTTAGTGACACTGAAGCGAAATTACACATTCTGTTCGATAATTATTTACCTACTCACTCCACAGATTTCTCCTGCGTTGGAACGATTCCGATCGGGCGAAAAACCTAGGACTAGTTCATTTTGGCTTAAAATGCATATTATGCAAATTAGCGAAAAAATTTGCATACCGGAAATGAAATCGGAGATATACATTTTTTAAGTTTGGAGCCAGGGATTACAATGATACCAAACACTTGAGTGTAGGATGTCCGGTTTAGAAGTTATGAGGCCCAACGCGTCGGGCATTGCTATAGCGCCACCTATGGGCCGATTTGGCTGATTCACTGTATCTGAGTAGCCTGCTAATATACAACCAGTTGACCAAGTGGCAAGTTTCTACGACTTACGGTTTGTGCTGGGCGACGCGTTTTATGGCGGAAAAATAATAATAATAATAATAATAATAATAATAATAATAATAATAAAACAGACAAATACAATAGGTTTTCAGCACTTCGTGCTCGAAACCCTAATTAAAGCTGCAAGCAGCGTTTACCGGGTTTCGAGCATTAAAGCACATACAACATGTCAGATGTCGTCGACCAGGCTGATACACCACATCGCATCCAGAAAAACGTAAGAGATGGTCAGAAACGGTTCAGACAGACTATGTAGCTTACACACAGGTGCACCTATAGGACAAACATGTCACATCCTTAATGTTAAGTCATTCTGATAATTTGTTAACGAGAATTAGTTTTTCAGATTTATACCGTAAAATACAATTCAGAAATGGCCGTGTTTAGTTGAATTACAAGGCCATTGAGTCGGGTTCAAGCGATTTGGGACCTTAAGACCTTTAAGGGCATGCCTGTGTAGTTTTGCTGAATTGTACAAAATAAATTATAAAAAATAAGCTACCTCACACACCTGTTCAAAGTCATCAGCAAAAAAGGTGCTATCATTCAGTGAAATGTCTCCCTCTCTTCT